>NW_024581134.1:6775290-6869340 GCF_017639235.1 Corvus kubaryi | reverse complement strand
CCGCGGGCGGATGGACCGGCGGCGGCGGCTGCGGGGTGAGTCCGCCCGGCGCGGACACGCGTGGGCTGCGGGACGGCGGCGGAACGCGGCGGGGGGGACGCGAGTGGGCCGGGCGGGCGGGGGTCCTGGGCACGCGTGAGCAGCGGGGATGGGGGTCCTGGGCACGCGTGGGCTGTTCCTGAAGGGACGCGGGTCCCTGGATGCGCACGGGCTGTGCAAGGAAGCTGCGGCTCCGCGCGGTGGGGGTTGGGGTCCTGCACACTCGTGGGGTGCGCGTGGTGGAGCCGGGGCCGCGTGTGGGTCCGAGTCACGCGTGGGCTGTCCCGCACACGGGCGGGCCGCGGCCGCGGCGGGGCCCGGGGGTCCCGGGGACGCGGGGGCTGCGTGTGCGTGGAGGGGCTGCGGGACCGCGCCGGGTGCGAGCCCCGCGTGGGCTACGCGCTGAGTGGGGCCGGGGGCTCAGCCTCCCCCCGGCACCTCGCTCCACCCCGCAGCACCCAGATACGGTGAGGGGGTCCCTTTTCTCCCACCTGGCGCCCTGAGCCGCTTGCCCCCGGCTCGCAGCCACCTCCAGCCTGTAAATCATTTGCTTTTACGATCCCTCCTCTGGCCCATTATCACACGAACTTTATAGGTTTGGGGCTGGTGGTGGCCATAAAGCTGGCCCGGTTTCCGGGGCTGGCATGCCCGCCTGGCAGGCAGGGTGTGAGGAGGAGGAGGCTGGGGGGACGCCCCAGGGCCGGGCAGGTAGGCAGGGAGGGGTGCAGCAGAGCCCCGGGGATGCTCAGCTCGGTGGGCTGGGATAAGGACCGACTGCAGCCCTGGAATCGGGCTGGAGCTGGGAGGGCTGGGAGGGAGTAGGGGATACTGGGCTGTCCCGGGGTGGGGAGGAGGGAGAAGTGGGGTTCCAGCTCCGGTCATTCAGCCCCTCTGGAGGATCCACAGATGTTCTGCCCAGCTCCCCTTGGTTCCCACAGGGACATTTGCCTGCCCCCAGCCAGCGAGTCCAGGTCCTTGCCTGATCCCTGCACCCGGAATCACAGCTCTGGGGGCATTCGGGCCCCAGCCCAGTGCTGGGGATGCTCCCAATATCTGTCCTTCCCAAGATGCTGTGTCTGAGCCCTGCCCCCAGATCTGGAGTGTCTGGCACAGCCGATGGCCAGCTCCTCTCCGTTCATGTCCCCGAGGCTCGGTTCCTCCTCACGGTGTCCCTCCCACCCCAGCCGGGCTCAGGGGTCTCCTCGTGCCTCCTGAGCTCCTGGTGTTCAGAGGATTGGGGTTCCCTGTACTGGGCCAGCCCTTTGGCTGCCCTTTATCTCCCAGCCCCACTGGCTCCAGGGCAGTGGGACCCTCTGCAGGGTCTCTCCCTTTGGGGGTCCCCATGGGACCCTCACGGGGTTGGTCTCACTGGCCAAGTCCGAATGCCCAAGTACTGAGCCCAGGTGAGTGGGGATGGACACCCCGGTGTGAGCAGCTGCTCCGGGCTGGAACCTGCATCGTCCCCTGAATGATCCCGTCCCGACAGGATCTGGGTAATGAGGGCTGTGGGAATGCACCGAGGCTGCTCCCTGCTCCCCTCTGCACATCCCCGGCTGCAGGCTGGGATGGGTCATCCTTCTTCAGGGAGCGCTGGGGCTTCAGGTCCCCCAGCTGTGCTTTAGCAAGACCCTCCCAGGTGAGGAGCTTGGTGGCAGCAGGTGACAGCCGGGAGAGCTTTGCCTCTGGCCTGTTCCCATCCCGGCAGGGCGCCCACAAACCTTCCCTGGGTCAGCCGTGCCCTCTGAATTCACCTTGGTATTGCTGTGACAGAAGAGGGTACCCAAATCACTTGTGGGTGTCCTGGGTGAGCGACTCCTCGCTGCCTGCATCCCCCCCCCCCCCCACGGGGAATTGCACGGAGGGGGGAAAAACCCAAATCTGAGAGGATCAGTTGCCTTTTCTTTCCGGAGAGGGGGATGGGAGAGACGAGATCTTGCTTGAACAGTCAAAGTAAGTTGCCTTTGCTTTTGCCTGCTCCTCAAGGTCAGCCTAGCTAATGAAAATCAATCTTCCCTCTGCCTCTCTCTGCTGTATGAGCAGATTCTACCTGTGGCCCCTTCACCTACTTGAAAGTGGCGGCCGCCCCGTCCTGCTGAGCGTGGGCAACGCCGCAGGGAGCTTCCTCCTGGAGCGGCGTCTTCCTGCGGGCCCTGGCACCGCGACAATGTCCGTGTCACTGAGGGATCACTGCTGTGATCTGCCAGCAAAGAACGCCTCTGTCCCGGGGAAGCTGCCTGTGCACGGGAAGCACGTATCCCATATGGAAATCTGGGCTGGAAGTGCTGGGGGGAAGCTCGTGGCTGGGCTCTGGCGCACAGCGAGCGATGTCCATCTTCTGGGCGCTCCTGGGCAGCTCCGTGTGCAGGTGGCGGAGCGGGAGCTCTGTGTCTCCCTCACTCCCAAGGCCAGGAGCTGTCCCGTGGCTCCCGAGCCCGCTGCTCCCTCTCCTCTCCCAGCCCCACCGAGGGTTGTCCCCAACGGGGTCTGGCAGAGCAGGGTTTGGAGATGGTGCCATGGGGTGAAGCCTGCCAGGACGAGGAGTGGTGGGACATGGGGTCCTCCCTGCCCCATCCCACGGCCCTCGGTGGTGCTGATGTTCCTGGGCACAGCAGGCTCTGCTGCCAGCATGGCCACCCGGGAAATGCCATGTCCTGGAAACAACGGCAAAGGGCACGGCAGGGTGGTGTGAGGGGCACGATGGGGCTTGCCTGTGCCAAAGCTGCCTTCCCTCTTGTCTGTGCCAGGTTTGAAGGGAAACCTGCCCTTCCCAATGCTCCTGGTGGGGTAAATTGGCTCCTGGACTGTGGATGGGGTAAAGGGGTGCTGCCGTCCACCAGGACTCCTTGGCCAGACGTGGGGCTCATTAGTTGCAATTTCATCCCTGGAAGTGTTAAAAAAAAAAAGTGGACGTGGCACTCGAGGACATGGTTTAGTGGTGAATGTGGTGGTGGTGCTGGGTTGATGGTTGGAGCTGCTGATGTCAGAGGGCTCTTCCAACCTTAACGATTCCATGACTCTGATTTGTCACTGCTGCTGCCTAAAGTTAGCTGTGCTCAGGTTCCCCATCCCAGTGCTCCCAGTGCTCAGGGTGTGCTGGGAACCCCCAAAGCAGAGAGAGCCCCTGCTCTGAGGGAGACGCCGTTCCCAGCGCTGCCATGCCTCTGGATAAGTCACCGCTTCCCATTTCCCCTCCTCTGGAGAGGGCCAGCACGTGTTCCTGGGGAAGGAGAAGGAGGTGCTGGTGAGGGGTGGGAAATCCTCTGGAAGGACACAAGAGGCTCTGAAGCACGGGGAGAGGCTGTGCCCGCCGGGGTCGAGGGGCAGATCCGACAGCCCTTCCCTTGGGATGCGTCCAGCCTAAGTATTCCCAGGCACAGAAATACTCCGGGTCTGATTGTTGGAAATCCTTTCATTTGGAGTTCTCCAGCCAGCCTTTGTGTCCTGCTTTGGTCCAATGGAAGGTCCAGGGGGCTGGAATGAGACGAGCTTTAAGGTCCCTTCCATCCCAAACCGGTCTGTGATTCAATGATTCGGATGGATGGATCCCGTAACAGGAATATTTTCTCTCTTCCTGCCCCATCCTTTAGGATTTTTAGATGTGCCCTGGTGCCGCAGGGTCTCCCAGCTCCTGGAAATGCAGCTCTCTTCCAGCGTGGCTGAACTCAGCTGTGACGAGACCATGGACCCACCCGCCGAGGACTTCCAGCAGGTCCTGTCCATCGACCAAATCCGCTCCATCCGTGCCAGCAACAACTACGTGGAGAGACCGGCGGCGTGCTTCCAGCAAGCCCGCTCCAACCCCTCGCTGTCCCAGCCCCCGCACAAGCAGGAGTGGTCCCAGGACCGCCTGGCGTCTTCCACCTTCCAGGACCTGCACCGCAGCCACAGCCAGCAGCACCAGATGCCACCTCTGCAGCCGCACCTGAGCCACTCCAGCACGGCCAGCTCGGTGTCGCAGAGCACCACGGCCTCCGAGCAGCGCCTGCTGAGCAGCCTGACGCCGTCGCACTCCGGGCACTCGCTGGTCCGGACGCAGCCCCGTTCCGGCGAGCTGAAGGCGGAGGAGTCGCCGCGGAAGGCGGGCGCGGAGCCGGCCCCGGCGCACGGGCACCTGCTGCTGTGCGAGGCGTGCGGGCGCTGCCGCTGCGCCCGGTGCACGGCGGCCCGCAGCCTCCCCTCCTGCTGGCTCTGCAACCAGCGCTGCCTCTGCTCCGCCGAGAGCCTCCTCGACTACGGGACCTGCCTCTGCTGCGTCAAGGGGCTCTTCTACCACTGCTCCACCGACGACGAGGACACCTGCGCCGACGACCCCTGCTCCTGCGGGCCGGGCTCCTGCTGCGCCCGCTGGGCTGCCATGAGCGTCCTGTCCCTCCTCATGCCCTGCCTCTGCTGCTACTTTCCCACCCTGGGGTGCCTCAAACTTTGCCAGCGGGGTTATGACGGCCTGAAACGCCCCGGCTGCCGCTGCCAGAGCCACACCAACACGGTCTGCAGAAAGATCTCCTCCGCCAGCGGCACGCCCTTCCCCAAAACGCTGGACAAGCCGGTATGACCCTCCCGAGGAGGAGAAGCGGGCTTTGCTCCCCTTCCTCCCCCTCCTCCTCCTCTTCTCTCCTCCGTGCCCCTCCTCCCTCGGCTTCCTCCGCTCCGCAGTGCCCCCCCTCCCCCACCATCACCTGCCGGGATTGGGATGGGTGACCCGGGGGTCCCCCAGGCTTTGGGACACCCTGGCTGGGTGGCCGGGGGAGCTGGCACTGAGCTGGGGGGCGGCAGTGGTTTTGCACATGCGGGAGAGGGCCAGGAGAGGCAGAGCGAGCCGAGGGTGCCCTCCCTGGCTGTGGCCCCCAGGGAAAGGTCCCCCGGAGGGTCCCTGGGGCTCTGCCCCCACGGCAAGGGTGACCCTAGGCTCCTCAGGACTCTGCTCTCCGCAGTTTTAGGAGCTGCCCCACAGCGTGGTCCTTATCCATGGGGGAGGAGACAGGTCAGTGCCTCCCTGTGCGAGAGCCCCTCGAGAGCCAGACCTCCTCCTCCCACTCTTTCTCCCTCTGCAGCACTTTCCGTGGGTGGCCTTTCTCCTCTCAGGTGGCCATAGGTCCCTTTCCCCCAGGGGCTGGGGTGCCCAGGGGTCTCACCAGTGGCAGTGGCTTCCCTCCAGGCTTGGAAGCCGCTGGGAGAAGCGAGCGAGCTCCAAAATGAGGTGGCACCGTGTTTTTCTGTCTCAAAGAGGAAGAGAAGGTGTGGGAAGCTTTAGAAACCTTCTGGCAGGGGAAGGAGCTATCGGAGGCAGCCCAGCCCACTCGCTCCTGCCCGACTGCAGCAAGGGAAAGGTCCCCTCTGGGATTTGGCTGAGAACAAGGAGCTGCTTGGAAATTGCCATTCATTTCTCCCGGCCTTGGAGGGCTGCCTGAGGTGGGAGCTGCCGCCCGGCTCCATCCCACCACCCAGCAGATGCCACAGGCACCGGCTCCGTGCTCAACCCCGATCTGGTACCTTCCACCAGCACTGAATTCACTTTAAAACAATATGGCAAAGCCAACTGTGAGCAGCCACCGCTCCGGGGACTCCCCAGCGGGGCCTTCTGTCACCCTGCGTGGGGCTGGAGGACACGGGGAGCAGGAGGGGGTGTCAAAGCTGGGGACCCCGACCTTGCCTCCCCGCCAGGTTTCCTTTGAGTCCTCACCTCGCTGAGGGGGTTGTGCCACCCACGGACAACCGGGAACGGGGCTGGAGCAAGCCCTGGGGCTGGGCCATCTGCAGAGCAGACGGACACTGGAATCCGGGTCAGGGCTCCGCGTTTCCTTGCTGGGATGAAATAACCCCGACTGGTTGCTGTGGCTGGGGGACTCCTGGTGGTCCTGGGCTCAGCCCCATCTCTGTGTAGTGCCAGCTGCTGGTTGTGACCCCGCTGGCATCATTCGGAGGGGTTTGACGCCGGGGTGGTGTCCTGGAGCTCGGCTCTGCCTGCCTGTGCCCCCTGCCAGGTGTGTGAGCACAGAGAGGAGGGAATGGTGCCCCTGGAGAAATACATGCAACACATCCCTTGGCTTCTCCAAGCCCCAGCTCCCGGGGCCCGGCCATCGCCTCCTCCCAGCCGCCTCTTCCCGTAGAGTTCTGTGGATCTATTTTTGTACATATAAATATAACGTTAGGATGGGTAGGTCTATTACTAATAATATTCATGATACTGCTGTGAACGGTGCCAGGTACAAGGCTTGGCTTCCTGGTGCACTTGCACACGCTGGAAAAGATGATTTCCCAGTCAGTTCATTGCTAATCCCAGACCCTTGGTTCCCGGGGAAGGGGAGGGGGGAGAGGGAGGAGTAGGGATTGTCTGGGGGTCTGCTCTGCAGGGAGGGGGGATTCAGTGCTGGCTGAGGGGCAAGGCAGAAGTGGAATCTCACTGTGGGACTCCTCTTTCCATCCATTCGCTTTCTAAAAATCGTGGTGGATCCAAGCTCCCTCTGTTGCGGGGAAAAGCGATTCCAGGGAGTGATTCATCCCGCTTGGAAGCATTATTCACTAAATCCTGGGCTGGCAGTGCCCGGCTCCCTTGACTCAAATGGCACCCAAACATTGAACTTGAGGCTCCCAGGGGAAGGGGGATGAGTCCCATCCCTGGTGGGAGGTTTGTGCTGGAGAGTGTTATGGACAGGAGTGAAATCCTCCCCCTGACATCGCCCAGAGCCCAGGGGGGGATGTGGGAAGATCTGTGGGTACCTCAGGACGATGCTCCGGGGTACAGAGGGACCTCCTGGCATCAGGGAGGGACAGAGCCCCATCTGTGCATTGTACATCCCTGGGGCCAGCCTGGACTCTGGAATCATTTGGATTTTGAGGCCACGACCTCCTCAGAGGATGCCCTGTAGGTGTGTGAGCCCCTCTGAGACCATTCCTGTGGCAGAAATACAAAATACATTGCAAATATATTTATCCTCATGCCAATAATTGCTTGGCTCCCTACTTCCAGGTGGTGTTGTGGGGAGACACATCCTCCAGGAGTCTCCTTCCTTTGGAAGGCTCAGTTCACTCTTCTATTGATGCTGATTAAACTCCTTCTTCATGAAAACCAGAGAGCATTTTTTAGGGAGAAAAGGTCCCTTTTTCCCTGTGGGTTGGAGGAACCGTCTCCCTTGAATGAGAATGTGAAACAGTTCATTGAAACTTTTTAAAGAAAACTAATGAACAGAATTTTCCAACTTGCTCTACTTTGATTTTTTTTCTTCCTCCCTTTTAAACGGATCCCACTTGTAAATTTAGTTACCACCTCTGTATCTTTGCAATTCATTGCTTCCTCTCCTGATGGTAGAATGACTCAACATGTGAAGCTTCATCATTTTCACGGCCTCCCAAGTCATGCGAGCGCGGGGTGACCTCCCCCAGGTGCTGGAGCTGGGGGATGAGGGGAAGGCTGCCCATGGATCCGCTCCCCAGAGCCAGCTCTGCTTGGCACGGCCACGGCAGCGCAGCTCCCTTCAGCAGCTGGGGGGAGGCCAGGACTGCCAGGAGCTTCCACCTAATGGGCTTTTTCTGGGTCAGTGCAGCAGCTCCCTTCCTACCAGAGCCCGGTGAGGGCTGAGGAGCACGGCCAGGGCTCGGGAATGGCTCCTCTCCGTGGAATGACAAACCTGGGAGATCCGTTTGATGGGATACTGGACATGTAGAAGGGGAGGGGTTTAAAAGCTGCAGAGTTGTGGCGCTTGGGGGCATGGTTCAGCGGTGGCTCGGCAGTGCTGGGTTAATGTTTGGACTCAGAGGTCTTAGAGGGCTTTTCCAGCAGGAATGATTCCATGATTGTAGGAAGTGGAGAGGAGGAGAGCTCCGACTGGGCGCTGAGGGCTGCTGGACCGGAGCAGGGCTTTGTGTTCACTGAGGGCGGACACGAAAGCCACGCGCAGGACCGGGGGCTGGAGGAGTTCAGCCTGCTGGGCTCTGCCCTGCTCCTGGGGGCAAGTGTTCACCTGGAATTCCTGCTGCCCGCCCCCTCTGGGGCTCCTCGGCACATTTCCCTTCCTCGCTCTCGGCACTCAGGAGAGCTTGGGAAGCACCAAAAGCTCTCCAAGGAGAAGCACCCGAAGCTCTGGCTCACCGGGCTCGGCCGTGGTGGGGAAGGCTGTGGGCAGCCTCAGATTCTTTCCCTGAGCTTTTCCCAGCATCCTCCGACCAGATCCATCCTGCTCCATCCCCACCTCCGGCAGTTTGGTTTGCCTGCGGAGAGGGCCCCGGTTCTGGTTGGGGTTGGGAGCCCCTTTCCTGCCCCACCCTCTGTGAGTCAGATCCATCTGCTCGGGGTGTTTGTTTGCAGCTGCCTGTCCCAGCAGTTGGGTTTCTCTCTGTCCTGACGTGTCTTTTTTGGTTTCCTTTTGGGAGCGTCACATGGAGCCCTCTGCTCTCCCGCAGGGACGGATCCCTGGGTTGTCTTTCCTCTGCCAGGGAACTCGCAGGGCTGGGGGCAGACTGAGGCAGGGAAAGAGGTTCAGGTGCCAAAGGAGCAGGACGCAGGAGCTGCTGAGCAGGACCTGAGCTCCCCCTGCTCTGCTCCCCATCCAGAGCCTCCTTTTCCCACCCAGGAGTGCAAAGCTCCATCCAGGCAAGACCCTCTGATGTTTTTTGCTTCCTCCAAGGCTTCCCTTGGTCCCACTCCCCCTTTTCCCCACTGGCAAATCAGTCCCAGTGGGGACGAGTCATGGGGGCCAGGCTGGGTCCTCCCATCCCACCCCCACCCCTCCTGCTGGAAGGGCCAAAGAGGTCCTTGGGCTGCTGTGCACTCATCCTTGAGAAACATCAGTGCCTCAGAGAACAGGGGGGAGCTCTTTGTGACTCACAGATTCCCCTAAAATCCCACTGAGTCCTCTCCTGCCCGTGCCCAGGGGTGAACCCAAAGACTGGAGGGAAAATGCCATTGAGCCAAAGCCTGGAATCAGAGATTGGGCACGGCTCTGAAGTGTGGCACAGAGGGGTGAGCCGGGGCTGAGGGGAGCTGCTGTGGGACTGGCAGGGGAAGGAGCCCACTGTGCCCCAAACCCCTGTGCCCAGCACCGCTGCTGCCGCTCTGTCTCCGGGGTGTTCCGAGGAAGCTGGGAGGAGTTCAGAGCTGGGAGTGGAATGTCTGTGATAGGAATGTGATAAGGGCTGACCCCCACCCCAAAGCTCAGGCTTGCTCTTTAACAGGATCCAGCTCAGGCTTGGCTCCTCCGAGGAGCCCGTGGAGCCCATGGGATGCTCACTGAACCAGGGGGCCCAAACCTGAGCTGGGACTTCTTGGGGCTCAGTTTGCTGTGGGGTATTTCTCCGTGAGCACCAGGATCTCCTGCAAACCCTCCTGGAGCCCCGCTGGGAGCTGGGATCTGTTCTCCTGCCTGGGGTGACATTGCAGAAGTGTCCCCTGAGGGCACAACGCCGCTGTTCCCTGGAGGGGCACGGCAGGCAGGAGGGGTTTTGGATGGGTGGGCAGCGGGAATGTGTGAGGGAGGCGGCGCTGGGCCCCTCTCCTGCTGCCCCCGAAGGGTTTTGTCACGAGCAGGACCAATCCCACCCCGCAGAGCTGGGTCTGGGCGAGGAGGTCCCACACCCTCTGTCCCAAGGTCCCCCCAAGCCCCAGGCCTGGCCGGCCCCCACCTTGTCCCTTTGCCCCGTTCCATCGGGATGCTCTCCTGGCAGCGGTCCCCCATCCTCCTCCTCCCCTGGTGTCCTCAGCACAAAGCTCTCCTGGGAAGATCCTCCTGGGCTTCACAGGACAGCCCCAGGATCCCGAGGCTCTCATCCCGAGTTCCTGGGTACAAAATCTTCTGTACAGCGTGTAAAGATCCCTCCCCGGCTCTCTCCGTTCCAGTCCCTTTCTATAAGGTATAATATATGTTTATAACCTGATGGCTGGTTTTTTTGACAATACTCTTGTACCTTTTAAGGGAAAAAAAAATTAAAAAACCAAAGTATTTATTTGAAAAGTTTATTTTAAAGATAAGAAAAAAAAAACCTATTTATTTTACTGCACCCTCTTCTGTTTGGTTTTCCTCTCTTGCAAAGCTGATAACTGTTACAGAACCACTGCTGAGGTGAAAGAAGTGATTCTATGAGTGGCTTCACAAGCCCACTTAGAGCAACTATTCAATAAAAATATATATTAATTTTGAACGTGGTCTGGTTCTTGTCTCCTGGGGAAAGGCTGGCTCTGGTGGCAAAGGGCGGGAGCAAAGGGTGGGGGGACCTGGGTAAGACATTCCTGAGTCCTTGGGGGCTTTCAGTCACCCCACAGAGATTCCGACATGCTCCCAAAGCCTCTCCTGCTGCCGGAAGAGAGGGGGTGATGCCACAGGGCCAGGGATGTCTGCTGCAGGAGGAGCTGCAGCTGGGACCTGGCTCCCTCCCCACCCTGCTGCTGGCACTTTTGGAGGTGGGTTTGACCCAAACCAGGAGGACTTTGGGCCACACCCCAGCAGCTTCTGGGCCTCGCTGGTGCTTCTGGTCCCTGTGCACGTCACAGAGCTGCGGATCCCAAAGCCCTGCTCGTACGGAGTCCAGACATCCTCATCCTGAGGGGCTCCCTGCTCACCGAAAGCTCTTCTCTCACACGGCTGGTGGAGCTTTATTCCAGCGCCTCCAGGGCACCAGGGCCTTGCCCACCGATTTGGTGGCTGATCACTCCCACGGCTGGTGGCCCCCCCTTATTCCTCTTTAATTTGTTGGCTTCAGCGTCTGCCCCTCGGCTCGGGCTGAACCTGTTTCCTCTCTCTGCAAGAGTCCTTCCTTTCCTGGGATGGTTTCCCCAGGCCACACTTGTGCTGAAGGGCCTTCCCAAGCCCCGTGCTGAATTGAAACCACGCACTGTCCACGTCTCTCACCAGAAACCCTTTTCCCAGGCTGCTTCCCTGTTTTTCCCTGTCTCTGGTATCGGAGCATGCTTTCCAAAATCGGTTCCAATGCCTCATCCCCAGCATCCAGGATGTGCCTGAGGGCTCTGGAGCACAGATGTGAGTCCAATCCCTGCTGTGACTCACTCTTCCCCTGCTTTTCAAACAAAAGATGGCTCTGGGCCATTTGTCACCCATTGGCTCCTTTCAGTGCCAAAGTCCCTCTTTTTTGGACAGAGCCAAGCACTTTCATTCCCAGATGTGCAGCTTTGTGTTAACTGTGTTAGAGCCCTGTTGGTGCCTTTGGTGCCACCTTCCCCAGCCTTCCCTCTCCTCGTGCCACCAAACCTCCTGGCATCTCTGGGTCTCTCTCCTGTGCTCCTGTGGAAGAAGGCTCAGGAGCTGAGCTGCAGCGTGGGACAGAGGTAGGTGAGCTACAGACCATGATAACCTGGAAAAGATGTCAGTTGCTCCTGTGAACATTTTCCTTCTGTGTAAAGAAAGTCCTGATGGTCCCAGGAACGACAGAAAAACTGCAAAAAATGGTTTTTCCCCTAAGATTAGCATGATTCTTTGAATTGCACAGTCATTTTCTGTTCTGCGTCTGTGTGAGGACAAGGAGAGGCTCCCCAGGATTGAGCATCCCGTGGCACCTGCCCCAGGTGAGCTGGAGCTCAGAGCCACCCGGAGGGTTTAGCCTGGAATAAACCCCCAGCTGTTCTTGGCTGACACAGGGGTTGTTCAGAGCTGAAATGTCCTGTCCTGTCCTGTCCCAGCACCAGCACAGCCCGAGCGAGCTCAGCTCCACGAAACCCTCCTTAGACACGGACGGTGTTTTCCAGAAGTGCATTCCCACCTTTTTGGTGTTGAAATCTTCCCTTGCCCAGAGCAAGAGAAGCCAGGCCAAGCTCTGGTCCCCCTGAGGACGCCCAGGTGTGATCCAGCCCCGTGCCTGGCGGAGCATCCCTCGCATCCCGGAAAGGAGCCTGGCGGGCTCAGGAGAGCCAGGGAAGGTGTTTGCAGTCGAGAGCTTGGCTGTCTAGACAGGAGAGAGAGAGGAGCCCTCAGAAGGAGTCATTCATCTCTCCCTAAGATGGCTAAATAGGTCAGATGACTCATGCCCCGAAAGTGCCGATTTCTCCGCGCTGACTACAAAGCGGGAGGGAGCTCCCGCCGTCCCCCCGCGCCTCAGACACCGGAGGGGAGCGGCTCCGAGCCCGGCTGCCGTGGCCGGTACCTGGGGCAGCAGGGAGTTCAGCGTCCCCCGGGCATCCTCGGTGCCGCTGCCTCGGTGGCGGGGATGAGGAGGTGGAGGGTTCATTGCACATGGGTGGGTTTGACTCGTGCTGGAGGTGATGCCCGTGGGAAGCTGGGTGGGAGCGGGCAGGGGGTCCAACCCAGTCCTTGCTGTCGCCCTCGGCTGTAGGGACCGTGGGACAGGAGCACAGGCTGGAGGGATTTGCAGAATGGCTTCTCCACCATCAGAAGCCCTTCCTTGCCTGGCCATGGTCGTGCTCCGTGTAGGGCTGAGGGCACCTCTCGGCTCTCACACCTCTGGCCTCACAAAGCCCCAGGCAGAGACAAGAGGCCATTCTTATGTTGCCCCGCCGCTGTTCAGAGCTGCTCAGTGAGGTTTAGGAATCCCTGGAGGCATCGAAAGGTTGAGGGGGCAGCTCTGAGGGCAGCCAGGAGCCTTTGGAATATCCCAGACAAGAAATGACCCCCTCATAAGGGCGACCTGTGCTGTGATTGCAGTCCTGGGCATGTGGGGGGTTTGCTCCCTGCAAGAAAGAGGGTCTCCAGCACCCCAAGGTGTACAAAAAGGACAATTTGCACCCCAAAAAACCCCAAAACGCCTGCGGGTTTCAGCACTGCCCAGGTATCACAGAGCCACACTCTGGCCCTGCAAAACATCACGAGATTGGCTTAAAAATCAAGATGCAGCTCACAGCAGATTCTTGTTTTTCGCTGCTGCTTTTGGAGGCTGACTGAGTCATGCTCACAAGCCTCCTTTGCCAGACACCAGGGCTGGCAGCTCGCTGGATCCTCCCGCGGGCCCGGAGCGGAGCCGGGGTGGCAGCCGGGGCCGGGGACGGCCTGGGCACCCCCGGCACAACCAGGGTGTGCACGAAACGGCCAAGGACCTGAAACTGGGGATGCTGCCCAAAACCCAGGAGGGGTGGGAGGTCCATCTTCTGATTTTAACCCGCTCACTGAGAGGCTCCTTCCTCCGGCCACCTCACTCTGGCCTTGGTGGCTGCTGATGCCCTGAACCACGGGGCTGAGGGTCATCCTGGGCTCCAGCCACGTCCCAGCCCCTGGAGCAGCAGCTGCAGAACGTTGCACAGCTCTGCACTGGTGTCTGAGGCGGGGCTGTTTTCCCCTGGCTGGAGACCCCCTCACTGGGGTGTTCCCTGCGCTCCTTCCTCTCCAGGTTCCGCTCCTGGGATGTGCCTGAGGTTGAGGATGTTTCTTCAAGGCACGTCTAGAACAAAACTGTTTTCCTGATGTGGAGCTCCGAATCCTCCTGGGGAGGTCCTAAAGGATTTATTTCCTGTATCCACTTCCCCTGTGCCTTGCTGCTCTCCGTGAGGACATTTGCATGGAACAGTAGGATCTCAGTCTTTTGATGTGCAATTATCATCTGCAGAAATGACTAATCAATTAAGGACAGTCACTCCCAGGCTTTCTATTTATTTCTTTCTCATTGAAACCAGAGCAAATGTGCCCTTTTTTTCACGGGGAAATGATGTTTTTTTCCAGACGTGGCTGCTGAGAACTTCCCAGCGGATCTGAAAATGACATCATGCCCTTCTTGGTCCCCACTGTTGTCACCGTCAGCGCTGAGCTGGCCCTGCTGCTGACAGCGAGCCCCTGTCACCAGCCCTGCCAGCTCAGCGGTGCCAGCAGGAGCGGGGACACGCCAGGAATGGCTCGGATCACACTTGGAGAGCAGCTCGGGCAGGTAAAAAGGGCCCAAAGTGAAAGCGAGAGTGAAGACACTTCACCTTAGAGTGAGCCCCGAGGGGACAGAGGGACTCTTTACAAGGACATGCAACAGCAGGACAAGGGGTGGAGGGCAGGGATGGCACGAGATGATCTTCAAGCTCCTTTCCAACCCAACCCATTCCAAATGGCAAATGGACTTCAGAGCAACGAGCCAAAGGACAGGGAGGTTCAGGTCCTTGTCACCTGCACATAATGACAGCCACATGCACACGGGAAGGGGCTGTGCAGGAGACCTTCGCAGGTGAGGGGCTGGGCACCACCTGTGCTTGTCACCATCGTGTCACCCCGTGGAGCAGAAGGAACCTCCCACCCAAACCCCTCTCTGCTCTGCCTGCTCACACCACTGCTCCCAGAGCCCCTGGCTGACCCTGAGCAGGGTCATGGAGCTGGGGGTGGCCCGGAGGCTGAGCTGGAGCTGAAAGAGAAGCGGAGCTGTTTTGTAACAGCCTCCCCTGGGGACGGATCACACCACACCGGAGAGCGGCTCCGGAGACGCGCGGCAGGCACGGAGGTGACCAAATGAATTGACACCAGGCAACTCTCAGTGGAGCTCCGGAGACAAAGTAATTGAAAATAAATGAAGGAACATGACACCTGGCTGGCAGATCAGTTATCTATAGCGTCCCTTTCCTGAAATAACTGCCTCCTGAACGCCGTCCGCCCAGGCAAAACCAAGGAGATGCTCACGTAAAATAGGCCACTCCAGCAGGGACCTGCAGGCCCCTTTATTTTTAATGGAAGCTGCTAGAAGGGTTAATTGGCTGGTGTGTGGCAGTGCCCTCCGTCTGGGGATGGCTCGCCCTTGCCACCGCCACCAGGAGCGCAGAGGATGAGGTGCCCCATCACTCCTGTCCTTGTCCTGACCAGTGCAAGAGGGCGTTTTCCTGGTTCTCCAGCCCCAGACACCCTGGGGACAGCCAGGCTGTGCTGCTCTCACCCCACAGGTTTTGGGTCATTAGGATTAGGGGTGAGTCATCAGCACAACTATGCTCAAAAATGCCCCAAAATTCCTCTAAGAGGGTCCTGCAGAAGCCGCTGACCCTAAACTGCAAGGGTTGTTCAAAAGTGCTCTTGTTCCTGATGGGACTGAGCTCCTGCAGAGCCTGGTCTGGGCAGGCCCTGCCCCTGTGGAGAGGTGGAAGCAAAGGTGAGGAGAAAGGAGCTTGTGGGAGGACTGGTGTGCACAGCCCTGCCAGCACAGCCCTGGGGCCAGACCCTTCAACAGCAGCCAAAGCTGCAGCAAATCCCAAATCACCCACCGGCCTTCCCACTGCCGAGCCAGGGCCACACCTTCCCCCTGCAGACACCTGGGCAACGGGACATCCTGGAATCACGGAATCATTGGATATCCTGAGTTGGAAGGGCCCACAGGGATCATCGATGGAACTCCTGGCCCTGCACAGACCCCAACAATCCCACCCAGTCCCTGAGAGCGTTGTCCAAATGCTCCTGGAGCTCTGGCAGCCTTGGGGCCGGGACCATTCCCTGGATGAGGAGATTGGATGGGATTTGGCTGATGAACTCAGAGCCCAGGGGCCCGGGCAGGCACAGGGGCGGCTGTGGGGTGGCCACGCTCTGTTCTGCACCCTCTGGCGGGCAGGGCTTGTGCTGGGGAGTGGATTTTTCCTGGCTGTGGATATTGGCACGAGGCAAGGCCTCTGCCCACAGGAAACAGCGTCTTCCCAAGGGAAGGGGTCACTGCCCATGGGAACCGTGTCCTCCCAAGGGCAGAGGTGTCCTGGTGACTTGCAGACAGGGACGTTGGCACCATCAGCCTGGCCCTGCCACCCCATCCCTGGCATTGCTCTGCCAGGACCATGGGGATGGGACCCACAGAAGAGATCCTGCGGACACGCGGTCCCTGCCCGTTGCCAGGGGAATGGTTTGGCTGGGACCTCGCTGCTGGTTCTCCTCCGGGGCAGAGCAAAGCTGGGTTAAGTCTCCCCTTCGGAGCAGCCCCATCAAAGCCCTTGTGTCCCAAGGAGACACCACCTGCTTTTTCCTTTCCCTCTGTTCTCCTTGTTCCGAACATGAAAGCAGCCGGGCTGCAGAGCAGGTGCTGTACCTTTCGAACAGAGAAAATGAGACAATAAATCACATGAGGAAGGCCTAGGCCTGAAAGAAGAGTGGCCTTCAAACTGAGGGGCCTGGAGACGTCCCAGCTCCCACAGCCCTGGCACCGGGCTGAAGGTGGGCTGAAGGGTGCCCACCATTCCCTGCACCTGGGCCAGGGCAGGGCTGCACCTCACTGGGGACCCCTTCCTCGGAATAGAACCTGGCCACGCAAGGGGTTGGGGGAGAGAAACCAGGTGCCCTGAGCACTCCTGCCAGGGCTCTTCTGGGGTTTTTGGTGGGTCCCTCCATTGCAGCCAGACTTCGCACCCCCAAACATCCCTGCTGTCTGAAAGGGACAGGCAGGAGCAATTCCTTTCTTGCAGCAAGGTGTGCTCCTGAGTTTTCTCATTTACCTCATCAGTTACCCTGATTATTGGTGGTCCTGGCACTCGCTGTCATTAAATGAGGCAGAGGAGGGGACGGGCAGCCAGGAGTGTCCCAGCTGGGCCACGTCCATGAAAAGAAAGAAAGAAAGTGAGAAAGAAAAGCTCTCCCTCCCCCTCCAGCAAAGCCCGTAATGAAAACATGGCCAGTGCTGGGCTCTGCCCTCTGCCCTTTTCAGGGCGGGTTGCGAGGTCACAGGGACGTGGTTCCCCGGTATTGATCAGGACTCTTTGGGGCTGGCATATGGCACCAGGTTTCAAAGGCCGAGCAGCTCGAAAAGAATTAAGTGGGGGCAAAGAGTGGAACGTCCCAGATTGAACTCCTGACACGCGGGGGTCAAAGAGCACCGGAGATAAAGCGGGGCTGGAATGGTCTGGGCAACGGCAAAAATAAATACACTGGCATTAAAAATCAACACCCCCCAGGCTGGAGATGAAATCCCACCGTGTTCCCAAGGGAGAGGAGTGGGCTGGATGGAGCTGGATGTGCTGGAGAATAACCAGGGAGAATGTCCTTGTTTGTCCCAGGGGTGAGGGCAGGAGAGCGGCTCCATGGGCTCCACCAGCTGGAATTTTGTGGGGTTTCACCTTCCTCTTGGATGTCCTTCAGCTCCTCAAGGACAGAGGGGCCACCTTTGGAAAGGGGGAGAGAGAGGTGGAGAGTGAACCTCTGGCTGCATCCTTTCTCCAGCAGGAAAGTGGCTGGGAGACGAAGGAAGCAGCGTCAGCAGTCCGTGCTCCAGGGTGGGATGAGGTGGGAGAGGTGGAAGAGTCCAAGACTGAAATGTGAGCTTGTGTCAGAGGCCTTTTCCCTGAGCCGCTGTGTCCGAAGGGTCAGTCCCGTGGTCAAGGCACACGTGACGAGGCGCTGAGGGGAGGCAACCAGGTTCTGCCCCTCCCATCAGCGGGTCCCTCTTGTGTCCAGGGGCTCCAGGTGGGAAATGTGGTGCACAGGGGTAAGAAAATCAACAGCTTCAGCCATAAAGCTCGTGGGACACCACGTCCGGGTCACGCCCTGGGGAGGGCTGTGGCTTTGGAGCATCTGTCCCCAAAATCAGCCATTTTTTCCAGCTTTTCTCCTCACCTCACGACGCACTGCAAAGGGCAGCTCCTGAGCCCCAAAGAGGCAGACTCCTGAGGGGGTGTGTGTCCCGCTCCTTATCCATCAGGGCGTTTCCTGGCTCCCATGCCCTGCCCTCCCCTGACTTTGGTCGTGTTTCTGCTGTGGGTCCTCAGCTCCAGGCCGTGCTAGAGTCCCTGATGGAGCCCAGTTCCTTGGTGCCAGTGGAACGGGAGACTCTCAGGGATGCAGGGAAGGACACAGGAACCTGTGGAGCCTTTCCCTGCTGGATGGAGGTTGGTTTATAGCCTGCCTTTGTCCTCCACACCAGACCCACTGCAGCCTTCCCCAGAGCCCTCAGCCCGTCTGGGAGCTCTGGGGAGGGACACAGGGGACATCCAGTGTGTTATGGGAAGCCAACCTCCCACAGCCTGGCTGGGCTGGGGGGGCTGCAGACACCTCAGGAATTGTCTTCCTGAGCGTGGGGATGCTTCAAGTCCAAGGCACAGATGAACTTAAGCCTCGTTTTCCAGCTCCCTCATCCTCTCCTCTCTGATCCCAGGGTCCTGCTGAGGGAAGTGCACACGGCCTGGGGGGAAAAGGCAGAAAAAAGAAGAGGCTTTCAGTTCATGGCCTTTCCTGCGGTTGTTTGGGTTCTTTCCAGTGCTGGGATGCTCTGTGGGAACCCACAGGCTGCATCCTCGTCCTTCTCCTGTCTGGGCCTCTGCTCCAGCTTTGCTGAACCCCCCAAATCTCTGCTGTTCGGTGCTGAGAGTCTTGGAACAGATCAAGGGCCTTGTTTTCCTGTCTGATTTTTGTTGTCTCCTCCTCCCTTGTTCTCCCAGAGCCTTTCATGCCCAGCCAAGGTGCTCTATCTGCCTCCCCAGCTCTGCCTGCGGGGCCTCGCTCGGCTCTGCTGTGTCTCCTCTGTCTGGTTCCTGATCAAACAAACTGCTCAGTGGGGCTGGGTGAGCATCCAAACACGGATCAGGCATCCAGAGCACTGCCACCAGAACACTTCCACCACAGCACCTGGCCATGGATGCCTCCAACAGCAATTTCCCAAAATTTGCCCTCAGAGCCTTTCTAGTGTGTAAGAGAACAAGGATCTCCCTGCTGAGCACCTTGCCAATCGTTTAATTAAAAAAAATATATATATTTTTCTGAATTTTTTGAAGAAAATTTTGATGGGGTTGAGAGGTAGCTCAGTAGGCAAGGAGAACAGCTGGATACTTGGAGAAATGGGAAAATTTCTGGCTGTGAAGGCCAATTGCACATCCAGAAGGTTGTGCTACATCTGCCCTCTCCCCGACCGCTCAGGCGTGGCAGACAGGAGAGGCAGGGTGGCATTTGGTGCCCTCAGATGTTTCTCCTCCATCTGTGTAGGTGGAATCCTCTGAGTGACACATTATCCCTTCCACTCCGCACTTCCCCCTGGATTTCTCCTTCCCATGACTGCTCGAAAATGTGTTCTAGAGCTGCTGTACGATGAGCAGTCGGTGCTTAAAAACGCTGCCTGTTTTCCCCCCCGTTTCTCGTGGTGAATTCAGTAGCAGATGGCAGCCTCAGAGCCCTGAGAATGAAGCGCTCCAGAACTGACAGCACAACACGAAATCTTCCTCCTCTTCCAGCGCCGCGGCTCCGATGGCGCAGAGTGAATAATTTAGCATCCATCTCTCATTCAGCAAATGCTGCCGGTGAGCTCTGCGAGGATGATTTTTATTAACTGGCCGGCTGGATGCAAATTTCCAGCAAAGCCTGTGTGCAAACAAATTGGAGCTGAGTGCTGGGTGAGTGCCAGTGCTTCTGGCTGTCTCCTGCTCCGGGGAGATGAGATGCCCACATCCTGTTACACCATCTCCGCTGCTCCTCCACTCTTTCCCAAGCCCACAAAGGAACTTTGCTGCTGGACAATCCTGGGTTCCTATCAGCCTGGCTGTTTGCAGCAAGACACATGTGCTCGTGATGGGTTCTCTTTTTTTTCTGTTGTTCCCTGGGAACACTTGAGCAGAATCTGGCTGCCCAGCCTGGTCTGGAAAAGCCATCGCGGATATCGCTGATGGGGCTCGTGGGATCTGACCAAGAAAAACAGTTCTGAGCCCTTTTGTTCCTGCACCATTTGTCCCTTTCCGCCTCATTCCAGCATCAGGGTGACCGTGTCAGGAGGTGAGAGTGGCATCTGGGCTCACTGCACCCTGTGGCTGTCACCTGCCATCGGCAGGAGGGTTGGGGCCAGCCTGGAGCTGCAGCAGCAGCAGCAGCCAAAGCCTGGCGGATCATGGAATCCCAGCGTGGTTTGGGTTGGGAGGGACCTTAAAGCTCACCTCGCTCTGCCCCCATGGACAGGGACACCTTCCACTATCCCAGGGTGCTCCAAGCCCCGTCCAGCCTGGCCTGGGACACTGCCAGGGACGGCAGTGCTGATTTGCAGATGAATTCCTGGTTCGGCTCTGCCTCCTCCCCACCGGTTGTTGTTTACAACACTCTGCAGACCCCGAGGGGTGACACTGTGGGGGTGCCGGCTCCTCCAGCCACTGTCCCTGCTGCACACAGGTGTGGCCCCAGCCCCCAGAGCCTGGCAGGGTGGCAGTGGCACCTCGAGATGCCTGTTGGGAAGCGTGATGGACACAAATCCTGCAGTGGGCAGGTAGGAGAGCTCTGTTGGACAGGTGCCTGGAACATTAGGCTATTATTGGAAACACCAGGCTTTTATGGTAAGTAATTGTGATGTTATTGGGCGTTTTCCCTAAATAATCCACCACACTCCCATCTGCCGGCAGCTGATGCTGAGGGGAGAGGGGCGTGAGTGCAAAAAACTGGGAAGGTGGAGTGGTTTTGCTCCAGTGGGATGTGAGTCGGGGCGGCCGCGGCCCTGAGGGTCTCTGTGGCTCTGTTCCCGAGCAGCGGCTCTGTGTCCCTCTGCCCTGGAGCCCGGCCAGCCCCGAGAGCTCTTTCCCAGCTCTCTCCCAGTTCCTGTGTGCTCGAGGTGTTCTTCTGCTCTTCCTGCCCTGGGCTGGAGCAGGGAGGTGCTTGGGGAGGTGCAGGAGATGGTGGTGCTCCGGCGAGGTGGGGCGGGCAGGAGCTTCCAGCAGGGCTGCGAAACTGCCGGGGGCTCAGCCAGGTCTGGGATGGGCCGGAGCCCGTCCGTGTGTCCGGCTGCACGGCCCCACGCAGCCCCTGCTGGCGCAGATCTGGAGGTCACTGCTGCTCGGCCGTTCCTGCAGCTCTGTGAATCCGGGCATTTATTGGGATGCAAGGCCCTGCTGGCTGGAACTTTGGAATTCCTGCTCCACCCTTCTCCACTCCCCCGTGCCGTGGGATATTCACCTTCTGCGGGGAAATGCAGCGCACCAGGAATGCAAGCACGAGTCCTGGTTCCTATAGGAGGTTCTTTTCCACAGAAGCCTGGAATTGTTGAGGTTGGAAAAACCCTCTCAGGTCACAGAGTCAAACCATTCCCTCAGCACTGCCAAGGCCACAGCGAACCATGTCCCCAGGAGTCACATCCACGCAGCTTTAAATCCCTCCAGAGACGGGGACTCCACCCCTGCCCTGGGTTGCCACTTCCGTGCTGGGGGTATGTCAGAAGTGACTTTTTGGGCCACTTTTTCCCAAGTCCCTGCCAGAGGAAGCCTTTTTGGGAGCTTGGGAGATGTGTATGGGCATCTGAGGGGCTTTGGCACCGCGTTGTGGAGGCATCTGGGTCAGTCAGGGCTTGGAGCAGCATCAGTGCTGTGCCATGGTGAGATTCGTCCTCTCCTGAGCACCCGGGAAAGGATGAGAGCATCCCCAGAGCTGGAATCAGCAAGGACGGCTCTGGCAACTAGGCCACCCTGGCCTGAAATAGCCCATGGGGCAGGATTAGCATCGTTTTCCCCGAGGAGAATCCCGAAAGGCAAGAGATCTCCCTGGCAAATTCGGTCTTCTCCCTTTTTCTCATACTCAGCCTAAAGGAGTCTTGCTGCTCTTCCCCACCCCCTTTCTGACTCCCTCGTTCACAACCCCCCGTCACTGTCACTCCGCAGGATCCTGGCTGGCCCTGGAATTACTCACCAGGAATGAGCCATTTCCATGTGCACATCATCACCGTGCAGTGTCTGTGAGAGCTGGGCTGCCAACATCTGACAGCTATAAATAGCCCAGGGCTCCGAGGAGGCAGGAAAACACCTTTGAACTCCCCTGAAATCTGGTGGAACTGCAAAGGTCCCTGCAAAGGGACAAACCATAAATATTGGCCTAAAAATACATTTTGTAGAATGGCGGAGCCCTAGAGCTGTTTGGGTTGGGAGGGAGCTTAAAGTTCTTCTAATTTGTGTCCCTTGCCCTGGGCAGGGACACCTTCCACTGTCCCAGGCTGCACCAAGCCTGGCCTTGGACATTCCCAGGGATCCAGGGGCAGCCACAGCTGCTCTGGGCACCCTGTGCCAGCGTTTTACCACTCTCATCATAAAAACCTTCTCTTTTTTTGCCTGATTTAAACAGATCCAGCGGGGCTTGGAGCAATTCCGGGCTCAGCTTTGGCATCTCCTCTCCCAGCAGTGCCTTGAAGAAGCCGCGGAGCCTCCCTGGAGCCACTTGTTGGGATTCACTTTTGCTCGCACCGTCCAGACCTTCCTGCTGCTGCCTCTCTGCTTCCTCCTCGTCAGCCACCCTCCTCCTCCTCCTCCTCCTCCTCCTCCTCCCGTTGTCCTGGCAACCAGAGGCCAGGACGCCTCTGCCCCGGGTGACAGCCCCGCAACAAAGGCGGCTTTGAGAGCGCCGGCGGGCCGGGGGCGTCCGCAGAGCCCCTCAATGCGGGCCGGCGAGTGCTGGGGGTGGCCCCGAGCCCCGGGGCATCCCCGGAGCCTCGGCGGGTCCGGCCGTCCCCCCTCCGTGTCCCTCAGGTCAGGGGACAGGGTTCACGGGCTCCTCTGGGCGACGGGGCGAGGGTGGCTGAAGGAGGGGGCACGGGCTCATTCTTGTCACTGTGGCGAGGTGGAGCCCGGGTCAGGCGTGCCCCCACCCCCTCACACAGCCTGGTGGGTCCCCAAGTGTCACTCATCGTGAAGGAAGTTGTCCATCAAAGCCGGGGGGGGCTGTGGGAATACCTGCGGGCAGGCCGGGACAGAGGGAGCAGCTTGGGAAGCAAACTTTCCCTTTTCCCTCTTCTCCCAAAAGAAGCTGCGCTTTCCCAGACCCACGAGGCCAAAGGAATTCACTGGTGCAAATCTAGAAACGATTTCCCTGCAGCAAGACTCGGCATTTGCGTGGGTAAAGCACGAGGCTGGGCAGTTGCTCGAGGGAAGGATCTGATCTGCAGGGAAAGCTGGAGCTGCTCCTGCCGAGACCAGCGGCAGTGGCGGGTTAACGGCTGGGCTGGACCATGCACAGGTCTTTTCCAAGCTCAGTGATCCCGTGATTCCCTAACTCTGTCTCCAGGTTCCGGAGGTGTCAGGCACACAGCGCGTTGTTTTGGAGGCAGCCAGACCTGAGGCAACCAGGCTTTCCCAAAAATACGAGGCAAGGAAGAAGAAACCCTCCTGAAACACAGACAGACCCCACGGGATGCCTGTGCCTGGGCAGGTGGGGCCAGGAATGCACAGCACCGGGCTGTCCCCTCCCTGTCCCCTCCCTGTCCCCTCCCTGTCCCCTCTGCTCTGCGGGCACAGAGACCAGCTGAGGGCCCACATTTTTCACAGAATCATGGAATTATTTGAGTTCAAAGAGACCTTAAAATCATCCCATCTCACCCCTGCCATGGGCAGGGACTCCTCCCACTGTCCCAGGCTACTCCCAGCCCCAATGTCCAGCCTGGCCTTGGACACTGCCAGGGATCCAGGGGCAGCCACAGCTGCTCTGGGCACCCTGTGCCAGGGCCCGCCCACCCTCCCAGGGAGGAATTCCTTCCCAATATCCCATATAAATCTTCCCTTCCTCATCTTAAAGCCATTTCCCCTGTGTCCTGTCACTCCATGCCCTTGTAAAATGTCCCTCTTTGCCACCGAGGGGGGTGGGTGGGGCTGTGCCACGTCTCCTCTTGGGGACATCGCCCCCCTGGCACGAGGAGAACCTGCAGGTGACAGCCTGAGACCAGGCAGCCTCTCGGTCCCAGGATTTAGTTTCCCTAAAGCCTGGGAACTGCCCGTTTAAACTTTCCTTGTTTCCCTCCTCATCTCTCGCGTTTCCCAGTGAAGGAGCTGCCCCCGGGCAGAGCAGAGCAGAGCTCTCAGTCCTGTCCCCAGGCTGGCAGCCCGGGCCAGGCACTCGAGAGGCACCGGCTGCTGCTGGGGCTGCAGTTTTAGGGCACCCAGGGAGGACGGGACCCCAAATCCCCCTCCAGCAGGGGACAGGGAGCATCCTCTGGGTCCACACCCTTTCCAGCCCGCTGCTTAGAAACACCGAGGGGCATCCTGCGTGTCCCGCTGCTGCGGGGCAGCTCAGCCTCCCCAGCGGTCCCCTCCAGCCCCTGTCCGAGCCAACCCTCCTCCCCCTGCAGCCCCGACCTCCCACCGCTCCCAGCAGTGGCCGGGGGCAAAAGCCAGTGACTTCTGTGGCCTCTGCGGGGACATCGCCCGGGGCTGGGGTCTCGTGGGATGCTCGGGGGGCTCTGGAAGCTCCTCTCGTCCCACCGCCCCCCTGCCCTGCCCTGCCCTGCCCTGCCCTGCCCTGCCCTGCCCTGCCCGGGGCCGCTCCGCGCTCCTCGCGTGCTCCGGGAGCGCTTCCCGGGGCGGCTCTTTCTGGGAAGCCGCGGCTGGGACAGAGGAAGGAGCCGCGGTGGCTGCAGGCAGGGAGGGCTCCCCGTACCCACCCTGCTGCTCCTTCCTGCCCTCCTAAGCGCCGCTTTCCTGCAGCCGGGCCCAAGCTCTTCTTGGCCCCCGCGGTGCCTAAAAATAACTCCCGTGCACAGGTCTGGGGAAGAGCTTCTGGGCTGGAGCTCGGCCCTGGAAGGAACATGAAGTAAAGGAGAGGCCGTCGGTGCCCCTGGACGAATGACCGGGGGGTGCTGGGGCTGTGCCAGCCCCTGAGGACAAACGTGACCGCCCCGCGCAGGGATGGAGCCGTGCCGGGGTTTGGGGATCCCATCTGCATCCGGAGGTGATCCCACCCGAGCTGCTCGGGGCTCAGCCCCACACAGATCCCAGCTGGGCACAGCACGGGGGCGTCTCCGGGCTGGTAGAGCGATGGAGATTCACAGCTGGAAAATTCCTGGAGTCCCCTGTGGGACACCCTGGGCACTCCCGGGTCTCAGCCCTGCCTTCGGGATCCGCCTGGGTGCCTGGAGAGGGGTGGGGAGCGGGTCCAGCAGCACATCCGCTGCCAGTCTAACGGTGATGAGCTTTTGGGGATGCGCTCTGTGCCGGCTCCCAGCCCAGGGTGCCGTGAGGGGCCGGGCACCACCAGCCCAGAGGTGCCACCTCTCCCCTCCATCGCTGCCTCTGTCCTCCCCCTCCCTCTGTGTCCCGGGAGTCTCCTGCCTTCCAGGAAATGGGATATTTAACGGTGTTAATGAGCCGCTCTGGCACAGCTTTCAACAAAAGGCTCTTCCCCGGGCTGCGGGATGGGAACGGATGGGTTCAGGGGAGGGGAAGGCGAGGGGGCACGGCTGGGCTGCTGAACCTCCTTCCTCGGCATCCATCAGCTGTCAGGGCACCCCAGAGGCTCCGAGCCTGAGTTCCCCGGGGACAGCGCAGCTCTGGAGTGGGGAGGGACAGGGCTGAGACCCCCTGGCACTGCCAGGCTGGGTGGGGGACAGGAGAAGCAGTTTCTGGGTGCCGGCTGGGTCTGTTCACTGCACGGCACGGCCAGCATCCTGAGGGAATGGGCTGCCAGCAGGGAGGGCTGGACCCACAGAATCCCAGAGTGGTTTGGGTTGGAAGGGACTCTAAAGCCCATCCAGTGCCACCCCTGCCATGGGCAGGGACACCTCCCACTGTCCCAGGCTGCTCCAAGCTCCGTCCAGCCTGGCCTTGGGCACTGCCAGGGATCCAGGGGCAGCCCCAGCTGCTCTGGGCACCCTGTGCCAGGGCCTGCCCACGCTCCCAGCCAGGAATTCCTTCCCAATATCCCACTTAACCCTGCCCTCTGGCAGTGGGATCCATCCCTTCCAGGGGTACCGTGCCCCTCTGCAGGCAGGGGTGCCCCAGGTGGGTGTCACATGCCGTGTCCTGCCCCTCGGGCTCCTGACGCAGCCCCAACCTTTATATAGCCCCAGCTTCCTGTTTGTGGGGTGTGCGGGGGCTTCTCGCTCCCTCGCTCGCTCCGGTCCCTCGTGGCTGAGGGCAGCAGGGAGGCAGTGTCCTGGGAAAAGTAAAACTTGAAAGCAAAGCTGGACTTTTCATTGTCAGGAGGCTTATTTTTATTTTTTTTTTGATGCGTTTCCTCTGGGTCGTTTCCTTTTCATTCGAATGCGGGATAAAAATATGCTTCCGCTGACATCAGCCCGCTGTCCCTTTTCGAAGGATCTGGTGCTGCTCTCCCTGAACACCCCAGGGCTTTGCATTCCTCTGACATCCATGAGAAACACGCCTGGAATGAGCAGCCAGGCCAGCTGGGGCAGCTGGGGGGGACTGGGAAGGACCAGCCGGGACATGGGACTTTTTGGGGAGTTGTCCATGGGGTTTGTGATGCTGCTCTTGATGTGAGGGGAGCTCGGCTTCCTTTGCTCCCCCGCAGGTGAGGAAATGGGGAAATTCATCTCTTGTGCCCTCCCAAGCAGCAGCTTCCCATGGAAGGAGAGGATGAGACCCTGCCCTGCCCTGCTGCCCTGGCACAGGGTGCCCAGGGAAGCTGTGGCTGCCCCTGGACCCCTGGCAGTGTCCAAGGCCAGGCTGGACATTGGGGCTTGGAGCACCCTGGGCTATGGAAGGTGTCCCTGTCCCTGGCAGGGGTGGGCTGGGATGAGCTTGAAGGTCCCTCTCAACCCAAACTAGTCTGGGATTGGATGAGACGGCTCCTCTAGGTATGAGCCTGGACTTAAGCCCAGGTCTGGGGTAGAACCAGGTGATTTTAAGGACCCTACCAACCCAAACCATTCCATAATTTTACAAACACAAGGGCTACTTGGAAAACCAAGGCTTTGCTGCGGCTCCACGGGAGAGGAACTGGAGCTGCCCCTCGGTGGGGATGGGGCGAGGCTGGAGCTCTTCTCCCTCGGTCGCCACACGCACGCTGAGAGCTCCCAGGGCTGCTGCAGACCCAGATGTTTGTACAGCTGTGGCCTCACCCTGTTTGCTCTGTGCTGGGTGGCCCTGAACTCCCATGAAATATTTGGTGTGGGGGCGCAGGGTCCCTGCAGCCACGGCTGGGGCTGCGATGGGATGAGGGGAGCTGCTGGACGGAGCTGCTGGGAAAGGATTTCTCCCCAAGCTCTCTGAGTTTTCCCATCCTGATGGAAGCACTTGGGAAGAGAGAAGCTCCTCTGGAGCTGCTCTCCCCAAAGAGGAGAGAGCAGTTTTATTGTGCCAGTCAACTTCAGAGAGAGCTCCAGGAAGGAAAAGCTGTCCTAAGGAAAATGTGGCTGTGGAAAAACGGGATGCTTCAACCTCTTCCAAACACGTTTTCAATGAGAGAGGGATCTGGAGGTGTGGAACAGCTCCAGTTCAAGGGACTTATCATTTTGGGATGGCAGTGGTTTATTTGGGAAGGTCCTGGCTGGGACAAGGACAGGAAGTCCCCAGGAAGAGCCACAGGGAGCCCTTTTCCATGGCCAGACCACCAGTGAGATGCCCCCAGGCACTGCTCCACCTCTCCAGCTGGGCCATGCTCCTGGAAAAGGGGCATTTTCCCTGTTTTGTTTTATTTCATTTCACTCCCCAAGAAACCATCCCTTTGCTCACCTCCTCCATTGCTCCTCCGCCTCTCCCAAGGGCAAATCCCTCCTCCTGCTTCCCTCCTGGCTGTGTTCCCCCTCCACCCTTCCCACCCTGTCCATGTCCTCCCTGCCCCGGTGCCTTCAGGGGCTCCATGAAACCTCTGGGGCGGCTCTTCCTCTGTCCACGATGCTCCTGGAGAGTTCCCAGGTGCAGCCACACCCCAAAACACCGAGCTGGGACCTGTGTGGCTCTCAGGGGGAGTTCTGCATCCCAGATGGGATCCTGGCAGGAAGATCTGAAGTGCTGCTGCACTGCCAAAGGAATGCTCACCCCCAGGAGTTTTGATGAGACCCGAGTTCTGTGGACAGAGACATTTTAGGGTGCAGAGAGTCCCGTGGTGTGACAGAGCAAGGGACAGGCCGTGGGATGTGGCTGCAGGAGGCACAGGATGGTCCCAGTGCACCTTTTGCTCTCACGTTGCCGGTGCAGGGAATGAGGTGGCGCTGGGGGAATTTGAGGAGCAGGTTTGGGTTCAGGAATCCCCTGGGACAGGGACCTGGGATCTGGGGAAAGGAAAACCCACTCAGCCGGGCCACAAACCCGCCCCAAGACAGGCCGGGACCAGGCGGGAGTGAGGAATGGGGCAATTGCTCCATCTTGTGTCACCGCCCACGAGTGCAGCGAAGTGCCGGGAATGAGATGGGAACTGGAATCACGGAATCGCAGGATATCCTGAGCTGGAAGGGACCCACAGGGATCATCCAGCCCAGCTCCTGGCCCTGCACAGAGCCCCCAACAACCCCACCCTGATTGTCCAAACGCTCCTGGAGCTCTGGCAGCCTCGGGGCCGTGCCCATTCCCTGGGGAGCCTGGGCAGTGCCCAGCACCCTCTGGGGGAAGAACCTTTCCTGATATCCAACCTAAACTCCCCTGGCACAGCTTCTGCTGCGGGAACGACCGTCCCCATCAGGAGAGCTCCGTGTCCCACTCTTCCCCATTCCTCTGGACTCCGGCCCCATCCTCCCTGTGGTTCCCATCGAAGGCAGCACTTGCTGCTCTGGACTTCTTTTTTCGCTCCTTCCTCCTGCCAGGGGGAAACAAAGTGGGAGAGGCAATTCTTGGGCACCAACTGCGCTGTCAGCCTCTGGCTCGGGCCTGGGAATGACCCTGACCAAGGAGCCTCCCTGGCTTTGCTTTAGGGCTGCACCGTAATGGGAAAGCAGAGGGGAAAAAAGGCGGAGAGATTCCAAGGGCTCTGCGGGAGAAGCGGAGCAGTTTGTGGGGTTATGGATCACTCTGGTCCCACTCCAAACATAAAACCAACAATTAAAGCCATTTATGAGCAAAGTCACTTCCTGGTGATTTACAGCTCCTGACCCCAGAGCAGCTGGGCAGAGCACGGAGCAGAGGGATGGTGCTCCCTCCACCTCTCCCCCATCCTGCAGGATTTTAGTTGGGAAAGGTGTTGCTGATCAGATCAGCCCCAAATCCCCGTCACTCGCCTCACTGAGAGGAGACCTTCCTGCTGAAAGGCTGCAAGAGTAATCCACTGTTGTGGAGTCATGGAAGCTGGGGATCTTCTGGAAAACGTGACTCTGTTTTTTCAGTGTTTTTTGGATAATTTACAGAGGTCAGGGATGGGAAGGGGGCACCAAATATCATCCAGACCTTTTAGCTGAGGCACAGGATGATAATTCTCTCCGTTTCATGGATGAAACCCAGGTCTGGGGTTTGGAACATCTGCCCCCCATCCCAAATTTCCTGCATGATGCCACCCGTCCCCAAGCCCCAGCTGTGACCCGTGAGCTGACTTTGGTGGGGCTGCTCTGTGTCCCCTGGGCAGCTGGACAGGGGTGGCCCTTCCCTGTCCCCCAGACCATTCGGGAGCTGGGAGCACCGGGGACTCGGGAGAGAACCCGGAGGGGAGCGAAGCAGAAAGTTCCGAGCAGCCATCGGCACCTCAGGCACGTCCCCGGGCGGGCTCTGCTTTCCTTTCTTTCCGCGCAGCCAAGTGCAGACAGTGGCTGCTGTCCCCGGAACCCCGGCTGCCACCCGGGCCGTGTCACCCCGCAGTGACATCCCCCGGGAGAGGCAGCGGAGCGGAGCCCGGCCGTGTCACCGTGCCCAGCGCGGGGCCTGGGCTCATGCATCACTGTCCGGGCTGACACGGCTCTCATGGAGATAAATGGGGAGGCGGCCCCGGCAGCGCTCCGGAGTCACTTCCACTTAGGAGACGGCGGGAGGAGACGGGTCCCGGACAGGGCAGCAGGAGACAAATCGCCCCGCGGGGTCACGGCTGAGCTGCTGCTGGCAGGGACGTGTCCCAGCCCGTAACCCGGCTGTGCTGGCAGGGAAGGCGCTCGGAGTGGATCCGAGCAGCCCTGTGAGGATGAATCACAGGATCAGGGAATGGTTTGGGTTGGACGGGAGCTTAGGGAACATCGGATCCCAACGCGGGCATGGGCAGGGACACCTTCCACCAGCAGAGGTGACACGCAGGATGTGACACAGCAGAGAGGAGAGGTCCTGGCTCTGCTCAGCTCCAGGAAAACCATCTGGATGTCTCATGGAGCTCTCACATACGGGAAGTGTCTAAAGTTTGAATGCATCAGGATGAAAATCACGGCAGAGCAGGGATGGGTGACAGCAGGTGGGAGCATCTGCAGGTGGATAATGCAGGGAAATGTGTCCCAGCAAAACGGGTGTGTGTGGGGAAGGACACGTCAAGGCATCGAGGGAATGCGGCGAAGGAGGATGGGGCTTTAACTGAAAACAAAGTGCCAGGGGAATGTCCTGGCAGAGGGATGTGTCAGACCACGGAAGATTTCCCCAGAAAGCACTGGAATCCCATGGGGAGCCTATGAGGGGAACATGCTCTGGCATGCAGGACAGCCAGGAGCAGGGAGGATGGAGGGAATGGGGACATTTCCAGGCTCAGCAGCCCCTGGTTGCCTCAGGGTTTCTGTCTGCGCAGCTTTATCGCTATTTCAGGTTGGAAAGACCAAACTCTTTCTTGTCAGGGCCGAGCTCAGAGATTCTGCACTTCACGGAGCGACTCCCGCGCTGCGGAGCCGCCTGTCCCCAAGGAGCTGGGCTCTGGAACACGGAGGAGAAGAGTCCAGCCTGGCAGGGGATCCCTGGGGAACAGGAGATGTCACTTCCCCTGCTCCTGGGGAGCGGAGCCATCCCTGGGCCCGAGCTGCGTTTGACACCTGCATTTCCATGTGCCTCCTTTGATTGCACTAATTGGCCGGAGAGCTGCAGGGAGACCCCGGCACCAGGGTGGAAGGACGAGATGAAATGAGAGCGCAGAATAAATCATGAGCCAATTTCCAGCATTTTCTTGGCTGAGATGGAATGGCTAATCATTCTGATGGCAGAATTTGCATAATTACCCTGCCCACTGGCCCAGGCCAGGCTGAGCAGGGAGGAAAACAGGCTGCTGATTCCAAGGGAGATGCTTATGGAAGTGATTGAGGGAGTCGTGGGACTCAGAGCTGGGAACAGACGGGCTTGGTCATGGGGCTGGACCTGGGGCTCCCCCCTGCTCTGTGCAGATGGTGCTCCTCATGCAGAACCCCACACACGGCATTCCCAGGCAGCATTCCCACCTTTCATGCACAAGATTCTGTGAGTGATGCGTGAAACCAGAAGGAATTTGGGAAAAAGAAGTGAAGCAGAGAGAATCTGACAGTGCTGTGGTTCGTGGGGAGGTGCAGCAGGACCTTGGGAGTTCATTTCCTCCCACCCTGAGCACCCAAAGAAATCAAACCCAGAAATCCTGATGGACCCCACTTCCTCAGCTGCTCCAGCCTCCAGCTGCTTCCAGAAATGTCTAACTTGGAATTAGAAATGTCTAACTTGGAATTTGTGACATTTGACAGAGCAGCAGCATGGTTTGGGGGGGAGGGATCTTAAACCTCATCCAGCCCAGGCCCTGCCATGGACAGGGACACCTTCCACTGCTCCAGGTTGCTCCAAGCCCCGTCCAAGCTGACTCTGAATGTTTTCCTCTCTTGTTTCATGTCACGCTCTTATTCTTCTCTCCTTTTCTGCCAACCCATCATGGACCTGTCACATACAACATGTCAACTATCATGAGGCCGTGGAAGATTCCTGGGGGAAGCACTGGAATCCCATGGAGAGCATTTTTGATGGTTTAAGACACTTCCCCATCCCTGGAAGTGTTTGCAGGATTTCCTTACTGCAGGACAGCTCCCAGGAATGGATCTGCTGCAGCCCTGACATCCTGTGCAGCCCCGGGCTTCTCTGATCCTACTGAAACATGTGACAGAAATCCTTCCATTGCTTGGAAAAATAAAACCAGATCAGCAAAGCCAAAACCTTTTAGTGCCAAGGTGAGTTCCTGTGGCAGCAGCGGCTCCAGCCCCACGTGCCCTGCGAGGTTCTGGATTGTAGAGCATACCTGTGTGGTGTTAACATCCTTCCCGAGCAGGACAATCCGTGTTTGCGTGTTTGCTTATCACTGGGAGGCTCCAGGGCCTTCCCACACGCACTCATTTGCATGTTGAGTCCAGTGGAACACAATAAAATATTCATATCATTAAAGGAGAGGGGGAAAACAGAGGGCCTGGGGCTGCTCCTGTGGTTGGGAGAATGGGAGAGCTGCGTGTTCTCCAGCAAGGGAGCGTGGGGCAGGGTGGGCACTGATCTTGGGGTGTCACCTGGTGCTGCTGAGGGTGACACCGTCCTGCAGGACTCGCCCTGGCACACTGGGATAAAACAGGTGATGGCTGCCAAAGGTTCCCCTTCTCTGAGCCACCCGTCGAGGCAGCGGCTGTCAGGCATGGAGGGAAATATTTGAAAGCGTCTCTTTGGGGCCTTTTTGGTCCCTGTTCCTCTCCTCTCCTCTCCTCTCCTCTCCTCTCCTCTCCTCTCCTCTCCTCTCCTCTCCGGGCTCTGGTCCCGTGGCCACCAGGCTGAGGTCCCTGGGCCCGTTCTGGCGTGAGGAGCAGCAGCACCCTGGCCTGCAGGAGCTGCAGTCACGGCTAATCAGGATGTATGGCCAGCCACCGAGGCCATGAATGTTTAACGAGGCCTGTTAAAGGATTTTTAGAAGTGCTCTCCCCACGGACACCACGATGACTTCTTTGTTTATAATTTTTTCCCCCTTTCCTGTTGCCACTAATCACCAACTCTCAGCTCCTTAATGGCACCTTGGGGGAGCTCTGGGGATGACTTATTTCTTTATTTATTTGCTTGCTCCGGAGCGAAGAGAAGCCCTGCCACTGCCACGGGCGGTTCCAGGTGTCGGGATCCCTCCTCACTGGAGCGGGGGTTCCTGGGGGATCTGGATCCATCCCCGCCTGGCTGAGAGCAGAGGGGGAAAGGAAGGGAGGCTCCCTGCCCTGGAACTAAAAGAGGGATGTTGGTTGCAATGAGGGTGGGCAGGCCCTGGCACAGGGTGCCCAGAGCAGCTGTGGCTGCCCTTGGATCCCTGGCAGTGTCCAGGGCCTCGCTGGCCTCTTTCTGAGATGTCCAAAAGCATCTTCTGTCTCTCACAACCCTGAACGTTGCCAGCTGGCCTTGGGAATATGTTCCAGGAGAAAATTGTGGAGTTTTTTAACCTAAATTTTTTTGGGATGATTTAAGACAGAAAACTCTGTCTGCTTTCAGAGGGAAGTGTTACATCTTTAATTTTGTGAAGCAGAACAAGAGCTGGAACTTGCTGATGCAGATTCCCAGACTTCCCCCCGGACATAGGAGAAGTGTCACTCAAAATCTTCTTCTTGAGAAGACGCCAACAGCTGAGGATGGGGCTCTGGGCCTGCCCTGGGCCCTGCCCGGCTCAGGGCATCTCCCCCAGCCTCATGTGGGGCAACGTAGAGGGGGCAGAGCTGGCCCAGCCCCGGCCCCTTCGCAGCTGAGGGTGCTCGGGATGCTGAGTGGCAGAAATTTGGGATACTGAGGGGCGGGAATTCGGGATGCTGAGTGGAAGGAGTTCCTCTTCCTCCCACATCAATTTACACCACGTTCTGCTGCTGGCTGGGTCTCCATGCCAAGCTTTAGTGCTTTTTAATTGCCTGGAGGGAGCTGGCTCAGCTCGGAGCTCTCCAGAGCCCTGGATTTGCCTCTGTAACTGTCTGAGCCACCAGGGCAGAGCAGCAGGAAGGCAGGACAGGGAACTGAGTTGGCTCTTCCCTGGGACTGTTCCCACACCCCTGTGGTTGGTTTTCCAGACCCTCTCTTCATCTTCTTACTGGAAGCGAGTCCTCCTTCCCCAGTGCTGCCGTGAGAGGTGTCACAGGACAACCACTGCATTCCCAAATCCTGCTCCTTGCCAGGCTCCGGCACTTTGGTCCCTCCTGGACAACCTGTGGCCATCAGCTGAGCAAGACCTGCTCTCATTCCCGAACTTCCACCACCCTTCCACATCTCTGGCCCCAGACAAGCCCCTGGAGGATTTTGTCATCCTCTTCCTCTGCTCCCAGTCTGGCACAAGGCATCCCTCAAGCCACAGAACCATGGAATGGTTTGGGCTGGAAGGGACCTTAAAACTCACCCCTTTCCAACCCCCGATGGGCAGGGGCACCTTCCACTACCCCAGGCTGCTCAGAGCTCCATCCAGCCTGGCCTTGGATGACGAATAAAGGCCTGGCCAGGGTTTCCACGTGTGTTTACCCTGCAGGCAGCATTCCCAACCCAAGGAACCTGGAGAAAGGGCTGCACCTGAGCCCCGACTCCCAAGACCTGCTCATGGCACGCCCGGGAAGTTCTGCAGGGATGTTAATGGCACGGAGAAAAGCCATTAAAGGAGGAAGAGTTGAGGTTACAACATTGTGCTGAAAAGTTTATTGCTGCCTGTAGAGACAGCAGGTCTGTACTTCCAGGATCACTCAGTGCTTAATGCCCGGTGCCTGCGCATTAGTTTTGCCGGGAAGCCCATTTGGGGTTCTTCCAAAACGGAAAAATTAAAGGGCTTCCCTAATAAATGTGCTGTCCAAAAGCAAAAAGGAAAAAAAAGGCTCCGAACCCAGCTGAGGAACCCAACCTGAGGCAGCAGAGTGGGGCCAGGGGGGTCCTGCTCTCCGAGCCCTGGATGGGGCAGCGCTGGCCCCTGGAAGTTCTGGGAATGGACATCCACTGCTGCTCGGTTGCACTGCTGGCTTTTCCTGACACTCAGCTGCAGAAGGGAAAGATGCAAATTCACACACGAGTTTGGGTGCCCAGCAGGTGAATTTCCCTGGGAAATCCTTCTCCCCATTTTACTGACAGAAGGAAACTGCAGAGCAGCGGCAACTTGCTTCTCGCCTTGCTCTCCATCTATCCTCCGTGCCCAAGAGAACAGGCCTGTTCCTACACCCAGGCCCTCAGGCCACCCTTTTCCCAGCATTTAACCTCTGTCTGGGAACAGAAGGAGTGCCTGGAATAGACGCAGACTGGCTGGGGAGGCAGCAGCGATTTGGGGAAGCGGCAGCGATTCATCCCGAAGCCGGGAGGTTGGGCTCCCTCCTGCTCCGCTGCTGGCACCCAGCTCGGATCTGAAATCAATGTGAGTGAGGTGCCAGGACGTGAGTGAGACTCTGTGTCTCTTTGCAACCCATAGATCCCAGAACTTGGTGTGGGCACTGCCCGGAAACGGAGTCGGGTGTGGGGCAGCAGCTTCGTGCTGCTCTCAGGAGCTCCTTCACTGCCCCGGGGCTCCACCTTGGGTGGGCCAGGGGTGCTTTGTGTCCTCTGGCCGTGGCCAAGGTGCTGGGAGGTGTGGGGTGTCTGTGTGCCCAGGGGAGGGTTTGGGTTGCTTGGCCGTGTCACTGGGAGCTGGGAAAGGCACCGGGGTCCAGTTTGCCTCGGGAGCGGGGGGTGGGAGCTCCCCAGCAGCCCCTGCTCCCAGGAACAGTGATTCCCTGGTGGATCAGCCTGGAGCAAAGGAGGCTCAGGGGGGACCTTGTGGCTCTGCACAAGTCCCTGACAGGAGGGGGCAGCCGGGGGGGTCGGGCTCTGCTCCCAGGGAACAGGGACAGGAGGAGAGGGAACGGCCTCAGGCTGGGCCAGGGGAGGCTCAGGGTGGGCATCAGCAGGAATTTCCCCATGGAAAGGGTGCTCAGGCCTTGGCAGGGGCTGCCCAAGGAGGTTTGGAGTGCCCATCCCTGCAGGGATGTGGATGTGGCACTTGAGAGCAGGGGTTAGTGGTGGCCTTGGCAGTGCTGGGGAATGGTTGGATTGGGTGATCTGAGAGGGGTTTTGCTGTGTAAATGATTCCATGATTCCATGAATTCACCAGGGGATGTTGCCTGCACAGGAGAATTGTCTCTTCAGGGGGTCTTACTGAGGGAATTTAAGGTTTGACTCCTTCGGTGAGCCCAGGGCTGGGCCGTGGTTCGGTTTTTGGCATAATCGCTGTGCCAGGGACACTGTGGGACTAGGAAGGTTACATGGCAGGGGCGTGTGGAGTTTTTTGGGAACAGCAAGGAAAAGCAAAGGAAGAAGAGGAAGGAGGAGAACAGTACAGGCCAAAAAGCCCCAGGCAGTGAGCACCAAACCTCCTGGAGCACGGGAAGGGCTCAGAGGCACAGCCAGGCTGGGCAGGTGGATGCTCACCTTAAGCTGGGTCTGGATTTCTCCTCGAGCTGAGTTCAGCATCCCTTGGTGAAATTAGAAGATCTGTGCCTAAAGTGAATCAAAAAGAGGTGGCGGGAGAAGATGAGTGGATTGATTGGAGATTCCAGGGAAGCAGGGGACCTTGGGGAGGGGAAGAATGAGTGTTTTAACCTCAGGGGAAAAAAAAGTCCGATCATTTTGGAATGTCAGCACATCCAAGTGTCCCTCCTGCAGAGTCCGGGTGCTCTCCGGACCTCACCCCGTCGTTTCTCCCTCTTTAATGCCCGAGGCTGTGTTGTTCTCCAGTCGAGAATCCTGCTGAGGAAAGCCGGGATTGCAGACGCTCCCCCTCCCCCGGGCAGAGCCTTGGCACACGGATCCATCCCTGGGGCGATGCCAGCTTTTCCCCTCACCACAAACCCCTCTCCCGCCTTCCCGGGGGAGTGGCTCCGCTCGCTCCGAGGGTTCATTAGGGCTCATTAGTGCCCATTAACAGGTCTGTCCCAGAGCTCAGCCTGACACCAGGAGCTGGGAGCTCCAGGGAATACGTTCCGGTTCCTCTGCGCCTTCCTTCTCTGCAGCTCCTTCTCCGTGCCTCAGTTTCCCAGCCTGGGTAACCTCAGGGCTCCTGGCTGCTCTTTGGATCCAGGATTTCTCCTCCTGCCCTCCGAGGGCTGTTTCTCTCTCTGCGCAGGAGCACCTTGCCTGTGCCCCATCCCTGGCAGTGTCCAAGGCCAGGTTGGGCAGGGCTTGGAGCAGCCTGGGGTAGTGGAAGGTGTCCCAGCCCATGGGAGGTAGGGATGATTTTAGGGGTCTTTAAGGTCCTTTCCAACCCCGACCATTCCACGATTCTCTGATTTAAGCACACAATGTGTCTCCTCTCTGCTCGTCTCTTTTGCCCACACCATTTTTTTTTTCCTAGATATTTTTTCTCTATCTCCTGGCTTTTTCCAGCTTATATTTCTTACTAGCTATTTACACATTCCTTACTAACGAGAAGCAAGGATTTTAAGTTTATATTTCTTACTAAACACGAAACTTTCTTGTTTTTACGCTCGTGGCTGGCGGTTCATCGGGGGGTGACAGCTGAGTGACAGCTCCAGCAGAGCAGCAAGGCAGGGACTCCGTACCTGGGTTCAGTCAGTGACAAACGGCCCGGGGAGGGGCGTGCATTGATCGCATCCCTGGGACTGCTGAGGGGCCGTTCTGAGGGAGCTGATGGGGCAGGAGATGGAGTTAAACTCGGCTTAGTGAGCGGGGAGAGAACAGGAGCGGGAGAGGCTGCTGCAGGACCTCCCAGCACTGGAAAATTTGAGGGTGTGGAGCAGAGGGTGCTGAGGGGGACAGGGACAGGGACAAGGATCTTTCTCCTCTGCGCCGGCTGAGGAAAACCTTTGGAGAATTAGAGCCGAGCACTGTTTGTGCTTCTCGGGAGGTGATGTGGGAGATGAGTGAGAGGGTTCCGGGACAGCAGCCTCGAGTGAAGAAGCCTCTGCACCATTTCCCACCGGGATCTGCTCCCTGCAGCGGCTCCTCCCGTTCCTTCCCCAGGCACACCGCAAAAGCAGGAGGGTTCCAGCTGCAGCCAGGCTCCGGCCCGGAGCAGGGAGGTGCAGTGCAGAATTCCCCTGTTCCCGGAGTCTCGCCTGCATCCTCGCTCCCTTCCTGCCTGTTCCCGATGGAGGAGCAGGGACGGTGCCTGCTGGCAGCCCGGGGCCCCCCAGGAGTTGTGCAGTGTGTTATCAATCCCGCAGGGGAAGATAATGTCGTCTTTCACAGCTCCTGTGGCAGCTCTGCCGATTAGTCCGATGCAAATGAGCTTTTAGCCTTGACACGGAGCCCGAGATCCTGGAGCAGAGGAGGAAGGATCCAGCACAGTCCCGGAGAGCTGGGTCACCCCTGGCAGTCAGGCCCAGCTGGGGCAGCTGGGGGGGACTGGGAAGGACCAGCCGGGACATGGGACTTTTTGGCACTGACTCTCAGCACCATCCTGAGAGAAGGAGCAGAACTTGGGCTCGTCTTTTCTGGTGTTTCTCCACCATTTTCACTTCAAAAGTTCCCCTTTGGTCTGCGAATGAAGCTCTGCTGCTCTTCTCCTGCTTCTGTCCGTGTCCTGCTCTGTTGGCCAGTGCAGAGGATTTGCACCAGGGCCCAGTAACTCCCAACCATTCCCCGTGGCTCTTCCCCAGCCTCCTGCCATTGGTGCTGCTCTGGGACACGCTCCTGGTGGGCTTCTGGACAAAGAGCCCTCTGTACCTGCACAGCAAGGGAGAGGTGGGAGACACCTGAGGAACGTCCCATTTGTGCTGCTGCTGTCCTAACTGGAGCTGCACCTCGAAGCCAGGCCTTTCCTTCCCGTCCCCAACACCTGCTTCTGCTAGAAAGCCACCCAGCACCAGCCTCCCTGCCTGCAGAGCTTGGTGTTTTATTTAGGGCTGATCCATTTTTCTTTTAATTCAGATCAATGCGGGTTAATTGAGAGCAGCTTATTTTTACTTCTGCTGGTCTCTGCCTGCCAGGATCAATACCAGTCATTTCCACTTAAACCGTTGTACCTTTACTGGAACCAGCAGAGCCCCCGGCTCTCCACGCAGCCCCATCCATGTGGTTCCTGGTGTAATAATTCCAACCAGGCTCTCGTCAGTCTGGCTGCTGCGGCATCCTCGTCATGCTGGGAGGAAATGGAGCCGCGCTCAGCCCCGAGCGGGGGAGATGGATTACAGCCTGCAACATTTGCACACTAAAAATACCCAGCGAGGGGCAGCCGTTCATTGATCCCTGCGCCTTAATGGGCCGCAGAAGGTCCCTCCGGCCGCCCACTGCCACTAGATGGGGCGATGCGGCAGCGCTGCGGCCCCGGAGCCGCGTTCCCCTCCCCGGCACACGGAGGGGCTGCGCTCAGCCCAGGACGTGAAGGAGCCCGGTGTTTCCACACGCGGGACTCTTTCGGTGAGGATACAAACCCCACCCTGGCGTTCCCGGGAAGTGCTGGAGGGAACACGGTTGTTCTGCTGCTGGCTGTGTCTGCAGAGGGAAATCCTCATGGACAGGGTGGGTTTGGGACCAGGCTGTTGCATCCCAGGGTTTGTGCTTGGCCAGTGGTAAAATCATGGGATGTGTTGAGTTGGGAGGGACCTTAAAGCTCACCCCACCTCATCCCATCCCATTCCATCCCATCCCATCCCATCCCATCCCATCCCATCCCATCCCATCCCACCCCTGCCATGGCTCCCACCTTCCACCATCCCAGGTTGTTCCAAGCCCTGTCCAGCCTGGCCTTGGGCACTTCCTGGGATGGGAAAAATCTCTCCCCCTGGATCCTGGATGGCTCAGAAATGTCTTGGTGCAACTGCACTGTTTGTGGTGCAGAGTTCCGTGTTTAAGACTTAGGATTTACATCAAACCCAGTGGGCAGCGTGGTGGCCAAGGGTGCCGCTGTCCCCTTGATCTGCCTGTTCCCACCTTCCCTGGCCATCATCCCCATGCACCCAGCTCTTCCCTCTCTGTTCTCACAGCTGAGCACCCATCCTCTTCCATCACCTGCCGTGGGCAGCCTGTGAAAGCATTGTAGGGATCCTTTCTGGAATGTCGTCAGCTGATCTGGCAGGTGGGCACAGAGAGGGAGATCCTCCGCAGGGCACCAATTCAGTGTTTGAAGGACTTTTCCTCTCCATCGTTGGGCAGAGGTTGGCTTTAGCTGGAATCCTTCTGGAGCGGTTTCCTGCTCCCATGGCTCTGTGGCCACCTGGGCAGGTGAGGACCAGCTCTGGGGGCTGCTGGGTCTTGTCCACGGGAAGGAAAAGTGGAGCAATGGGAAAAGGAGCCACCAAAGCAACGCCAAAGTCACTCCTTCCCTCCCTTTCCCTGATCCCTGTGTTTGCTGCCCTTTCCAGACCCGGCAGACTGAGATCTCCCAACCCAGCTGATGTTTGGGGAAGAGAGGAATTACCAGTTTCCTGATGGGTAAAACCAGGGACGGAGCAGCCGGCGAGTTCTGGTCATAAATGTCAGGGAATAATGGCTCTGGGCCCTAGCCCTGGAGCAGCACTGGTTTAAAGGGTCGTTAAAAAGGGTTGGTGTCCATAAGGGTGGGACACGGGGTCTCCAGGCCAGCTCCTTCATTCCCCCTGGCTGGATCAGCCAGGGCCGTGGCTTTGGAGAAGCCATATGTCAGCTAAATGTGTCTCTAATTGATTTCTGGACCTGCACGGAGTGTAAACATTTTACCAGTCAGAGAGCAGCTGATCGGGAGAGGAGGTGGGAGGGGAAAGGGCAGGAGAAAGTCTGGTGTGGAGCTGAGGGGAGCCTTGGAAAGCGACTTTTGTCTGGCCCCATCAAACCCCAGTTCACCGCGGCCCCTCCGCGGGGTTCCCTGGTAATGGAGTCGCTCCCAGGGCAAAAGTTAACTCCAATTAGGGGCTTTCAGGGAGGGGTTTCACTCCCACGTCTCCCCGCAGGAGCCGTGTCAGCTCCCGTTACGGAGATGGGCCGGGCAGCAGCTGGGAACAGCGTGTGGACAATGAGGGGTGTCCTGGGAATCCTCCCTGCAAGGACCCAGCCCGGCCCCGCCGCTCCTCCTCCTCCTCCTCATCTTCCTCCTCCTCTCTCCCAGCCATGAGAACTCGCACCTTTGGAACCATCCAACCTCTGCAAGGGCGTGACCCCACCAAAATTGTTCCTTCAGGACGTTCCCCAAATGTCCCCGAAGCCACCCCTGTTTCCTCGTCCCTCCACACAGCCCTTGCGTTAACCCCTCGCTTGCCCGCAGGCGAGCCCCTGTCCCCAGACCCCTGGGGACACTGTGTGAAGCTTGATGGGACCAAAGAGGGACAATCAGTGCCAAGGCTGATGTCGCCCTGCAGAGATGATGGTCAAGAACCAAAACCCCAAGTACAAGCGGGGGAAAGGCAGGTAAGTGTGGGAGCAGTGTCACTTGTGTCCCTGGGACCGCTCTCGAGAGGCGGCCACGAGTGGCGAGGAGGGGGACCAAAGCCACAGTGTCACCCCATGCGGGACCCCTCCGGAAAATCCCCCCCACTGTCCCCAGCCCCACCAGGGCAGTCCCCAGGACCCCATTCTGGGTGTATTTTCTTTCTCACCTCAGCCTTTGCTGTCACCTGCCGAGGACGAGCTGTCCAGGTGGTAAACAGAGATGGAAACCAGAGATCCTTCATCCCTTAGAAGCCTTCAATTCAACTTCCAAGATTTTATTCCAGAGCCACAAAGAGCAGGGAGGATTTGGAGTTTTTCCTTCTGAGCAGGAAAAATAAAATCCATTAGAAATCTCCTCCTACTCAATAAATAATCAGCTTTACTGAGCCTTTTGATTAAAGAGCGACATTGAAGAGAACTACTTAATTTGCAAAATATTGTGGAGCTTTTATTGGAATAAAACACAACAAATCCTGTTTCAAGCCACGTTTTTCTTTTTTTTTCCCTCTCGAAGCTTGTGTCGTGCAAAGCTTTCACTCAGCTTGGATTTCACCAGCCAGCTCACCTGAACAGAACTGAAACCTGTTCAATAAACCCAAGGCAAAAGAGAGGAAAAAGTGGGGAATTATTAGAAAATGTTGGAGAGTATTGATTTAGAGGGAGTTGGGGTTTTTTGGGCTTCAAAATGGTGATTTTGTTCTTAAACAGTCCTGAAATGAGCAACGACAGGTGAAAACAGGTCAAAGCTGACGTCCAAATAGCTGCTGAACTGAATGTTTAGGGAAGAAATAGGGTAAAGCATCGGGGTGTGTGTGTGGTTTACATTTTTTTGTATTTTTTCCCCTCCAGATGGAGAAAAAAAAAAAACCCAACCAACCCAGCCTCGCTGTGTGTCCAAACGGAATTTTTCCTCCTGTGACTCAGTGGGACTCGCTGTTGGCGCAGGCTGGGGCAGGAGCCGCGGTTTGTCCGCCTCCCTCCCACCCATCCCCGCAGCCGCGCTCTCACCCCCTCGCTGTGCCCGGCCCCGCCGTCTGCGTGTGCCCCGCGGCCACCAGCAGCCAGGGTGGCTCTTTGTGCCTGTGCCTGACAGCTGACGCCGGCTCCGGTGACCCCGCGGGCCGAGCCCCCCGAGCCCCCCGAGCCCCCGCGCCGCGTCTGGCGGCTCCCGGGCCGGGCCGTGGGCGCTGGGAGCGGCCAACCCGCTCCACCACGGCTTTTCAAGCCCGGGCCGGGCCGTCCCAGCTGCCGGCTGTCGGCTTTGCGGGGGGAGGAATAGCTCTACACCGGGATTACTCTGAGGTGGAAACCGCCGGCAGCAGCGCTGCAGCCCCGAGCCAGCGGCAGATGGAAATCCGTGCGGCTGGAGCCTCCAGATGCGCTGGGTCCGGCCCCGGCTTTCCCTGCACCGGTTGCTGGGTGAAAGTGGTCAGATCCAGCTTTCCCTGCACGGGTTCCCGGGTTAAAATGATCAGATCCAGCTTTCCCTGCACGGGTTCCCGGGTTAAAGTGATCAGATCCAGCTTTCCCTGCACGGGTTCCCGGGTTTTTAAAATGGTCAGATCCAGCTTTCCCTGCACGGGTTCCCGGGTTTTTAAAATGGTCAGATCCAGCTTTCCCTGCACGGGTTCCCAGGTTAAAGTGATCAGATCCAGTTTTCTCTGCACGGGTTCCCGGGTTAAAGTGCTGGCAGAAGGATCCGAGGCCCGGTCGGGATTCAGAGCGAGGAGCCAGTGGCAGGAGCAGTGACCACTGTCGCTGAACCCCTTCCCAGCTCTCCCCCAGCTCCCGGGGGAGATGACCCCTCTCTTCGCCTCCCAGCCACCCGCACTGATTTTTATTCCAACCTCACCGAACCTCGCTCCCGGTGGGTTTGGAGGTGAGCTGTGAGCAGCATTCGGGGCCAGGCAGGGACATGCACGGCCACTGCTGCCCCGTCACCAGGGTCAGCAGGATGGGGGACAATCCCACAGCAGGGCTCGTTCCATCGTTATTCCATCCATCCCGCACATTTCTTGCTGTGCTGATATAATCCCACCCCTGCCAGGTTTGAGAGCACCCCAGGCTGGCCTAGAGCCCTTGCCGTGCACGGTGCCCACAGCAGTTCGGTGCCCAGAGTCACTCTGTGACCCTGCCGTGGTGGCACAGAGCCAGAAGGGGAATGAGGCCTCTGCAACATGGGGAAAGGCAGAGGGGGAGCAGAAAGTCCCGGGTGTCTGCATGGAAGGTGAGATTCCCAAAGAATTGGAAACGTGGAGACTTTTTTGCTGTGTACTTTGGCACCAGGGAATTCCTTGCTGGCTGCAGAGGAGCTGCGCCTGCTTTTCTGAGGGAAAGCCAGAACGATGCGGCTGAAGGCCGTGAGCCTTGGAAAGGAGCTGGTGTTTGTGGCAAGCTCCTTGAAGGGACAGGACACGGCGATGCCAGACAGGCCATGGATAATGCAACGCTCCCCCAGGGGCAAGGTGGGGTGGAGGTTTGGGTGCCTAATTCCCTGAGGGATGCTGAGGACAGCGGGGAAAGCCCATTGCCCTCCAGCTGGAGAGCGAGGGGAGTGCGGCCGGGGGCCGGGAAGGGCGGGGTGGCAGCGGGTGGCTCCGGCAGCATCTGCCCTTCGCCCAGCGCGCCAGGAGAGCCGCCGGGGGGGAGCGGGTGTCAGCCGGTCCCCAAGAAGCCGGGCTCTCATTTCCTCCCCGCAGACATCCATTGGCCGGGCACCAGCCCGTGCTCGAGGGACGCGGATCGGGTGGCCGCGGCTCGCATTATCGGGCGGCTTCCCCGCTGCGGCTGTGTCCATGTGTCCCTGCGCTGCAGATCGGGTTACGGCACCCTCACAAAGCCCCGGCCATGCATTATTCAGCCGCTGTGCTACCGTAGATGTCGGGGTGAGGAGCTGAGCCCTGCGCCTGCCGGGGCGAGCCGGGCCCAGGCAGCGCCTGCGCCGGGGCCGATGCTGTAAATCAGCCCGGGGATGAGCAGGATGCGAGCGGGAGCTGGCGGAAACCACCCGGAGGTACCTGGCTCCAGGAATGCTTTATTTAGCACGAGTGAAACCCACGCTGCGAATTCCCGTCAGAGGGAACCGGCGGCTTCCCGCCCGCGCCGCCGGGACGTGGGGAACCTCTCCGTGGGTCAGACTGCGGGACGTGGCTCTGACCTCCCCGACCGCCGGCTGAACTGGAGGCAAAAAGCCGATCGGTGGCATAAACCTCATCCCCGGGAGGCTCCGTGTCCGGGAGAGCCGCGAGCAGGGAGCAGCCGAGGGGTCTCGGCCGTGGCTCTTTGCTCCGAGCACCGTTCCCGGCTCCGGCTGTCAGCGCCGGGCACCCGGAGACGTTCAGTGAGTGAGAAGCGGCCGGGACAGAGCGCAAGGAAATATTCCTGCACTGTTCCCCGGCGGCGAAAACATTCCCCCTGGGCTGAGTCTGTTGTGGGGAAACGTTGTTTTGCTGACACTTGGGGTTGGTGGGAGAAATCCGTTCCGATGGAATTTCAGCTGGGGAACCAGCAGACAAATGGAAGTGAGCAGAGTTGGTGGCAGTGAAGTTGGGGTTTATTACAGTCACAGCTGAGCATTTCATTTTGGTTCCACATCAACTTCATTCTAATTCATTAAACTCACTTTGCATTTGCAGTTTCCTTTCTTTTGACAAATAATGCAGTGAAAACAATAAAATTGGAATATCCCATTCAGCACAAGCCAGGCTCCCATACTGCCTTTCTCCAAATACCATCTTTCCCAATAAAACCCAATCTCAATCTGTTCCATCAGAGTTCCAAGTTCCTGCATTGCTCTGTGTTTCTCGCCAATGCACCTGGAAATTAAATGTCCCAAGCAGCAAAAACATGAACCCCATCGGAGTTCTGAGCAGGCGGGGGGTGTCCAGCAGCCCCACCTGTGGAATAACCTCTCATGAATTCCCAGTTTGTGCCATCCAAGTTTTGGGCTGGATCAGTGCATCTTTCATGTTCCATTTTCCTCCATCTCCTTCTGTTGGCAGTTGGGATGTGGAGCAGGAGAAGGTGATGGGAACACCAGCACGAGTCCAGCTTTCACTGGTCTTTAAACCCGAAATCCTGGGGAGACCAGGAATCTCTGGATCAGCAAGTCCGTGGAGAAATTCCCACTTTTGGCATCACAGGTGGCTCCCCAAGGATCTAACAACACCAGAGCTCCTGCTCTCCTCTCCCTGCCTTCCCTGGTGAGGTTTGTAGGCTCTGTCCCCATCCAGCTCCCCTTTCCCAGCCTCCTGCTCCCAGAACTGCTTCCCACAGGGATCCGTGCCGGCAGAGGGACGAGTCTCCCACTCCACATTGTGCTCTGCAACTTCCCTGGCCGAGCCTCGCCGGCCGTGCCTTTTATTTCTCAATGGACAAGCTTAACAGAGATGTCTTGGGTTTTTAAAAATAGTTAATATTTAAATATTAATTGAGCCATTAATTACATCTGAGCCCCAGAACAAAACAGCTGTGAATAATTAATGAGAGGGCCTATGGTAAATGCCTCTAATAATTCACAAAGCGACCGAACCAGGTATTTCCAGAGCATTCAGAGGGAGGAGAAGCAGGGAATGGGGAGGGAAGGAAATGCAGGAATGTCGAGGGAAGGGGCTAGAAGGCAAGATGGAGCATTATGGGCTGTCTGGTGCTGCTCCCCCAAGGCTTTCTCAGCACCATTTGAGCACCCTGGTCTAGTGGGAGGATGGCAGGGGCTGGGACTGGGAGGGTTTGAGGGCCCTTCCAACCCAGACCATTCTGGGGTTCTCTGGCTGTTCATCTCCATAACATCCATCTGCTGGGATGGGATTTCCTCTGGGATTCGTCGTGGGGAAGCTGAGCCCCAGGGGTGCTGGGCGTCACTCAAAAGCAGCTTAGGAAGGCTGCCAGGACTCCTGACTCCCTCTCCCAGATGTTTTGGACCACTTCTCTCTGAAACACCAGGATTTCTGGATCCCACAGAGATGGCTGCTGTCTGACCAACCGGCCCTGCAGGAGCAACCAGTCCATGAGCAAAAGGTTTTTATTCCCACCCTCCACTCCCCCTCCTTCCAGATGTTTCCAGCTCTCCCTCTGGAGCTGCAGAGGTGAAGGTGATGCTCTGTAAATCCATGCTCACACTTCACATGGCCTGGGAAGGGACTCATTTAGGATATTTACATTCAATAAATGTAATTCTTAATTACAGGTGGTTTGAGCTTCGGGTAAGGCCCAGGACTTCAGTGCTGAGCACATGGAGCCGGACAGGGATCCTCCCCCAGCCTCCTGGAGCTGGGCACTTAATGGTGCCTTTGTGCTTTGTTTGTGCAGGGGGCTGTGACTGATGACCCCATTCAGGAGCAGCTTCCCCCGGGGCTGGAGAGGGCCTGGAGGCACAGAGATTCCAGCTCCTGGCACTGCCTGCAAGGAACAAGGCTGGAGGTGATTGCTGGGTGTCCCTCTGTGGCTCCTGGAGAGGGGATGGTGCAGGGCAAGGCTCGAGTCAGAGATTCATGGAATGGTTTGGGTTGGGAGGGACCCTAAAGCCCATCCATGGGCAGGGACACCTCCCACTGTCCCAGGCTGCTCCCAGCCCCAATGTCCAGCCTGGCCTTGGGCACTGCCAGGGATCCAGGGGCAGCCCCAGCTGCTCTAGGCACCCTGTGCCAGGGCCTGCCCACCCTCCCAGGGAACAATTCCTGCCCAATCTCCCATCCATCCCTGCCCTCTGGCACTGGGAAGCCATTCCCTGTGTCCTGTCCCTCTGTGTCCTTGTCCCCAGTCGCTCTCCAGCTCTCCTGGAGCCCCTCTAGGCCCTGGATGGGGCTCTGAGCTCTCCCTGGAGCCTTCCCTTCTCCAGTGAACATTCCCAGCTCCCCCAGCCTGGCTCCAGAGGGACTCCAGCCTCTCCAGCTCCGTGGCCTCCTCTGGACTCGCTCCAGCAGGTCCAAGTCCGTTTTACACTGGGACCCTCAACACAAATCCTGCTCCGGCACCGCCACTCTCACTCCACAGCCAGACAAAGCCCAGGCAGCCCGTTTGGAATCATCTCCAGGCACCGGTGCTATGGAAGGGGAATCCCAGCTCCGACTCCACAGCAGGCAGCGCAGGGAGACTTTCCCTGCTTGCAGCGGGCAGTGATTGTGTTCCAGCCGGAGAGCAGCCCCTCAGGGACGTGTCCCGATCCCGTTTTCCAGCCTGTGCTGCGGAGGGATCGCCCCGTCCTGGCTCCGCGGCTGATTGACAACCATTAAATGCGCACGGGCTGTGTCCCGTGTGCCCTGCGGAAAGGGGACACGCTCCCCACCGCCACCGCGGCAGCCTCTCCTTGCGAGGGGTGAAAACCATCCGAGCCAGCCTGTGCTGGGGAGCTGCGACCCTCTCGAGAGTCTTAACGAGCGTGTAATCAGCGGCCATCAGGGCCCGGCTGATGAAGCAGTGCCACTCCCCCCCGCCACAGAAAGTGCTCACTAAATGTGGCTTTGTGCCTCTTCGGAGACGAAAAATTCACTCGCCTTCCTCAGCTTCTTGACCTCCTCCAAATCCAGGAGAGAAGGGCACGGAGCCCTTTCTGCCTCTGATATCCACAGCTTTGAGTTCTACAGAGAGTAACAAAACGGATCCGAGTAATTATTGTCAGCGTCTCCTGCTCCGTCCATGCGGATGCAGCATTTATAAATTAACCAAAAACACTTGCAAATCTGCATAACCAGTTCCCCTTGTTCCTAATGCTTTCAATTTATCCTAATAGATATTTAATGAATACTTTATAAAGCCTTTGATGGGCAGTTTTAAAATCAATGGTGCTATTTTATTGCTGTTTGTATTATCTTTATTTGGACGGACTCTCAGCCCTGTGCTGCCCATCGATTTCAGGCCCGGATCGATGAAACCAGGTTTCAGCTTAAATACCTTGGGATGAAGGTGGATCTGGGGCTAAAGGGCTCTTTGGCTGAACTCACACCCCGAGGGTGGCACAGGTAACCCAAGATACTGTCCTGGCTCTGCTCTCCTCTCACCTTGCAGCTTCTGGAGTGACGCCACTTCCTCACCCTGGAAGCAGCTCCGCTCCTAGGGGCACTCAGCACATCTGGATCCCTCTTTTTGCCCAAGCTCTGTCCCAGGTGACGGGGTTTTATCCCCATTCAAATCACGGATATTCCCCCAAATACCTCTGAAATCCTTGAGCAAGTCTCCACAGGTGGTTGGCCACTCTGCCCAGAGCTGATGGATAAATATGGAGCTTGACAGGTTTTGCCAGCAGTATCAGACTTGTCCAGTTCCAAATCCATTGTTCCATCTCTGGTTGTCTCCAGCTTCTTAGGTGTGGGTGGATCCTGCCACGAAATGGATGAGGGCCACAGGAACACTGAGGTTTTTTGGGATGGGTTTTGGGGATGAGCTCTCTGAGCTAGGAGACCCAGTGGTTTTTCTTTGGATTTGAAATCAAAATTGACTGGCAAGGCAACGTGGAATTCTTTCCCCCCCTTCCTGGAGGTGGCTGCAAATTTCAGTGAATTGGTCGAACTGATGAGGGAATCACAGAATGGTTTTGGGTTGGAAGGGACCTCTAAAGGCAATCTAGTGCATCCCCCTGGGGCTGGATCCCCTCTGGTTGCCCAGAGCTCCATCCAACGTGAATTCTTCCTGGGATGGGACATCCTCCGCCTCAGGATGCTGTGTGAAATGTGAGTGAAGGGGACTGGATAAGCCAGCTGGGGAGCAGGGAAAGGAACCATTCTGGGGAGAAGTGGCACCAAACTGAATAGGAAGTGCTGGGTCCCTTTCCACTGGGACAGGTAAGGGCTCTCACTCCGGCCTGCTGGGACCTGCACCCTCACTGCCCTGACACTGGAGCTCACCGTGATGCACTTCCCTGAGAGCCACTTCATTTTGCATCAATCCTTGAATATTCTCAAGGAAAAGGACTGAGGCTGAGAGATCTCCACCACCAGACTTGAGTCACGATCGCACGCAGCCCTGCATGGACATGGAATTGTTTCCAGCCCGTTAAAGAGCTTTCACAGGAATGAAGAGCTCCGAGTCCCTGAATAGCCCGAGGTCAGGATTTAGCTCTGGCAGCAGTGACCTGACTCTGAGTCCCTTCAGGAAGTGATGGGAATCATGCTCAAGGCTTCCCCTGGGATCCTGGAGCTTTCCTTCAGGGAAAGATCATCTCCTCTCATCGCTGCCCTTGCGAGCAGCACGTACCCGAGTCCTGCCACCCTCCTCTGCTCTCCTGACACTCCCGTGCTCGGCCTGGCCAGGCTGCTCTTACATCACTTGGGAGGTTTGCAGGTTTAGGAAAGAAAATCCCAAATCAAATCGCTCCCGGAATCTCCCTTCTTGAAACCTTCCCATGGTTCCTTCACTCCCCGCCGCAGCTGCTGCCGGTGGAGCCCTGCTCTGGTGGCAGGGCCGTGGCTCAGCTGCACCCCGGTGTTAATGCATCGCTCAGGCACACATTAGGGCTCCCAGGAACGGGTCATGGAGGGTTCAGCCCCTCGCATGTCTGCTGGGCACGGCCAGACTCACACACGGCTTTGGGGTGAGCCCTTGCTGTCCCCCAACTCAGCCAGGCTGGCCTGGGCAGCTCCAGGTTTGTCCCCAAAGTCCCATCCCAAAGATTTCTGCATCCTCGTGGGGACCTTCCTGCTCTGGAGTTGCTGCTGCCCTTGGGGACACCGCAGCTCCGGGGGCTGCAGCTCTGGTCCCCGAGCAGAGCAGGTTCATCCTTCCTGTTTCCCTTCCAGCCCTCCGGACCGATTCCCCCTCCAGCCCTTCTCTGGCTCCTGAACCGACTCCCAGCATTTTGGAATTCAAGGATCAGCCTCTCTGTCCTCTGCCCTTCAGAGCCCAGGGTAATCTGCTGGTGGCTGATGTCCCCAGGGACAGCGGATAAGAAAGGGGACAATATGGGAAGGTCTGTGGGTCAGCCCACGGCCTGGAGAGTTCTTAACCCTTTCGCCCCCAGGTCCTGCCTGGAAGAACTCTGCTTGTTAGAAAGGACAGCAAAGATTTATGCAGGAAGGTCAAATAAACCACCCCACCCAGATACTCCCTCATCCTGTCCCTGAAAAACCGGAGGAACCTCTCCTGGAGGGCCTGTTGCATGCTCTCCTATCAGACACTCTCCTCTCCTCTGGCTGCAGGTGCATCCAAAGGGATTTGGAACTTATTGTTCTCGCTGTTTCTGTGGGAAGCTTGAAATCTGCCTTGTGTCCAAGTCCAGGGGCAGCAGAGCTGGCCGTGCCCTTCTGGCTGGACAGACCCTCCCGCGGCGTGAGCCTCGTGGTTCCAGCACGTGGCTGCCCAACAGGACAGCCGGGAAGTCACATCAGGAGTGAGCACTGAGCCCATCTCAGGGGGTTTCTCCCAAGCTTTGATTGCTTTTCCCCAGACCAAGCTTCCCTCGGGTGGGTGCTGTCGTGGGGCCACCCAGGGCTGGGCAATGACCTGACTGCTCCGAGGGAAGGAGAAGCCCTGACCACCAGCTCTGAGTGACCACAACACCAAGGAGGGCACTGGGAAGCGAGGCTGGGGAAAATGGGGTTCGAAATAACCTGAGACGCGGGGCGGCTCCGATCCCGTTCCCGGGAGATGCGGGACACAGGCGCCAGGAGGGCTCAGCTTTGTCCGCTCTGAAAGCACAGAAACCTCTGTCGGGATAAACTTCCCCCGCTCTGGCTGCCCGGAGCAGCGGGGACAAAGCGCTGCTGTGCCCGGACCGCCTGCGCTGGCTCCCGGCTGCTCCGAGCCGCCTGCCCGGCCCCGTCCCGGGGCTGTCCCTGCCCGGAGAGCCCGGCCGAGCCCTGCCCGAGTGCCACTGGGGCTCAGCCCTTTGTCCCCAGAGCAAAACCAGGTTTTGCCACCCGCAGAGGTGCTCGGGGCTGGATTCGCCCCCCGTGTCCCACCCGCGGGTGTCGGGGCTGTCCCTGCGCCTCTGGATCGTCTCCACTGCTCGGCCTGGCTGGCAGAGCAGCAGGATGGGCTTTTCCTGCTCCGTGCCCTCCGCTGGCGTGTGAGGAGAGCTGGGAATGGCACCGAGGGTGGCAGAAGTGTCTGGGACAGCGGTGACGGCGCGTCCATGTCCCAGGTATACCCACAGCTTCCAGTGATTTGTGGATCTATCTGAGTCTGGTGGGTGAGACTCATTTATGCGGGCAAGCTCTTCTGCCTGCGGGGGTCCCAGAAGCAAAACAATTTCATCAAGTGGCTTTGACACTTGGAATTATTCCTTGATTTGCTTTTTGCTGATTTCCCTTCCCTGCTCCAGGAGGGTCAGGATTGAAGATGTTGCTGCTCTTCTGCAGGGCTGTCTCAGGTCAGAGAGAGCCTCTGCTCCCAGCCCAGCCCCTCCAGACTTTATGGGGACAAATCTTTTGGTAGGACAAGGGTGAATGGCTTTAAACTAAAGTGAGGTCAATTTAGGTTGGACATTGGGAAGGAATTCCTGGCTGTGAGGGTGGGCAGGCCCTGGCACAGGGTGCCCAGAGCAGCTGTGGCTGCCCCTGGATCCCTGGCAGTGCCCAAGGCCAGGTTGGACATTGGGGCTTGGAGCAGCCTGGGATAGGGGGAGGTGTCCCTGGAAGGGGTGGAAGGTGAAACCAGATGACCTTTAAAGGTCTCTTCCACCCCAACCCATTCCATGATTCCCTGCACTGGGTCAGCAGAGGAATCCAGGTCCAGCCCATGCTGGTGATGCTCCCTGGGGACATCACTCGAGTCACGGCTCCTCTGTCCAGGTGAACACAAAAACTGGGCCTAAGAAGGAATTCCCTTTCCAGGGGTCCCAGTGGGGCTGGAGGGGGTTTGGGGCTGGTTAGGAGCTCTGGGCTGTGGCTGAGGGGTCCAGGGAAGAGCTGGAGAGGAACAGGATTTGCAGGTGGGGAAACAGATCCACGTACAAGGGCTCAGGACCCAGCCCAGACACCTTCTCTTTACACCACGTTGGTGAGACGGCCTCTTTCTCCAGGGATTTCCACCTTGGGAACACCAAGGCACAGCTGCCTCTGCAGAAAATGGGGGATTGTGCCCAAATTTTGCCCAGATTCTGCCAGGGCTGTGGACCTGAGGGAGATACAGAGCAGCAAGGTCACACCAAGCACAAGCAGAACCCTCTTGGTTGATGTTTTTCTCCTCAGCACACCTTGATGTTTTTCACTTCATAATGATTGAGATGAATCCCGCTCTTTCTGGCCATAAAAATATTTCCTGTAGCTGGATAAAGTTGAAATGAAGGCGGTGAGCTCCAGAATCACCTGATGAACTTCACATCAATCCTTGATGATTTCATGCACTTTTTTTTCATGCACTTTTGGGCTTTTCCTTTCTTTTTATTCTGTTTAGAGACTTACAGAAAATTAAAATAACCAAAACCGAACCCCAAACCCTACCAGTTCTCCTAAGGAATAGAGAGTCTGATTGCAGTTCAAAGGAAAAAAACTCCTGTGGAAGGCTGAGATATTTTGGCAGGGAAAGGACCAGGGTGATCTGTCTAATGAGCACCAGAGCAACAAGTATTGCTCATGTAAAGATTTTTCCTCTGGCTGTGAGGTTTGGGGAAGAACACAAATTAAACCTTCTCAGAAACAGCCCATTATTAGAGATATCAGGAATAATCCGGCATTAGAACTCAGGAAAACCAAACCATTTTTGCTTCCATCAGATATTCACAAACCGACACTCCTCGAGTCATTAAAAACACAAGCACAGATTATCTCAGCAAAAAGTTGAAAGGAGGTAAGGAAATTAAAAGAAAACACAGGTTGGAGGTTTTAGGTTTCAGTTTCTTGGTTTTCCAGCAGAGAAAGAAATTGTTCAAGCAGCTGGAATGTTTTCCGTGGACACTTCTGTGCAATCGTGAGGCCTTTTTGGTGAAAATAAAAGCTGTAGTGAAAATTTTTTGTTTCCCACTTACACCATTCTTTAGGGGGCTCAATTTGGGAAGAACCAGCTTTCTGCAGAGAAGATTTGGTGTATTTTGACCCTCCTTAGGGCTGGGAATGGATCCCTAATGCCCGGAGCTGCGTCCGGAGTCCTGGCTTGGAGATTTAGGAGCCGGACCCTCCCGCAAAAAGGTGCAGAGGAGCTCCCAGCCCTGATGGGGTTGTTAAAACAGGGATGGTCCTGGACACGAGGGACGCTCCTGGACATGAGGGACGCTCCTGGACACCAGGGATGCTCCTGGACACCAGGGATGCTCCTGGACACGAGGGACCCTCCTGGACACCAGGGTTGCTCCCAGACACCAGGGACACTCCTGGACACCAGGGACCCTCCCGGACACCAGGGACACTCCCGGACACGAGGGACCCTCCTGGACACCAGGGATGCTCCCGGACACCAGGGATGCTCCCGGACACAAAGCCGCATGTGGGAGCACCAGGGGTGTCCCCCACGCAGCGAAGTGGCTCTGATTTAAACCCTTCCACCCTGCTCCGGTTTTTGGCAGCCCCGGCGTGGCCTCGCTCCCCCCGCGGGCCCCTCGTGGCGCTCCCAGGGGCCGCGCAAGCCGCGGCTCTGCGCGGGGTAATTGAAGCAGCACGCAGAGCATATGGCCAGGCAGGGCTCCCTGCTGCTGCACCAGCTGGGAGCTGGGTGCTGGGGGCAGCGGGCGGGGACCGGCCCCGTCCCCCTGTCTGGCTGCTCCCCCAGCCCCGGCGGTCTCCAAATGACTCCTCCTGGGGAAGGCTCAGCTCCGGGCTCTCGCTGCTGGCTGGGTGCGGCTGCGGGGGGATGCGGGTTTCTGCTGGGCACTGCTCCCTCCTCCTCGCCCCCGGCTCCCCCTGACAGTGTTGGCTCCCCCCGCCTCCCAGCCCGGCTGCTCTGCCCCCTCCTCCTGCCAGGTGCCAGCTCTGCTGCGGGATTTGGGGTGCCGGGTATGGGTTTGGGTTGGATGGGCCCCTGCCAGCAGCCGGCCAGCAGAGGGTCCCCCGTTTCCCACCAGAAGACACTTTGCAAGTGAACTCGAGCTGCTGCGGACCCTCAGAACTGCCTGTGTGCCCCCCAAAGCTGTTCCTCCCTCCCTTTGGGGATCCCTGTGGGGTGCAGGAGCTGGGGGACACTGCTCCGCAGAGGGACACGTGTCCCTTCCAGGGCGGTCCTGCCGCTGCAGCTCCGGTCCGTGCCGGGGGCTGAGCGGGGCAGGGAGCAGCAGGATGCAGGTGGGGCTGGGAATGCACCTCAGGTGCACCACGGGGAGCCCTGGCACTGCCCAGGCACCCGGACACATCTGGATGCTGGAGGCAGATCCTCCACAAGGTGAGGCACCACCATGCCCAGCTCCACATGCGACCACGTCCCACCTCAGGACCCTGTCCAGGGGGATCTGCTGGGCACTGACCCCCCCTCACCTCCTGTCTGTGCCTGAATGGGGAAGCACCGAGTGCTCGTGTGTCCCTCAGGGAGTGACAGGCCCTTCCCAGGCTGGCACAGCAGGTCCCTGCTCCCAGCTGTCATCCCAGTTTCCCGGGGTTGGAACCCCCGGGTGTTTCCGAGTCATCCTCAGAGATGCTCCGGCCTGAGGAGCTGTTTGGGATGGATGTGGGCAGCCGAAGTCCCTTCCATCCCTGCCTTCAGGAACTGCATGAAGAGGGAGGTCTGTGTGAGAGCTGGGGTAGGAAGGTGGGAGCTTCTCCCCAAATCCTCCAAAGATTGGGAATTGGACTGACCAGGGCAGAGAGCAAATCTTCCCTCACTCGCTGCCCTGGAACCAGACGTGGCCCGGTGCCCCTCTCCATCCTGCGCTGGGTGCGTGGTCAGTGCTGGTTCTGGTGGAGGGGCTCCCCATTCCTCCTGATCCCGGAGATACCACTGGGAACGGCTCTGGCTCCCTGCTCGTGTCTGGTTCACCCAGGAGGAGGAGGAGGAGGCGTTCCTCTCCCAGCTCTTCCCACTGGCTGGTGGAGCCATGGCCCCCGGGATATGAGCTGGAGGTGAGTGGTCCACGCCATCCAGGAGCCAGGCCTGAGCCACCAGGCTCCCACCATCGCTGGGATTCACTCCAAGCTGGAAATATTTGGGATAAGATGCCTCTAAGTCTTCAGGATCACATCTCCATGTCCTGGCAAAAGCTGAGGAGGTGACAGAGGCTCCAGTTCCTCCAGTACCTGCTGGGCTCGTCCTCGAGGATGATCCCAGAGCTTCTCCCTTTGGGTGTAGGGACAATATCGCAGCCACCTGTGCTGGGCTGCCGGCTGGATCCCCATGGAGGGAGGGGGTAGGGGGGACTTCATGCCAAGGAAAGGGCCTTCATTTGGGCCAATTATTCTCAAACTGAGGCGGAGGAAGCCGTCACTCCAGCGTTTCCTTTTTTCCCCCCTCTTTTTCCATTTGTTGTGTGTGTTTTTTTCACACTCTGGCAATGGCTGAATATCACACAAGTGCCCTGTCAAGAGATATATTCGATAAACACTTGACACCCAAGCTCAGGAATACATGGCCCGTGGCAAACATGAATTATTCAAATGGAAATCAAGATAATTTTGCTTCTAACTCAGAAAACCAAGACTCTCTCTTTCCTTCCTTATTTTTCCTCTTTTTCTCTCCTCATTTTCTTCCTGTTCTTTCTTTCTTTTTATTTTCTTAGCATTTCTTTCTTGTTCTTTCTTTCACTTTCCTCCTCTCACTGGAAACCCTCCCTGCATTCATTTCCAGGGAACTCCCTTTGCTGGATGAGCCAAGGTGAGGACCTGGAGGAACGTCCTTGGATGAGGAGATCCTCTGCCTGTTTGTCCCCTGGAGCTGCTGGATCCCTTTGGAAAGGGCTTGGGATGGTGGGACCAGGTGCCCTGGAGGTGCTGTGGCAGTGACATTTGGGATCATCCAGCCAAAACCTCATCTCTCAGTCCTACCCGACTCGTTTGGGAGAAGTTGATGCCACAGCTGCTCTTTGGGATGCCTTTCCTGCCTGCCTGGGCCTCTCCTTTGCCCAGATCAGTGGTGGGAGCTGGTCGGGATGGGCTGGACTGGTGGCAGGAGGTGGTTGGGATGCCTGGGGATGTCTCCTCGAGGAGAACCTGAGCTGGGCTGGAGAGCTGGGGTTAGCAGTGGGCTGGAGAGCTGAAAGGATGCAGGACAGGGCCACAAAGTGGAGATGATGGCGATGAGCGAGGCTGGAGGAAAGCCAGGGACTGCTCTTCCCTTCCGCCCCCTCTCTCGTTTTGTACCAATCCAGCCTCGAGCCATCAGCTCCAAGTGGGACCAATTTGGCTCCTGGAGGCTCTTCCTGAGCTGGGGACTCAACAAGAATGAGAAGAGCCAGAGGTGACCCTCAGGAAGGCTTTAGGAAAGGGCTGCCTTGGCCAGAGCTGTGGGCAGCACAGGGGACATTGTCCTGTCTCCTGCCCCTGTTTGGAAGGTCTCTTTCCAGCTGCTCATGGACTTCTCTTCCATAAACTGATGGAGTTTCAGCCTCTGCACTGACTCAGACGTGGACTGAGGTTCTTCACGGAATCCAAACCAGAACTGAAAGGGTTTTCCTCTGGGCAGAAATCCACTGGCTTTTGACACAGAGCTTTGAGGCCTCCAGGAGCAAGAGGAGCTGCTCAGAGCAGCACTTCAGGGCCCTGCAGGCTTTGAGACGGGCACATACAGTGACACAGGTGTCACAGTGCTGGTCCCACCCAGTGTCACAGTGCTGGTCCCACCGAGAGTCTGCAGCGCTTTAGGGCTCACAGGGGCTGCACGATGGGTCAGAGGAAAAGCAGGCCCACCACCAGCCCATGGCATCCCAACCCCACCAGCAGGTCAAGGCAGCCTCAGTCCCACAGGCAGTCCATGGTGTCCTATTTCCACCAACAGTGCATGGTGCCTCAACCCCACCAGCATTCCATGGTGCCTCAGTCCCACAAGCAGTCCATGGTGTCTTAATTCCACCAGCACTCCATGGGATCTCAATCCCACCAGCATTCCATGGTGTCCTAATTCCACCAACAGTCCATGGGATCTCAACCCCACCAGCATTCCATGGTGTCCCAGTCCCACCAGCATTCCATGGGATCCCATCTGCCAGCTCCTGGCAGAGAGCAGGCAGGACAGGGAAGACACTTCCCAAGGTTGCTTCCCTCCCTCAGAGCTGTCCATTCCTTGGCAGCTCCACTTCCTCCCTTCCCTGGTGACACCCGTGGGCAGGAGGAGCCTCCAGCCAGCTCCATCCTTCCTTCCTCTCCTGTTCTCCAACGCTGTTGGCAAGGCTGGAGCTTCCCTCTCCCGGTGAATGGCCGTGGTTACTTGTGAGGTCGGGACTGGCTGTCAGCCAGTCCCAGCCCAGCAGAGGGATCTAATGGCCCCGGCGCCAGGCACTTCAGAGGCAGGAGAATGTGGGTCATCAGTGACGTCATCTCTCGGAAAGGTGGGGGTGGAGAAGACAGGGGGAAGCGATCATTTAAATTTGGAGAGGAGCTAACTGGAAATTTGGGCCATCAGGAGAGTAATGGGCCGAGAGGAAGAGCTGGGATATTAATAGAAGTGGTTTCTGTAAGAGCTGGAGCAAGCAAGGCATGGAGGACCATGGAGAGGCTCCTGGCAGGAGCAGGCTGGGACCCTCCCAGGAGCACCCACTTGGATTTCCATGTAAAATCTCCCTCTGCATCCCAGGACCCCAGCAGGCCTCTCATCCTGCTCCGCACCTCCATCCTGACTGCTCCTGCCTCCCAGCCGTGGCTACGATCCCAAGAAATGCTCGGAGATGCCCCAGTGGGTTCATGGGGACCTCTGTGGATCTTGGTGTGGGTCCCACTTGTCCCTCCCTGCCCGGCTGCCGGTGCCATCTGAGCCCAGCTCCCTCCATCCACAGCCCCGAGGTGTTTCTGTGCTGAACCAGGTGGGTGCAGCATCCCCACCCAACTTTTGGTCACCTTTGTAGATGAAGATCTTGGGCGGCCTCTCCCTGCTCAGCTCTCCGGGAGCCCATGGACACTTTGGTGTCTCCATCCTTGGAGAGGTTCAAACGCCACTGTGCAGACCTGCTCTGACCGGCCCTGCTCCAAACAGGGAATTGACCTGGAGGCCTCCGTGTATCCCTTCAAATGACAGAATCCATGGATGATTTGGTTTGGAAGGGACCTCACAGATCATTGACTTCCAATCCCCAAATCTGGAGCCCCAAACCCCTTCAGACACAGCCCCTCAATGAATTCCCTCTTCCCAGGGGTCTCAGTGCTTCCTGCAGGGCTGGAAGAGCTGCAGGAGCTGAATATGGATGAGGAGGGCAGGGAGCAAGGCAGGGGGAGTTCCCCTTGTTAAATATTTACCGTCCCAGGTGGGTGATGTGACATTTCCTACCCTCCAGGAATTCCTATGGACTGGCAGGGCTGCCCAGAGAGGAGCAGGGGCTCTGTCCCAGCCTCGTCTGAGCAGCAGAACCTTGTCCCCAGGTCACAGGGGCCATTTCTGGGGCACTGAGTGTGCCCATCTTGACACAGAATTCCAGAATCCCAGAGGTTGGAAAAGGCCTCCAGGATCATCGAGTCCCAGCTGTGCCCGATGCCCACCTTGTCCCCAGCCCAGAGCTCTGAGTGCCACCTCCAGACCTTCCTTGGACACCTCCAGGGATGGGCACTCCAAACCTCCCTGGGCAGCCCCTGCCAAGCCCTGACCACCCTTTCCATGGAGAAATTCCTGCTGGTGTCCAACCCAAACCTCTCCTGGTGCTGCTTGAAACACTAGAAATGGAAAAGCTGTGAGAGGCTGCATGAGCTGGGACTGTGGGTTTTCTGCAGACACCTCTGCTGCTGGAGCCCCTCTGTGTCCTTCCCAACCCCTGCATCCCCATCCCGCTCACCACCCTCAGCCAAGCTCCGACCCTCCTGCGACTGAGGGACCATCCCTGCGAGCTGGGGCCACGATCCAGTACCTCCAAGCCATGGAAACATCCCTGACAAGAGCAAAACCTGCTTTTCCTGCTGAAAAGCTGAGGAAAACACTCCCTTCGAGGCACAGACAGAGAGATTTGGGCTTCTTATATAAAACAAACCCACGGCATGGGGACAAGCCCATTTTCCAGCAGAAAGTGCACGTTCCCAGCCTGAAAGTGGGCTAAAGCCAGGCCCAGTTACACAATGGGAAGGGCTCAGGTAGAGCCTGGCTGCAGCTGCATTTGATACCCTGCGAGGGCTGCGGGAGCATCAGCCCCAGTTCCTTCCCTCGCTCAGGCAGCCCATCAAATATTTACCAGGCTGCCATAGGCAATTACATTAGAGGAGATAGTTAAACACCCCCTACCCCAGGGCACCCCCCTGCAATGTAAATCAAACAAATTGGACTCTTTTCACAATTGACACACACGATTTTACTTACTGTAAATAATTTAGCATTAAAAAGTCGAGCTACACTTTGCCCCATCTGGGTTTTCTCTTCTCCCGCTCTGCGGAGCGGAGCCGCGCGGGCTCCGGGTTCCTAATGCGGGAGATGGAGTGCAGGAATTTTGCTGCCTGGGTGAGCTGTTAGAAGATTCCCATTTCCTAATGGAAGAAACCACACTCAGGAAAGCTGTGAAGTTGCCCATTTAAAACCGGCTGAGATGTTCCAGCTAACAAAGGACGGGAAGGGTCCCTCCCTCCGGAAGGAGTGGAGTCTATTGCTGGTTGGCATCTCCTGGGGTCGCAGCAATCTCCTATAAAAGTTGGCTGAATGGTTGCACTTTTTAATTAAAAGCCATCTTTCCCAATTAGGCTCAGTGGGGTTTTAATAAGGATTTTTACAAGCTGGATCTGTTGGCCAGCACGGATCGTCTTTCTCTTACACCTCGAGTGCGAGGCCTGCATTAAACACCCGGCTCTGCTGTCTGGGAAGGGATCTCTTCCTCATCAGCAGCTGTTCCTGCATTTTCCTCCAGAAACAGGCATTTTGGAAGCATGGTGTTTCAAACCATGCCTTGGCACTGTGCCTGGAGGGGTTCAGGGGCTGTGTGGATGCAGCACCCGGGGACACGGGTCAGTGGTGGTGGCCTTGCTGGGGAGTGGTTGGACTCAGGATCTGAGAGGATTTCTCCCACCTAAATGATGCCGTGGTCCTGTGATGTCTGTTCCTAATTCCAGCACAGAGCCTGGCCTCTGTCGAGTCTTCCACAACACCACCATCTGCCACCTGAGGGGTCACTTCAGCCTGGTGAGCTCCTGCTCTAGGCCTCACACCAAGTTTAACCCAGTGTGGGAGGAATGTTCTTCCCAATGCCACGGGCCTCTCTCAGGAGCGAGCCAGACTTTAATTGAGCCAAATCCTGGGCCTGGATTTTCCATTCCATTCCTGCCCTCCATCAGCCGGCTCCGACCATCCCTGGTCCCAGCACACGGGCCCCTGGCAGGTAGTGCCACTTACACATTTCCTGACAGAACCAATTTTCATCAGAAAACGCCACTTCCGATGAGATCGAAGCATTTAATCCCCCAACATCTTAATTTTGACGGACGGCTCCTCCCCGGGGTTCCCACGGATGGCTGTGGGTGGTGTGGGATGGAGCTGTGGCACTGGGAGGGCTGGGATGATCCTGGCAGAGCAGCTGCCAGGGGCTGGGATGACTCCTGGAGTCAGAACCTGGGGCTGAAAAGCCCAAGCGCACCAGAAATTCACCATTTTTGGCCACTTCCACCTGCTCAGGCCCTGCGCAGGACCAGAAGGAAAAGGGAGGGGAGGGAAGGACCAAGTGGGGCAAGGCCGTCCACGCCCTGATGTCCTGACCTCTGCATCACCCCACATGACGATTTCCAGGAGCAGCCCTGACAGCCAGGGCAGGTGGGGAGGTGTTCTCAATGTCTCTACCCCCACTTTGGGGTCACACCCACCCCTGGCCACCCACCAGCATCGTCCCCCCCTGCAGGAAAATGTGTCTGTGCGAGGCTGGGACGGCTGAGCCCAACCTCCCCTGATGAGAAGGAAGTGGCAGCGGTCACCTGGGGACAGAGCCATTTCCAGCCAGCCCAGCTGTCTGCTCAGGATGCACAAAGTCGTGTCCCTTTTGCAGGATCCTCTCCCGGAGCCCTGGAAAGCCGCGTCCCCTCTGCTCCGCGCCGGAGTTGCTGGAAGCTGTTAATCGCTGCCCGTGGGTTTAATTGGGAGCGAGAACACACAGACCCCATTAGAGCCCACGAGGGTGCCAAGGGCTCTCGTTCAGGCACAAATGAAGGAGCAATCAAACCCACTTAGGTAATAAAAACAGCTGGAGTCTGCAGGCAACTGCCTGAGGCACCAAAGCACATGGCAGGCAGGCCGGCCCTCTGCAAGGTCTGCACCCAGCCCTCCGTGATGGAAAACACTGGGATCAGGATCAGGATCAGGCAGAGTGTGCAGGGTTTTATTGGTTATAGGCAGGGAGCCAGACAGGGAAATTACAGGTCACCCTCAAAAAGGAACGGAGAGCTGGAGCTTCTCGAGCGCAGACCTTGCTGGAGAGTGTGTCCAGGGCTGCCTTTCCAGTGGGAATGACCAGCCAGAGCCCTGTGCACTGGCTGTGGGGGTCACGATTCCCACAATATTCCTGCCCCGTTGGATCATTTGCCGTTCCATGGCACAAAACCACAGCACACCACGTGAGGAGATTCCAGGCTCTTCATTTCTGCACAGGGATTTATTTCAGAAAGGGTCCCCCCAAAGCTGCTGACCAGGTTGGGGTGCCGGCTTTTAGCCTGGATGCTGGAATTGCCCTGGAAGGAATTTGTTTTCCAAACATTCACATCATGAGGGTCTTCGTTCAGTGCTTTTTTTTGTTGTTTTTTTTTTTTTTTAACAGGAAAGATCCCGACTTTCCTCCTTTTAATTCTGATTCCAGTGAAGCACTTTCTGCTTCAGGGGGGTTGCTGACATGGATGGGTGGGAGAGCTGGGTCTGGACTATTCTAGTTTTTGGAGGAAAGCTGGAACAGACAAGGAAAGGCTACAAGGAGAGCTGCAGAGCTGTTCCATCTTACTCCAGAAAGCCAGAGTGGAGCACTGGCAATCCCCTGGAAGTTCATCCCGCTCCTTGGAAGTGCCAATATTCAGAACTACCCAGGACTAAAGCAACAACTGTGGAAGTGTTTGAGATGTCCGTGATTCCCACTGCTGTAGAAACTCCTCCTTGTCTGGTGCTCCCACATCTTTGCACATCCTGGCTGGAAGACAGGAGAGTTTTCCCTGTTTTTCCCTGTCCAGGAGGAGCCTGATAACTCCTGACTCAATCCAGAGATTTGATAGGGAGGGCACTGCTCTCTTCCCCTCTGGGACCAGCCCACAAATCTGTGTAGGAGGTGGCAGGAGGATGAATTCATCCATGGAATGGGGCTGGGAGGGGGTTCTTGATGTCCCTGTGGTGCCCCCGTGTTTCAGTGTCAGTGCCAGGACATCCAGAGGTGCGTTCAGGGATCCTCCCTGGGTGTCTCTTGCTCAAAGTTCATTGTCGGGGTAAAGCCCAGGGCAGGAGGCTCAGGGCTGTGACAGGGAAAGAGCAAAGGCTTGGTGGTTTGGAAAAGGCTGCTGGCACACAGAGGAACGGGAAGGAGGGAATGCTCTTTACTTCATCTGCTCTGATTTTCCTACATGAACAGCAGCAAAATGCAGCTTGGCACAGGTTTGCTCCTTGGGGAGAGTGAAATCCAGGGCCGGGAGCTGAACTGCTCTGTCCAACCTCCTCTGAGCTGCTGAAATGCAGAAAATGAGGAAAAGGAGGGCAGAGGGGCCACCAGGAAGAGCCCAGCAAAAGGAATTGTGGAATAGCCTGTGACAAAAGCTCCCGGAGTCCTGAGAGTTTTAACAAACCCAGCGGGAGGGGAGAGATCCCTCCACAGAGCACCTGGAAGGGACAATTCCCCTTCTGAGGAATTCTGCTGGAGTCTCAGTGGAGCTTTCCAGCATGCACTCTCCTCTGCCCATCACCTGATCCTGCAGCTGAGTGGAGATAGTGGCTCAGAGCTCTGCTGGCAGCGGGGAGAAGGGAAGAGGCTCCCGAGCTCCTGCCTGCGCTCGCCTCCGGAGGGTCGGAGCACCCTGGCAGGGCCTGGTGGCCTCTGGCACCTGTGGGATGCTGCGGTGCTCAGGAAGGGCTGACAGTGCCTCGGGCCACCAGGGACAGGGCCTTCCTGGCTGCACTTGGTGCTGGGGCAGTTTTCCCCAGGAGGATTTCTCTGGAGTCAGGGTTCAGCCCTGCGGACTCTCCCCCACCCCTCTGCTTGAGCCAGGTGCTGCTCGGGGCTGGTTTGGGGGCCTTCTGTGGTGGATTTGGTGGCCGTGCCCGAGCCTGGGCTGTGCCAGACATGGTGGTTGGGGCTTTCAGTCTCCTGTCACTGGATCTGAGCTTTCCCTGGGCAGGTTTGGCATCAAGGAAACATCTCTGGTGGTTCCCCTGTGTCCCTGCCCACGGCAGGGGGCTGGAACTGGATGATCTCTAAGGTGCCTCCCAACCCAACCCAACTGATTCTATGATCTTTTGGGGGATGGTTCAGCCTCTCAGGTAGGGTGGGGATCAGGCCATGGGGTCAGGTCAGGATTTCCCTTTCCCTGTGAGACTCACTGACCCTGTCTGTCCCAAGACACCTGGCAGGATCCCCAGGAGAGGGGACCCAGAGGATGCTGAAGGGACCAGGAAACAGATCCTTCCCCCGACTCCTGGAACACCTGCACCGCGTCCCAAAGCCACTCTTGAGGCTGGACACGGGCTGGACAAGCACACCCTTGAGAAGAAGTTTGCCCTGAGCATAACCAAGGACCCCCCTGCCCTCCATCACCCCCAGGCACTGGGGTTCCTCCTTGTCAGCCCCCCTGCTCTGGGCTGCCAGGGCTGTCACGCTCCTCACGCACCTTTTGGGAGCATCTGGGGGGCTGCAAATCACCCCCCACTGCCCCCCGATCCAGCAGTGCAACCAAACGCCGCTTCGGCGGTGGCAGGAGCTGGCCTTGGTGGCAGGGAGGGAGGGAGGGAAGGAGCTGTGGGGAAATTCACACGGACGGGTGAGTGCAGAGGCAGCGGTGGGATGGAGAGGGGAGCATGGAGAGGCTGCACGGGCAGACGTGGAGCCCGCGGGACCCTGCACGGGAGGATTTGGGGAGCGAGCCAGGGAGATTCATTGAAAAAGGGGGAAAAAAAAGTTGGTGAAACTTTTCTTGATTTCGTTGTTTTTATGATTTTTGACCCACGGATCTTCCCTTCAAAGGGAGAAGGGGAACGGCTCCTCTTCAGCCCCGGGTTCGGGGCTGTTCTGCTCCCCAAACCCCCCCGGGGGAAGCAGCCCGGAGCCGCGGGCAGGGGGCGGCCGGGGCTGGACGGGAGGTCGGTGGTGCCCCCCGACCCGACGCGACGAGGGTGGGACAGGAAGACGGGAACGCCGGGATGGGCAGAGCCGGGGAGGGGCGGAGATGGGGGTTGAGCCCCGGTTTGGGGGGATTCACCGACAGGTGGGAAGCTCTGGTTTTCGGGGGGAGGGTTACAACCGGAGCAGGGGGAGGCGCGATCTGGGGACGGGGTACCACGGGCGGCGGGGGTGTGAGCCCCGGTTTGAGGGGGGCTGAGCTCACTGCCCGGGGGCGGGCGGTGGGAGGGACCTCCGCGGCCCCTCCCGGTGGGCGGGGGGCGGGGGGGCCGGGCTATAATGCCATTGATGCCGGGCGGCGGAGCCAGACAATACCGCGCCCCCGAGCCGGGTGCCCGGAGCGCCCTGCCCTGCCCCGGCCGGCCCCGCTCCGCTCCCACCATGATGTCCATGAACAGCAAGCAGGCGTTCAGCATGCACCCCATCCTGCACGAGCCCAAGTACCCGCACCTGCACACCAGCTCCGAAGCCATCCGCAGAGCCTGCCTGCCCGCCCCCCAGGTAAGCCCCGGCGCGGGCTTCGGGAGCTTCCGTACGCACCAACTTACTCTGGTTTCCCTTTGCCTTTGGGTTTCGTTGGGGTTTGGGGGGTCCGCCCTTCCCTTCCTCCCTTCTCCGGGGCGCCGGGCCCGGCGGGCGGGGGGCTGTCCCCGCGGGGAGGGGTCCGGGGCGGCCGGGGGGCGCGGGGGTCGGTCCCGCTCGGGGAGGTTCAGCCGTCCCGCCCCGCTCCGTGCGAGCGCAGGACAGAGCGGGGTTGCGGGACCCCCGACGGCTCCGGCCTCTCCGCCGCTGCCTCTCTTTTGGGGAGGTCGCCCCGGAGGGCGGAGTGGGTGCCCGACTTGGAGGGAGAGCGCTCGGCGTCTGGCACCCCGGTGCTTCTATTCGGGGGGCTCGGGTGGCGCTCGGCTCGCGTTACCTGTCCCCGGCAGTGCCGATGGGGCCGAGCGGGATCTCCGTCACGCTGCTTCCCTTTAATCCTCTCCTGCTCTCTCGGTTTGTTTTCGCTCCCGCTTTTCTCCCCCGCCCCGCCCCGGCCCTCCGTGCAGATCCAGGGGAACATCTTTGCGGGCTTTGACGAGACGCTGCTGCGAGGGGCCGAAGCTCTGGCCGCCGTGGACATCGTGTCGCAGAAAACCCATCCCTTCAAGCCGGACGCCACCTACCACACCATGAGCAGCGTGTCCTGCACTCCTACCTCGTCCTCCGTCCACCTGCACCACCCGTCCGTGCTGACCACGCACCACCCCCACCACCACCACCACCAGCCCTCGCAGGGCCTGGACGGGGAGCTGCTGGACCACCTCAACTCCGCCCTCCCGCTCGGAGGGGTGCCGGGCCCCGACGTGGGCTCCACGCCTTCGCACCCTCACTCCCACATGTCGGCCATCAACCACATGGCCCACCACTCGCAGCCCATGAACATGTCCCACCCCCACGGCCTCGCTTCCCACGCCGTCATCTCCGGCCCCGAGACGGAGACGGACCCGCGGGAGCTCGAGTCCTTCGCCGAGCGCTTCAAGCAGCGGAGGATCAAGCTGGGGGTCACCCAGGCGGACGTGGGCTCCGCGCTGGCCAACCTGAAGATCCCGGGGGTGGGCTGCCTTAGCCAAAGCACCATCTGCAGGTTCGAGTCCCTCACCTTGTCCCACAACAACATGGTGGCCCTCAAGCCCATCCTGGAAGCGTGGCTGGAGGAGGCGGAGAGGGCGCAGAGGGAGAAAATGACCAAACCCGAGATCTACACGGGGGGGGACAAGAAGCGCAAGCGCACGTCCATCGCCGCCCCCGAGAAGCGCTCGCTCGAGGCCTATTTCGCTGTCCAGCCCCGGCCCTCCTCCGAGAAAATCGCTGCCATCGCCGAGAAGTTAGACTTGAAGAAGAACGTGGTGCGGGTCTGGTTTTGCAATCAGAGACAGAAGCAGAAAAGGATGAAATTTTCTGCCACCTACTGAAGAAGGGGCTGGGGAGGCAGCGGTGTGGGGGGGGGTGCTGCCCTCCTGACCGCCCCCCCAGCCCTTTCCAAACAGGGCTTGGGGCTGTCGGCTTTTTTTTTTTTTTTTTGGGTTAAAAAAATTGGTAAAAACAAACAAAAAAAAAAAAAGGAAAAAATAAACCTTAAAATAAAGGGAAACGCGCCCAAAGCAAAGTGAACAGTTTGGTGCCTGCTCCTCACCCCTGGGCGAAGTGGCCCCGCTGTTCTGACTGGTACAGACTGCTTTTGTAGATAAAACTGGAGAAAAAAAAACAACAAAAAAAAAGGTGGAGAAAAAGGAAAAAGACAAAATGAAAAGGCCAAGGGGGAAGTTTGGGGGTGCCTGGAGTTGGGGCAGCAGCAGCAGCGAGAGCCCGGTGGGTCTCTGTCACAGCCCCTCCCGGCTTGGGGGCCATGGCACCGCTCGCTCCTCTGTGTCCACTCCTCTTCTTTCGAAAAAAAATCCTAAAAAAAGGAAAAGAAATGAGAAAGGAAACGAGCTGGAAGCCAGCTGTAAACCCGGGGTGCTCCCCGCTGCCAGGGTCCCCGCACACCCACGCACACACACGCACCTGCATGGTTTTGTTCTCTCCCCTGCCCCCCGCAAACCCATCGCGTTTTTGCAGTACCATTTCTGTTTCTACCTCATCGGCTAAATCGAAAAAAAAAAAAAAAAATTAAAAGGATAAAAAAAAGGAGAAAAGATTTAAAAAGGGAAAAAAAAAAAAAAAATTGGCCCGTCCCTGGAGTCGCGGTTTGTTCGGGGAAATGGAGATTTATTTTGCGTTGGTTTCACTCAAACCGTTCGATTTCCGTCTGGTTTCACTGTATAAAATCCTGCGCTTCGACAATCACGTCCTTGGGGCTCAGCGGAGCGGCGGGAGCGGCCCGAGGCAGCGGGGACGGAGCCCGGCCCGGCCTCGGGGCGGCTGCCTCTGCGCATAGGGAACTCTGCACTTTCGAAGGCAAGAAAACTCTTATTTTCCCCCCTTTCCTTTGCATATTTAATAGAGAAATTTGCCTCCTTTTCTTTTCTTTTTATTTTTAATTTTTCTTTTTTTGAATTAAAGGAGATTTCGTTCCGCTGTGTGTGTGCTGAATGAAATTTTGGTGTCTGTGTACGCTGCAGCATTTCAAATAAATCATGCACGTTTTACCTCACCCTCCTGCCTCCTGCAGTTACTGCGGCTCCGGGGAGCCCCTGGCCCGGCCAGCCCTTGCCCGGGACTCCCGGGCAATCACGGCGGGGATGGAGGCCGGCTCCGTCCCCCTCCGCGGGGACAGACGGACCCGCCGGGAAGGGCAGCGGCGGGCGGGCAGAGCCGCCCGTGCCCACGCGGGACGGGGCGGGGGTGGCCCGAGGGGACCGGGGGGTCCTGGCTCCCCTCCGGCCCATCGCGGGGGGTTTTTTTGCCTCTTCCCCGCCCGGTGCCGTGCGGAGGTGCGGGGGGATCTCGCCCGCAGCCCGAGGGTCGCTCCCGCGGCCGGGGGTCGGTGGCGGGGCCGGGGAGCGCTCCCGGGAACGGCGGCGGGGCCGCGCTGCGACCCTGACCCCGCAGCCAGCGCTGCCCGGGGGGGGGGACACCCCCAGGTGCCCCCTGCCACCCCCCGCCTGCCCGGGCTGCGCCGTCAGCGGCTCCGAAGGGGACATTCCCCCTCTCCCGGCTCCGCGCACCCGCTGCCGACCGCAGCGAACCCCCCAAACGCGCTTCGGTCGCTCGGCGGGCGGGACGGGGCGGCGGAACCGGGGCCGTAAAGCCGGGGGGGTCCCCTCGTCCTGGGGGATCAGAACCTGGGGGTCCGCTCGGTCCCGGGGAGACGCGGAAAAAAGGGATAAAAACAAGCGATTTTTGTTAGTTTTGCTTGTTTGGGGTGGTTTTGTTTTATTTTTGTTTGAGGGTTTTTTGTTTGTTTGGGGTTTTGTTTGTGGTTTTTTTTCGTTGTTGTTTTGTTTTGTCTTATTTTGTTTTATAACTTATTCGGGGGAAAAAAAATAACCAAACTCACGTCGTGGTGTTGAAGCCCGACAGCCGGGTCCCTGCGGCTTTTACCGGGGGAAACCAAAGTAAACCAAGGGAAAATAAAGTAGAATAAAATGAAATAAAATACAGTAATGTGAAAGAAAATACGATAAAGTTAAATAAAATAAAATGAAGTAAACTGAATGAAAATAAACCAAAGAAATGAAGTCAAATAAAATAAAACCAAAACCAAACAAGCAAAAAACCTAAAGCAAACCGAACAAAAAAATCCAAACAAACAAAACCCTAAAGCTCCACAAAGAAACAAGAAAAAAGGAAAAAGAAAAAAAAAGAAAAGAGAAATTAGGGAAAATTGTGCGGCTACCGAAACAGCTTTCGGAGGAGCTGCTCCACCTGGGCGAGCGGGGCCAGCTCGGCGGTGACCGGCAGAGCCCAGCCTGCCCTGCCCGCACCTTGGGACCCCCCACCCCCTCCGCACCCCGTCCCGCACCTCTCCCTTTATTCCCGGGCGCTTCCCAAACCCCATCCCTTTGTTCTTGCGCTCCGTCCCTGTTTTCTCCACGCATTTTCATAAATAGACCTTGGCCGAGCGCTGCCGATGAAACTTTAATGAGGCGGGATGCTGAGTGCTGCCCGGGGGGGCCCCGGACCGGCTCCGCGCAGCATTAGCGGGGCCCGGCCCCCCCTTTCCGCGGCTCCCCCTCGCAGCCGGAGCCGCTCCCGGCGGCTCCCCCGCCCCGGGGCCCCCGCGCCCCTCCCCGGCCCGTGCCCGGTGCCGGGGCCGGTGCCGCGGTGCCCCCGCTCCGCCAAGTTCACGGGCGATGCAATATTTATCAGGCGCGCTCATAAAACGCCGGGTGGGTATTTCCCAGGCACAAACGCAAAGCGCTGCGCTGGGGAGCCGAAGCGGGGCCGCCCGGGGACCCCCCGACCCCCGCGGCCGCCAGGTAAGGGGGGATCCGAGCGAAGGATGGGGCAGCTCCGCGCGAGGAGCAGCGGGGCTGGGCCGGGAGGGGCGGGCGGAGAGACTCCGGGAGCCGTGATGAGGCCTGGAGAACTCATCACAGCCGGGGCGCTGGGCAGGAGCCGGCCCGGGCACTGATCCTGCTGCTGCTGCTGCGGCCCCTGCTCCTGTTTCTGCTCCTCCTCCTTTTCTTGCTCCTGCTGTTACTCCGACTCCTTTCTGCTCCTACTCCTGCTCCAGCTCCTACTCCTGTTTCTGCTCCTGTTCCCACCTTGCTTCCTGCTCCTCCTCCTTCTCCTGCTCCTATTCCTGCCCTTGCTCCTGCTCCTGCTTCTGCTCCTGCTCTTCCTGCTCTTCCTGCTCCTGCTCCAGCAGTTCCCACTATGCCCAGGCCAGCGCGAGCCTCCAGGATCCTCAGGGAAAAGCCTGGAAGGAGGTGGAGAAGGGCCCCTTGTGCTTCCCCCGCCCCCTGCTCCCGAACAGCCACTCCTGGTCCACAACAGGTCAGGGAGAAGCTGCTGCTCCTTCCTGGTGCAGCTCTGGCAGCCAGGACAGACTGGGAGCAGGTCCCAGCCATGGTCTGGTGTCTCAGGTTCTGTGTCCAGCTCCTCTTCTGAGGGTCTCCTCCTGTACCAGGACCCTGGCTGGGTACCCAAAAAGATCCGAATCCCTCCAAATCCAGGCTCTCTGCAGAGCACCTGGCACAGGGTGAGGTGGGAAAAGCCCAGGGTGAGGAGAGCAGGTGAGGGAAGGAAAACAGACAGACACAGGAGTGTCACAGGCACTCCCTGCTCCTGGGGCACAAAGGACACCACTGAGGCTGACACTGCACCCAAAACAGCATTAAAGGAAGGGAATATTGACAGGAACGGACTCTCCACTCTCACCCTGGGTTTTCATCTGAGCTTTGATGTATGAGCAAGGTTGGAGGTTTTTCAGCTCTTGCTCTGGCAGCAGTTCCACCTTTACAGGAGCCTGATAATCCAGCCTGGCCCAGAGCTCCTTCAGGAGGAGCTCAGCTTCAGCCACCTTTGAGGACCTGATTCCTCATCTACCTCCAGGCTGGGGGGATTGAGGGCATGGTCTTATCCCTTCCCCAGGGCCCCGGGCGGGAGATGGGGCACCCTGAGAACTCAAAACATCAACACCAGCCATTCACCAGGGACTGGATGGAGATGCCTTGGGGGCCGTCAGAGCAGGGATGCACGGATGAGAGGAGAGCTCTGGGCTCTGGTCACTGGAGAGGGACCAAGGGGCCTCTGCTGCGGTTCAGCTCTGATATCGACCTCTGATATCAGCCCTCGACTCAGGACTTGGAGGCACCTTCATCACCTTAGAGCCTGTAACGGTGCTGAAGGACCAGCTCGGGTGGAGACACCAGTAAACGGGGGTGTGGCAGCTGAATCCCACCCCTGGTGCTGCAAAGGCTTCCTGAGGAAAGCTTCCCACCAGTTCTGGGCTGCTGGAGCTGGCAGACACCAGCTCCTGGAGCTCTCCCCAGCCGCTGGTGCTGCAGCCAGCATCTCTCTTGCAATCCAGCCCTTCCTCCAAGTTTCCCTCCATGTCAAGCTCTTTTGTGTTACTTCCTCTTGCTGTAGAAGCCAAGAGCCCCCCCAGAATTTGGGCACCTAAACCCCTTGTGCTCAGATGTGACAGAGGCGTGATCCAGGCCAGTGTGGCCATGCCACCACCACCACCGTGTGCAGGGATGCATTTAAAGAGCTCCATCCATGCCCTGCTGAGCTGAATCTGGTGACTGCAGGCAAGTGCAGATGTGTTTGAAGGAATCCCCGGAGAAGCCCTGCCCCTCTTTTACCTTTTAGGATAATTCAGGATGGTGCATTCTTTAGGCTGTGGAGCTGCTCCAGATCCCTTCACCCCGCTTTGTTTCACAGGCACAGGGCCCATCTGTGCTTCCCGAGCAGCAGGGTGACAGCAAACAGTGCCACCTCAGCCCCCGTGTCCCGCTAAATCCCACGCCCAAGGGGCTGATTTCTCCACTGGGAAACAAGGGCAGGAATATCCAGCCTGTGTGGGGACCATCAGTGGGTCCCATCTGTCCATCCATGGAGCTCAGAGCCCTCACAGAGAGCTTTCAAAGATGTGGGGAATCCGCTCCACCAGCAGCAATCCCAGTGACAGCAACGGCGCTGCCTCACCCCAGAGGGGCCCAGGCTGAGGGGAGGGATACCCGGACCCCCTGCTCAGATATTGCTGGCACATCCCACCTCTGGGTCAGGAGCAGAGCAAACGCTCCGTGTTCTTTAAAGGATCCCTCCTTTGAAAGCTGGGCAGGTCCAGGGTGCGCCCGCTCCAGACTTTCTTCTATTATTCCATGTGTTTCAGTGCAGGGCAGAGCAGATGTATTTTTAAAGATGCTCGGGGTAGGCTCTGTTCCACTGCAGGGAAAAAAGGAGTGAGGCCTTAATTAGAGGCTCCCTCGGCACCTGAGCAGCGGGGAGGACAGCCAGGGTGAGGGGAGCTCAGGGAAAAGGCTTGGGAAGGAGTTTGGGAAATGGAGCAGGGCATTCCACAGGGCAAACCTGGCAGCTGGCTGCATGGTAGGACAAGAGGAAATGGCCTCAAGAGAGGTTTGGGTGAGATATTGGGAAAATTCCTTCATGGAAAGGGTGGTCCAGCCCTGGCACAGCTGCCCGGGGCAGTGGTGGAGACGCCATCCCTGGGGGGATTTCAAATCCGTGTGGACGTGGCACGTGGGGACACGGGTCAGTGGTGGCCTTGGCAGTGCTGAGGGAACAGCCAAACCATTCTGGGATTCTTTGATGCCAGGGAAAAGGAGCAGGAATTATCCCCTTCTCCAAGGGATCGGTCGCCCTTCACCAGGACCAAGCCCCGGGTCAGGGGCAGCTGCCTGTGGTAGGAGCGGCTTTAACCCTTGGCTGAGCAAAACCAGAGCTCCCTGCTCACCCCACTGTCAGCAAGGAATGAGAGATCCTAACAAATTTACTAATTTGTGGGTTTTAAAATTTTCTTCCCTTTCGTTTTTGTTTGTTTGTTTGTTGGGGGTTGTTTATTTGTTTGTTTTTTATTTGGTTTGTTTCTTATTTGGTTTGTTTCCATCTGTATTAAAGAAATACTTCCAGAAATTTAATCTTGTGCTCTTCCCGAGGTCTTTATCTCCCCATCCTTCACCTACAGGAGCAGCCTCCTGCCCCCATCAGCCCTCCCAGAGCCCTGCAGGAACAGCCCCATGTTTTTAGCCAGAAACCCCAAGGAAGTGCTGTAGGATTTGCCTTCAGATCTTTGGGGAATTCGAGAGTAGGGAAGCCTACAGGCAATTCCAGGAGCTTTGGGATCCTGGAGATGGAGAGATCAGAGGTAAAATCTACATTTCATCTGCAGTACCTCACCAGCACCTCCAGCAGCTGTAGGAGAATCGGAGCTCTCTGAGCGATGTGGAAGTGTCAGCTGAGGACCGTGTTTTATTTACAGCAGGCATGGAAGGGTTTGGGTTCACACAAGGAAAAATCCGTGTGTTTGTATAAAATCCTGCTCCACCACTCTGCGACTTCCCAGCTGCTGCCTGGGGGTCCCAGCGAGCTGTTCCAGGGGTGTTCCAGGGAAACAGCCCCGAGCTCAGGGAACACTGCCTCATCCCTCTCCAGCTCCTGGAAGCACTTCCAGCCTCGCTGCTGGATAAATTGTGGAGCAGGGCCACGTTTGTCTCTTCTACAAACCAGAGGAAATACCTGCTGGCCTTGAAACAGGATGGGGGAGTATTCACCACATGGGGATCTGGGATCTGTCCGGCCTTTGAACAAATTCCCAACTCCGACATGAACGTTCAGGGCAGAATTTTCCCCTTGTTTATCAATATCTGCAGCATGTCCAAGGGGATCAGCATTCCAGATCCTCAGATTAGGAAGGGCAAACTCATCGTGTCCATTTTAGCCACTGAAACGAAAGCAGGGCTGGCTCAGGGTGCCACTGGTGGCAGTGGGGGTTCAGGGCGGGGATGCTGCGTTCATGGCATCACCCAAATCAGTCAATATTATTCGGGGGGCCCCTTCCCTCACCCCGAGTCACACCAGGAGTGAGTCTGTTCCCTCTCCTACCTTCCCCCTTCACCTTCTCCCTCCAGCCCCTCCACCATCTCTCCTGCTCTTCCCTCCTCCCTCCTTCCCAGGCAGGTCTGTCTGTCTGTCTGTGCAGTCTGTCCGCACCCTGTGCATCTGCTCCCACCCAGCTGCTCAAGGACCCTCTCACAACTGGTCCAGCCCAGCTCTTCCAGCGCCGGGGCTCTCCACCAGCCCATCCCATGGGAAGCGGTGGCTGCTTTTGTTCTCCCCTCTCTCCCGGCCTCCCTGGCACCGGGCACTGTCTCGCGTGGGGATTCCCTCCTGCTGGAAGGACCATTCGCTCCTCCAGAGGGACCCTGCCGGCAGAGCTGCTCCCGAGGGAGCGGGCGCTGGATGTGGCCGGGCCCCGCTCTGGCAGGGCCGAACCGGGACCGAGCCGCGGCGGAGCGGCACCGAGGGAGCCCCAGGCTCCAGCCTCTCCCCGCGGAGCCCGCGCTGCCCGCAGGGAGCCGGAGGAGCGCAGCCTCCCGCACACGGGCTAATGGCTCCTGATGGCTCCTGATGGCTCCTGATGGCTCCTGATGGCTCTTCCCGGAGCTGCTCCGATTGCCTCGCCCGGCTCTCTCCTGCTGCAGTTCCCCGGCTCTCTCCTCAGCCCACGGAGCGCTGACTTCCTCCGGCTCCTCGTATGGATTTTTTCCCACCCTGGCTGTGCTCTTTAGCTCAGATCTAAGCGAGCTTTCCGAGCGCGCTGCCTGGATGTCTTTATTAAAACACACAGTTTAGGGAGGGGGCTGAGGGAGAGGGGGGTGGCTCAGCCCTGGATTCAGGCTGCAGCCAAAACCATGGGAATCTTCTGCTCCACAACTGTTCCCAGCCGCCGACAGCTGCGCAGTGCAGCCAGCAGGACACGGGGTCACCCCCCTGGCCATGACTAATTCATCGCGGAGGGCAGCCCCTCTGCTCGTTCCCCTGGGGCCGGGTCTCCTCGGGTGTGAGGGCAGGTGGGCAGACAGGGACATGTCCCTGAGGGCCGCGGGCCAGCCGGGGGAAGGGGCTGGTGGCCAGGCTGGTGGCCAGGCTGGTGGCCAGGCTGTGCTGCGATTCCCTGCGGCTCCTGGAGCAGCCCAGCTCTGTGTGAGGGATGCAGAGCCGTCGGGCCGCTCGCGAGAGAGGCTCCTGAGGAGGAGCTTTCCCTCGGGAAACTTGGAGCCCTGGGTCAGATTTTGTTCTCGGATACCCGGAGGCTGAGAACATCACTGCAGGCAGGACTGGCACTGCCGGAATCGCAGTCTCTGGGACTGCCAGTCCCCGGTAGCAGCGAGCGAGCAGGATCCCAAAATCTGGCAGGGACCTCCAGCCTCGCCTTCCAGCACAAGCTGCCGGGAGCTGTCAGCGACTGCAGTGCTGAGGAAAGCAGCTTTTCCTTCCACCAGGAGCTGTTTTCCCATCACAACAACCCCACCGACGACCTGGAGGCCTCAGACACAACTCCGAACTTCTCCTGGTGGTGTGCCAACCCCGGCCAAAGCTTCCTGACCTCCTGGCACCCCGAGTCCGCCCCGCAGCCGGGTGCAGCCATCCTGCTTTCCCGGCTCCGTGTCTGCAGGAGCACGGAGGAGCAGCTGCCTGCCCTGCCCAGCGGCAGCTGCACCAAGCCCTGCTCTTGCCGGGGAAGTGCTGATTTCTGCCGTGCTGGCTGCGCATCCCCCTGTGAGCCACTGGCTGCTGGAAGGCCCTGCCTGAGCCAGCCACATGCTTCATGATGTCAATCGCAGTTCAGAGTTAATTATTCATGAGAAAACTTCATAATGTGCTGTTAAGTGGGCTGCAGGATATTTTGGTTAAATTAAGGGAACCTGAAAGCTCCCTCTGTAGGGTGTTGCTCCTCGGGCCTCGCTGAGAGCAAAGGTTCAATTAGAGCTCAGGCGCTGTGGCCTCTGCCATGGCCTCCGATTACTGGAGCCACGGGAGTGTGGAGATCAATCCAACGCCCCAGCTTCGTGTTTCCAACAGGAAAATTCCAAGTGAAGCGTTTCCCAAGAAGACTTGGGCTGGTGGAAGGTGTCCCTGCCCGTGGCAGGGGGGTGGAACCAGATGAGCTTTGAGTTCCCTCCTGACCCAAAGCCGTCCGTGACTCTGTGACTTCAGAGCGGGTTCTGCAGAGTCCCCCTGAGCCTGCAGAGAGCCTGGCACGGGCTGTGCAGACCATGGAGCCACAGGAGCATTCAGGTGGGACAGGCCTCCAGGATCTCTGGACTCATCTGTTAACAGGCCAGTTCACTCCCAGACTCGTCTCTTCCTCATTCATGGAATCATCTGGGTTGGAAAAGACCTTTAGGATCATCAAATCCAACCCAGCTCCAAAGAAACCTCTTTCATCGGGTCACCCTCACTCCTTCAAATGTTTCATGCCTTGGAGCCTCTCCAGCCTAGGGGGAAGGAGTGGAGGGGCAGCTCCCACATCTGTCCTCCCTTGGTGCTGGGGCTGGGACGTTCCTCAGGTGTCCTGCTGGCCCAGGTCTGCAATCTCAGAGCACTTGGGCTCCTCTCTTGTTGTTCGGAAGGACAGGATCCAGTTGGTGAAGCAGAACCACCCCCTCCTGCACAGCTTTTCCTGGGATGGCTGCAGGGATCTCGGGATGCCCTGGATTCTTTTTGAAGCCTCGTTAGAGGAGCCGACTGGCAGAGCTCTGACAGGTTCTGAAGCCTTTCCCGAGCATCCCCCTTGGCCACGCTGCCTCTTCCCCTTCTCCCACTGTTTATTACTAATGGATCATGTTGCCTTGGCTCTCTGTGCTGCTCATGAACGAGGGAACATCTCCCTCCCCTGCCTGCTGGATCAATGGCCTTCCAGACCGACTTTCCCTCCTACATGTTTTGCCAGCCTTGCTGTTTCCCTGCCCCTTCTGCTGCCAGGAGAACCTCTACCAGGAGAAGTTTGGGTCTCCACAATGAGATGAGGTGACCCCTGTGCAGGTGGGAACATCTGCAGGAGACTCAGGGCATGGACTGGGAGGTGGGATGGACTTGTCCATGGATTGGGTGTCCCTGTCCCACAGTTGTGCCCCCATGCCCACCTTCCCCCCTGTGCCCTTTGTTACTGGCACAAGTGTCTGACACAGCTGAGCACTCAACTGCCTGAGCACCAAAGTTTCTGGGAATAACAAGCCCTGGAAGCATGGCCAGGGTCATCCCAGTGGTGAGACCTCAGGCTTTAAACAGACAGAGGGTATGTACAAGGAAGAATCGGATTTGGGATTAGACACACAGAAAAAATCCTTCCAGGTGTGAGGCCCTGGCACAGGGTGCCCAGAGCAGCTGGGGCTGCCCCTGGATCCCTGGCAGTGCCCAAGGCCAGGCTGGATGGGGCTGGGAGCAGCCTGGGACAGTGGGAGGTGTCCCCTAGCTCTAGCTGGAATTAGCTGGGCTTTAAGGTCTCTTCCACCCCAAACCATTCTGGGATTTTATGGAAGGAGAGGGGGTGATGCCGTGATACCGCCCTGGGACAGTGCCAGGGGCTGCAACAGGGAGAGAGGGGAAGTCACCCTGGAAGGGGCACTGGTGGAAAGGAAGCCTCTGGGCTCTGTCACACCCAGGGGCTGGGCACAGGCCACGGTGTGTCCCACTCGTTCTGCTGGATGAGCTGGAGCCAGGCAGCCACGCGGACACCGGGTCACCAGCAGAGAGGATCCCACAGCAGCCTGCCCCTGGGCATCTTCCCAAAGGTGTGTGTGTGTGGAGGGGAGGGAACCTGGGCTGACCAGGAGCCACGTCCTGCTCCTCCAGGTAAAACCAGCGAGCACCTGGAAAGGGAGCCTGGACACGGAGCACGAGGATGCGCTCAGAGCAGGAGGGAGCCGTGCAGGGGTGACTGGGCACTTGGCAGGGAATGAAATGCAGTTTGCAGGGAATGAAACGCAGCTCGCCTCCACGCCAAGCCTTGATAGCTTCATTCTGCTTCCTCAGGCTCTCAGCTCCTGCAGCCTGGAGCCAGCTCCTCGCAGGGCTGGGAGGGAGGGCTGGAGGCAGGGCAGGAGGAGGCCTCCTGAGAGCCTCTCCAAATCTTTAACTCGGTGAAAGCTCTGCCCTTCAGAGGTCTCAGTCCTGCTGTGGGGTATCCTGGCGATGGATGTCACCTGCCCTTGGTGCCCCAGCCGTGCTGCACGGTCACAGAATGGCCTCCCCAATAAATTTTCATGGAAATAAGGAAGCACCCAGCAATAGACCTTCTGCCTTCACGGCTCTCTTTGCTAAAATCCTCATTAGGTGGCAAAGAATCCTAGAATCTGGAAGACCCTGGGTTGGAAGGGACCCCAAGGACCATCCCGTCCAACCCCTGGCCCTGCCCAGACGCCACAACAATGCCACCCTGGGCATCCCTGGCAGAGCTCCTGGAGCTCTGGCAGCCTCGGGGCCGTGCCCATTCTCTGGGGAGCCTGGGCAGTGCCCAGCACCCTCTGGGGGAAGAACCTTTCCTGATATCCAACCTAACCCTGCCCTGGCCCAGCTCCAGCCATTCCCTGGGGCCTGTCCCTGCTCACAGGGAGAAAAGAGCAGCAGTTTTTCCCTGATGGCCATAATTCATCCCGTGAATGAAGGGAGATCTTCAGGACTGTGATGCCAGGGGAAGGGAGCTGGGATGGGGAATGCTGGGAATCAGAGCTGCTGGGTTTATTTGCTGTCCCATATCAGGGCATTTGCTGGTCCCAGGCAGTCTGGGGCTGAAAGCACCTCCTGAAATCACCCTGCTCTTCCAGGGTCGTGGAGGCTGTCCCGGGGGTGGCTGTGAATGAGCTCTGGTGAATGAGCTCTGTCCCCTCCCTTTATGGCAGGATGCTCCTGGTCTAGAATCTGAAGCCCCGGTTTACTCCTCTGAATGATGAACCTAAAAAAATACAGATAACTGGGGAAGGCAAGGCCAAAAGCATCCTCAGCCCACAGCAAATGAGGGTTCCTGTCTTCCCCCTTGCCTGGAAGAGAGGGAGGACCTGGCCGTGTCCCCAGCTCCGCTTCCATGGAGGAATCTCATCCTCACCCCGCCTCGGTGCAGGAGGATCCAGTCCTGGCAATATTTGGGCAGCTCCAAGGACAGCACAGCCCTGCCCAGCACCTTCTCCTCTTACCACATCCAGCTCCACACCTCTCCTGGCTCTTTCCTGCGAGGATTTGGCCCTCTGGAAGAGGAGCTTGGATCACGGGCAGAGACAGAGCAGAAACTGCCCCATTTTGGGTTTGGTTGAGAGCAGCAAATTGCAGCTGCTCCAGCACAGCCCCTGACCAGTTCCTACCCCAGCCATGGAAGGGATCCCATTCCCACTTCCAGCCTCAGCTCAGAGGGGTCGGCCCCTTCTCATTTTGGAGGGCTCTTGACTTTCTTTCTCTCTTGCCTTTTCCCCCCCTTTCTCCTCCAGCTTTTCTCTTCCTCCTTTTTTCTTTTTCTCTCTTTTTTTTTTTCCTTCCCCCCCCTCCCACCTCCCTTTTCAGCCTCTGTTCTTCATCCATTATTTAGGCTTTTCTGACTGTAACAGCAACATTCGCCTTGTATACCTTGTGTGGGGTTTAAAATATAGATAAAAGCAGAAGGTCAGACTTGAAACACAGATTCTGACGGTTGCTGCTGACTTTGTCTGGGAGCTACAAAATCTGGAGCTGTCTGTGCCCAGCAATGGTTTCGGTACAATTGGGTTTTTGGGGGTTTAGGGGTTTTTTTTGTTGTCTGGTTGATATTCCTGCCAACTGTCTTAGCGTTTGATGCTTTCATCCAGCCTTTCAGTTTCTAAAAGTTCTGGGGCCTGGCTGGCTTCAGGACAGGGGAGTTGGAGCCATGGAATTCCTGCTTGGAGGTCTAATCTTGACCCAGCACAGCAAATACCTGCTGCTCCCCTGTCCGGGACGAGGCGGGGAGGGCTGGAGGTGCCTCCATCCCCATCCAGCAGCCTCTAATTGACACCTCTGGTCGGAGATTCAGCAGAGCCAAGGACTTTCCCTTCCAATTGGAAATGCCCTGCTTCTTTTATGTTGCTTTCTTCGGCCATCAGAGCGATTGGATTCTGAGGACAAATGTTTGTGGGAGATAAATTTCAAAGTCAATGCGGGAGCAGTCCCAGAAAACATAAACCACTTCATTGTCCATTTGAACAGGCAGCGGGGCAGGGAGGGCGTCCTTCCAGCCTGGAGACAAACAGGACAGGGGTGGAATCCCCGTTGCTGGAGGGATTTCAAAGCCCTGTGGATGTGGCACTTGGGAAGGCGGGGCAGTGGTGGCCTTGGCAGCGCTGGGGGAATGCTTGGACTTGATGGTCTTCAAGGTTCCTCCGACCTGAACCGTTCCGTGATTCCCTGAGAAGGGGCAGCAGTGGATGCTGATACTCCTTTTTCCTGTCCCTGAGATCCATGTAGGCAGAGAAAGGCACTGCAGGAGAAAGAGCTGGGAATGCTCCAAGGAATGGCTGAAGGGCCGTTCCAAGCAGAGACACCAATGGAGAAGCGCCAGCCTTGCCAGGCAGCGCTCACCAGGAGCAGGGCAGGACAGTGATATCCCGGGTTTTTCCTGCTGGGAGGTTACTGGGAATGTTCTATCTCTGCACAGAATATTTCCAGAGAACAGAGACTTGGCTTACTTAAAACCAGACCCAAGAGCTGTCTCCAAAACTGAGACCTGCACATTTCATCATCAGAGAATCCCAGGCTGGTTTGTGTTGGAAGGGTCCTTAAAGACCCCCTGGTTCCAATCCCCTGCCGTGGACAGGGACACCACTGTCCCCATCAGGGTCAGGTGGCTTCAGCAGCCAGCTGGGATCTGCAGCTCCAGCCTGCTGGGTGCCAGCAGCCGCCTAATCCAGGTGGATATTCCAGCAGCAGGTGTTGTTCAGGCGGCTCCATAGCCCAGCTGGCACTCCCCAAATAACCTTTCTTCACTCCAGCCCAAGGGAAAATGCATCTGCCAGGTGAAGAATAGGAAGAGAGGAGGAAATTCTTCCCTGGGAGGCTGTGAGGCCCTGGCACAGGGTGCCCACAGCAGCTGGGGCTGCCCCTGGATCCCTGGCAGTGCCCAAGGCCAGGCTGGACACTGGGGCTGGGAGCAGCCTGGGACAGTGGGAGGTGTCCCTGCCCAGGGCAGGGGTGGAATGGGAGGAGTTTTAAGGTCCTTCCCACCCAAACCATTCCATCATTCCATGATTCTATTCCAGTTTCCTTGTAGGCACTGCCCTTGCCCAAACAGGATTTGGGAGCCCACAGGGAAAGGCTGCAGTGCTCCTGTCTCACATCCGTCTCGCAGCTCTCCCTAAAAGCCAAACTGGGCAGCAGATCCAGGCGTGGATCCATCAGTGCTCAGTGGTTACGGCAGCCCTGGCAATGGCTGGGGTGGCTCACGAACGATTCCATGGCCAAGGAATCGAACTCTTCCTCCCAGATTTCCCAACCTGGAGCACTTCCTTCCCTGTGCCTACAGCTGCAGGTCATGTGCCAGAGGTGTCACACAGAGCACAAGGACAGGATGCACCATCATTTCCAGGAGAAACATGAAAAAAGTCACATTGTGAAGGGAATCCCCAAGACCAGCAGCTCCTGGTGCTCCAGCATGTCTGGATTAGGGGATCCTAGCAGCCTGTATGGATCAAAATTGGCCTGTTGGGGTTTATGGGGCCTTGAGGAAGAACATTTCCAGGGAGATTTGGAGTCCTCATCCCTGGAGGTGGCACTCGGAGCTCTGGGCTGGTGACAAGGCAGGGATCAGGCACAGGTTGGACTTGATGATCCTGGAGGGCTTTTCCAACCTCTGGGATTCTGGGATTCTGTGATTGAGGAGCATCTCTAAAGTCCTTGAGGTGACATCTTTGTATCCACCCCCAGGCTGGCCAAGCCAGGTCCACAACCTGCCCTTCCCAGGATGTTAAGCATCCAAAGGAAAGAAAGGAAAAGGGCTTCCAGTAAATGCAGGAATCATGACACTGCTGATCAGAACTGCTTAAGCTGACATCATTAAACTCAGGAAGTTTCGAGGTAGGAGTGTGGGACTCTTTATATAAATGTCTCCCTTCCAACCCCACTGCATTCCCGGCCTCGGTGGCAGGCTGGCACGGGATAATTATCCATTTTTGCAGTGTCTCTTTCCGCCGATGTTCAGCACGTTTGGGAATCCCTTTCCATTGTGATTCTCGGAGCGTTCCCCCTCTGCCACCTGCAGCTCAGTGACATCCCCCTGCTTAAACACCAAAATGCGAAAATTCCTGAATATCCTACTGCTCCCGGTGAGGTGGATGGCACCTGCAAGTCCTTGGTGCCATGGGAAGGCAACTTGGAATTTTTACCGAGAGGAATTTCCTCTGGGTTTGGGTGGCAAAAGCCCAGTGTCCCAAGCCCGGCTCCTGAATTCCCACTGCTCCTGGTCCCGACAGATCCTCATGCTCCGTGCTGCTGCTGATGGGGGGCTGAGGCCACCCCAGTTTTCTGCGATCCTGTGCCTGCAATAATCCCTCCGAAGCCCGAGAGTTACTTTTGTTTTCTTCCACCAACTCTGTCCATTTCGCCTTTGGCAAACATCGATTTTCCACAATTCCCCGCAGCCCTCATAAAGCAGCTGCCAAAAAGGCTCCCTCGTGGGCCACTTCTTTTATTTGTCGAACAAAAGAATCATCAGCATTGTCTCCAGAGCGCTCCGGCGAGGGCGGCCTGGGATTAGGATGCCGAGCTCCCTCTCCTGGCTGCCGGATCAAAAGGAATCGCTGAAAAGTCCTGCGCACCTGAAAATCGGGATCGCCGGACTCCGGCCGAAGGAAGAAGAGTCCTTCCAGCTGTTTTGCAGATTTTCAGATTCCATCAGTTTCCCTCTCCGTGAAATACGCTGGAAAAAAAATGTTCGGGTGCAATAGTTGTGGGAGGGAGATGAGTTTGTCTGCGGGCTGAACCTGCTTTTGCTCCTCTCCCTTTTTTCTCATCTGTCACTGTCAGGGAGCAGATCCCAGTGGGAAAATCACTCGGAGGGTCTCTGCAGGAAATCCACGGGTGTCTCCCACCAGTTATCCACGAAATGTTCCTCCAGGGGAAGGGAGAGTGTGGAAAGGACGTGCACAGGGAAGAGCAGCAGGGAACAGGTTGGGATGAAGGGTCAGGATCGCTGGACCACGGGAAGTCCGATCAGGATCCTGGTGGAGGCTGAAGGGCTGCTCTGGAGAGAGGGCAGCAGGAGCAGCGGGATCTGCTGGGAGGCAACAAGCAGCTCTCAGCAGGAAAACTGGGAGCTCCAATATTCCAATCTTCACCTCAGGGTCTCAGCGTGGGTGGCAAACACGGCTTAATTCCAAAAAAACCATCAAATCTCTCCAAAAAGTGACATTTTCCATTTTCAGATCAAGGCTCCCTTCCTGTCTCCTTGGCATGATGTGCTGGCCCAGCAGCCGCTGCAGGCTGGGAATTCTGGTTGTGGTCTCCAGCTGGGATCCTGTGGGAATTTGGATTGAAAAGCTCAGAGCTCTGCACATGGAGGGTGAAAGCAGCGATGGATTTTGCAATGGAATCCTGAGCCGTGTGTGTGTCCTCTCACACACTTTGGGAGCAAATGGGTACCACAAATCCAATTTGGAGGAGTCAAGAAGCCCTGGAAAACTTTTAGTCTCCCCACAATGCAATTATGTGCGTCTCTGAGCTGCTCCAGGTCTAGGGAGCGGAACGGTGCTGGCTGTCCTTAGGAATTATGGAATCAATGAATCAGGGAATGCTTCGGGTTGGGAGGAACCCTAAGGACCATCTCATTCCACCCCCTGCCATAGGCAGGGACATCTTCCACTATCCCAGGGTGCTCCCAGGCCCGTCCAACCTGGGATGCTGATCCCATGGAAACACAGAATATCCCGAGCTGGGAGGAATCAGGGGTTGTGGAGTCCAGTCCCTGACCCTGCAGAGCCCCACCCCAAAGAAAGGAGCTCCAGGAGCCTCTCACAGGTGCCTTTCATGGCCGGGTCCTGCCTGAATGAGCCTTGTTGTGACAAGATGGAAAAGGAGCTTCAGAGCGTGGCTCCAGCGGCTCAAAGGAGGGAGAAGTTTCCGTGTAAAAGGGAAACGAAAGCTCGGCAACAAGGTCACCTCCACTGCCTCAGGCGATCCGAGGGATGACAAAAGTTTCCGTGTAGCACAGCAGCAGAAGACAAAAGCCATCCCTGGAGGGAAGGAAGAGAGAGGGAGCGCAGAGCAGACAAGAAATTTAATGCAGGGAAAGCCACAAGGTTTGCTGGCAAGGACACGCTCCTGGGTGGATCAGAGGATCATGGAATAGCTGGGGTTTGATGGGACCTTCAGAGGCCATCGAGTCCATCCCCAGGGTGCAGGATAAAGTGGGTAATGGCTCCCAGGAGCCTTGAGCAGGATTCCTCAGAGCCATCGATGCTCCAGACCTGGCTCTGCGTCTCCTGAGTGCTGGTGGTGGGCACGGGGCCAAGGGGCACCCGGGAACACCAATAACTGCTGGAATTTGGATCTCCTTCCCACTCTCCTTCCCACTCTCCCCACACCATCCGAGTCCATTAGGGAGGGCTGGGAATCGGCACTGAACCAAGATGCCAGGCCCAGTGAGCCGTTCCCAGCATCTGAGCAGCACCAGCAGCCCCGCAGGGAAAGCGTTTGGCCTTGTCTGGGAATTCTTCCTCTTTGCTGACGACTTGTGCTTGTCCCTTTCCACAGATCCAACAGTCCCTAAGACCAGCAGGGTCAGGACACCTCCTGGTTTGTGATTCCTGGGAGAAGTGCAAATGGCTTTAAAGCCAACAGCCGGGATGCAGATGGCTCTAATGCGGGAGAACAGCTGGGATGTGCACAGGTTTTCCAGAGGCACGAGGGAAAACACAATGGAAGGTGTCTGGGTCCCTGCTGCAAGTTCTAGCAGAGCAGAAAATTGGACATTCCTCTGTGCAAAGTGCCTGGCACAGGCAGACGAACCGGGAATACGTTTAGGGCAGCGCTGCAGACTGCCCAGGGTGGCGGGGCTGGAGTCGGAGTCCTGGGCACGCAGCATCCAGCCCCATCCGACCTCGGCCCCACAAGGAGCCCTGGGGCTGCTGAGTCCGTGTTGCACAGCTGGGAGAGCTCTGAGGGCGGAGGGAGAGAGAGGAGAGAAGCCCGAATCCCACAGGACCCCAGTCCTCCATCCCTCAGTGGGTGCTGGTGCCTCCTCCAGCCCCGGGGCTCGCTCACAGCACCCCGGGACCCTCCCGGGAGCCCGGGGTGGGTGCAGGGTCAGCACATCTGTGTCTGCAGGGAAAGGGAGCTCGGTGTTTCCTCTGGGAAATGCAGAAGGGGGGAGTTCACCTCCCAGGCTCCCGAGGACAGCGGGAAAGGCAGGAGTCGCCTGGGGGAGCTGGATCCTGAGCAGCTGAACTCACTCGGGCACCTGGATGTCTAAGGAGCACTAAAACCTCCCCATCTTCTCCTATCCCCCACGTTCTTCTGAAATCCCTCTCCTGGGTGCCTGATTCTCCTGGGATCCCTGAGGATCCCAGTGCGGAAGGGAAGTGTCTCAGCTCCCAGGCAGAGTTAGAGTGATGTGTGGGCAGGCTGGGAGCTGGAGCCACTGCAATCCTTTCAGCCAGGCAGCTGCACTTCCCCTTTCTATCACACGCATTTAAAAGCTTTTAAGGGAACGATCCATCCCCTCTGCTGGCAAAGCCAGAGCTGGGCTGGTCCTTGGGATCTTAAATCATTTTAAAATACGGAGCAATATTGGTTTAAAAGCCTTTGCTGCAGGAAACCTCAGCAGAGCTCGACAGCAGCTCGGGGCTTCCTGGGGATCCATCACTCGCCAGGAAAGAGCCGGGCACTGCCTGACAGGGACAACGCTCTGGGACAAACCAGGAGTTTCTCCCTACGTCATTCCCAGACACCCCCAGGGCTGCACATGAGCCCAGGGAATTTTATGTTGTTTAATATCTCAGATCTCCGTGGTCGGGGCAGTGTTTGTGTTCACTGAGCTGCTTAAGGATAGGGATGGATGGCTCAGCTGGCAAATCCACCTCAGGGAGGGAACGCGCCCAGATTCCTGGTTTCCAGGCAGGGCTTGGCTGCAGTGCCCCTCATCCTGCCATTCCCACCCAGGCTTTGGGTTGGAGCCCAGGCATTCCCATTCTCCCACTTTGCTGTGTGCCCTCGGAGAGGGGAGCAGGGGTGGTGAACTGGGAATGTTGGGAAGACCCAAGGGCAGTTCCCTCTATCCAGGGACGAGAGTGTGTCCTCTATGTCACCTTCCCTTTGCCAACATCTGAAACTCTTGGCTGTTGACAGAGAGAGCTGGGAATGTCCAGCCTGGAGGAGAGAAGATTCCAGCGGGAGCTAAAAGGGCTCCAAGAGACTTGGGAAAGAGGGGGTGGAACGGGATGAGCTTTAAGGTCCCTTCCAACCCAGCCCATTCTGGGATTTTATGGTCTGTTTTACTTGGGTTACTGTTTTGCTCTGTTCCTGCTGGGTTTGTGTTCTGATTTCCCAGGACAAACCTGCTTGGCTGCTGCTTCCCGAGGAGTCAGGATGAGTCAGTGCAACGAGTGACCCTGGGAGCAGGACCAGGGCGCTGGCTCAGCCCTGCTTTTCCTCAGGATTCAGGGAGTTACGGAGATTCCACTGCCCTGCGAGGCTGGAGAGGCAGAGAATCCCATTTCCACTTCATTTCCCACAGTGCAGCTTCCTTGGCTCACAGAGGGCAGCGTGGCAAGAAATCCACCACGGAGCCAGGCCAGTTGGGGCTGGAAAGGAGGATCCCTGGAGTCTGGGGAGGGAGACGAGGACAAGGACATTTATGCCCCTCTCACAGACCCTGCAGAGGGTCTCTCCTGCTCAGCCCAGAGCTTCCCACCCCCTGTTTTCTGGAGGAATCAGGGGATCCCTCCCTTCCTGCCCCACTCCAAAGGGCTCCGAGATGCTCCATCTCCACCTGAGCCCATCCCGGAGTCGCTGAACTTCCCCTGAGCTGCTGCCAGGGATCCTCCCTCTCATTTATCTGCAGGATCAGTTGTAGCTGTATTGATTTTCCCTCCCTGCCTCTCCTCTCTGTGTTTGCTTTCTGAATTATGCAGCTGGGCAGTTTTTCCTCCTCGCGAGGAGCGGGAGAGTTGCGGAGGATCAATTGAGCCCTGCCATAGTTTAATCAGGAATCCCCAGTAGGAACCAGCAGAGAAAAGGGAGAAGGGAAGACAAGGAAGACGGGGTCGATCAATCCAGTCCTGGTGCAAAGGAAAGAAAGGGAAAGAAGAGAGGAAGGGGTGGAATAATCAGTCCGTTTTCCTCCTGCAGCCCTCAGATCCCCCAGCCTCAATCAATAACCAACTTTGACAGTCATTGCTTCAGAAAGAAACTTCCAAAATCCCCCTGAACTCAAAGAATGTTGGTGCTTTATAGCATGAAAATGGCCAGTAAAGCCTTGCTAAAGACAGGGAGAGGGGTAGGACTCCTTCCCCTTCTTCCTCTTCCCTTTAAAATCCACATTAGGAGGGCTGAGCTGAGATGAAAGCACAGCAAATAAGTCTTTTAGTCCTCGTTCTGTTGTTGCAATTACTTTGCCAATAGTAATGATCTCAGGACTGGTTGGAGGATCCCTGATGCTGTGCTGGGGACGTGGAGGGGGGGGGACAGAGCTGCTGGGATTTTTCCAGCACCACAAATCCAGGAGATGGAACCCCACGGATACAACAGAGGTTGGTTTGGAGCATGGAAGTAAAACCAAACAGCGCCCACAGGGCACAGGGACCGCAGGGACCACGTGGGTGTTGTGACAGCAGGTGACAAGAGAGATTTTTGTGGCAAAAATGGTGTGGCCACAGGCCCAGGGCAGGGGCTGTCCCCTGTGCTGGCGCTGCTGGGACACCTCGAGTGCTGGGGGCACTCTGAGTTCTCCAGGCTCTGGAAATCAAACCTCCCCAAAATCCTGCCAGATGTCCCACGGAGGAGCACCAGTCTCAGGGCTGCCTGATTTCCAGAAGGTTGGGCTGGCTCTGGGTTTTAATTTCGAACTGCTCAGGTCAAGTTCAGCTCCTAAAGAAAACATTTAGATCTGGAAACTCCAGAGCTGAAGGTACCAGATCATCATCCATGGAAAACCTTGGAGGACCACCAGGACAGACATCTCTGCAGCTCCACTCTGGGGCTGTGCTCCCAACGAGAGCAGCATTCCAGGCTGGATCCGGGTGTGCAGGCCAGAGCAGCTGGCTGGAGCCCACAGTGGCATCAAAACTTGGGAAACCATGGCAGGATGGGAAGTTTGGATTATCGGCCACGGATGAACCACGGCTGCATCACGGCAGCGGGCAGCTGAATTTCCTATGCTGCAGTGCTTGAGTTCAGGACAAACCTTACTTTCCCCAAATTCACTTTAGACAAAAAAAAAATCTCTATTTTTGGGGACAGAAATGCCTGGAAGAAATCCTTGAGCAAATTTCAGAAGAATAATTGACAGAGGTAATGAATCCTTCATTGTCATCCCTGGCAAGGACAACCAGGAGCTGCCTTAATCCCATTCCGCAGCTCCCACACAACAGGAGCTGATTCAGTCGCTCTCTTCTGTATTCATCTTCATTCCCGAGGGACATCGTAATCCCTGAGATTCCTCACCCAAGAGCCTGACTTCAGCCACCAGGTCCAGAAGTCCCTGATGAGAAGGGCAGAGCCTGCCAGGCACGAGGTCAAAAGTGATTGATGGGAGGCCAGGACTGGAAGGAGAGCGAAGCCAGCAGAAAAACAGTTCAGATTCAATATTTGCCCTGATCAGACTCAGTTTGGTCTAAAAAAAAGTCAGTTTTGAGAGCTGTGCTTCCACCACAGTTTGTCCTATAATCTCATGGAGGGATCAGCACAGGGATCAGCCAGTTGTCATAATTAACACTTTGGTTAATGGGAACAGAGAGCGGGTAGGGATGGAAGTAAAGCTCAGTCAGGAATGGATGGAGGCACAGCCCATGGGAAGGTTGGAGGTGCAGCTCACCCCTGACAGTCCAGGTGGTTCAGTCTTTGCTTCCATGGGCTCTTCCAAGCCAAGCTTCCCTCCCAGCTCCTTGCCCAGCCCCTCCACCAAGGGCAGGTCACCCCCAGCCACGCCAGGAGTGTTGATTGCTGGTTTCCAGCTGCCTGAGGAAGCAGGACTGGGCTGCTCCTCCAGCAGCCTCGCGGAAGGAGCTCCTCGCTCGCCTCCTCCCAGAATTTGTTCCACATTTTCTGCTAATAAGGGCACAGGGAGAGAGAGAGACAGAGAGAGAAGAGGAGAAAAACTGCTCTAAATTATTCATGGACAATATCATTATGTGTCATAACAGTGTGTCTGTGATGGGAAAGAGTGAGTGTGGCAGGGGCTGGGGTAGCACAGGCCGGGCTGCACAATAGCGAGAGCTGATTAATTATTGATGTGCACTAATTGGCTACAGGGTTTCAGGACAGCTTGGGCTTTGTTGGGATCATTTGTATTCTTGCTTTGGAAATGGACCCCCCCCCACACACAAACCCAACATTTTCGTGTGCAAGTCTTCTCCCTCCTCCTCCTCCTCTTTTCCCCCTCCCTCCCTCTCTGCCTCCCCTGCTTCCAGTGCTCCCGATCCCCCTGTGTGTGTACAAATTAACATGATCTTAACCTCTGCTGATTTTCTGCGGCGCTGACACGCTGCCAACACCTCGGTGCAGTTGGGCTCGGCCTGCAGCGCTGCTTTTTGGTGCGGAAAACCGGCCCTGCCCTCTGCACCGGCTTCTCTTTGCATCCCGGGCCGGCCTCTTCGCTCAGCCCGTCCCTGCCTTGGCCCTCAGAGCAGCTGGAAAGTCCTTCCCAGGCAGTTTTTCCTTCCAGAATGGTCCAGACCTTGCCTTGGAGCCTGCTGTGGTTGCACCCCAAGACCTGAGTGCCGGCCTGGGAGGTGCCAGCAAGGTGAGGGGAGAGGTCGGAGCTCGGGGCACTTGGTGGTTGAACTTCGACAGCACAAAGGTCCCGGTGCTGGGGCTGCTCCTCCCCCGGCTCCCGCTGCTCCCAGCGTGTCCGCTCAGGTGAGCCCCCACCTGCAGAGCTGCCCCAGTCCTGGGACCCAGCACAGGGAGGGCCTGGAGCTGCTGGAGAGAGCCCAGAGCTGATCAGAGGGATGGAGCAGCTCTGCTGGGACGAAAGGCTGGGGTTGTTCAGCCTGGTTCTGGGGAGAGCTCAGAGTCCTTCCAGAGCCTAAAGGGGCTCCAGGAGAGCTGGAGAGGGACTGGGGACAAGGCATGGAGGGACAGGACACAGGGAATGGCTTCCCAGTGCCAGAGGGCAGGGCTGGATGGGATATTGGGCAGGAATTGTTCCCTGGGAGGGAGGGCAGGCCCTGGCACAGGGTGCCCAGAGCAGCTGGGGCTGCCCCTGGATCCCTGGCAGTGCCCAAGGCCAGGCTGGACATTGGGGCTTGGAGCAGCCTGGGACAGTGGGAGGTGTCCCTGCCCCCGGCAGGGGTAGATCAAGATGAGTTTAAGGTCTCTTCCCACCCAAACCATTCCATGATTCCATGACCAACCACTGGTCCAACAGCTCCCTCTGCCCTTGCCCCCACATGGAATCAGCAGGTTGCCACATTCTCGTTCCATGGGCTGTCCCAAGCCAAGAACTCCCCCACAAACATCAGCTTTTCACCCTCTCAGGATGCCCCAATGAGGGTCAGGACTGACCCGGGCTCCCTTCAGCCCCTGATATCCCAATAAAGGCCAGGCTGAGCTGCCTGGAGCCAGGAGCTGCTCCCAGCAGAGCAGTGTCAGAGCAAGGGAAACTTCCCAGTGCCTCATGCTCTGCTAAATCCCTTCATCCTGCCCTCTGGCATTTTAAGGATGCTGTTTGCAGGGAAGAACACCCAAATGAACATCCCAAGGATGGCACCAGGACCTTGCTCAAGCATTAACTGGGGCTGGTGACATTTTTTTTGGTTCTCCGAGCTCCTGTTTCCTGATAGCCGTGATTAAAGTTTTAAGGGCAGGATGACACGCATGGGCTGAGACATCTTTCAGCTGAATGCCTGAGAGGTGCAGTTTGGGGTCAGGTGTTTGCTAAAGATATTTCCCAAGCTGCCTTTAAATAAATCACAGGGCCTGGAGCGAGGTGAGGCCTGGCTGAGGAACCCTTGGGTTGTCTCCACTCCCACCCTGTGGAGTTCCAGTGAAAGCAGCCAGGATTCCTGAGGGATTGGTTGATCCAGCAGGGCAAGGACAAGACAGATGTTGACCAGAGGGTGGCACAGCTGCAGAAATCAATTTGTAGGGTCAGATCTTGGGTCCACGAGGGGTTTCTCTGATCCCAATGAACGAGCTGCTCACTTGGACAAGGCACGTTGGAATAGGACTGGGGGGATGTGGGCTCAGTGCTTCCCTTTGCCGTGGACTTGCTGGGTGACCTGGACATGGCTCTGCATTCCTTACTTCCTCTAGGATTTATCTTCCTTCAGAACCTGGGATATCTGGGAGCCAAAGCAAACCTGCATCTGCTGGGCTGAGGAGTGAGAGTTGGAGCCACTCAGACAGATGGGGAGCACGGACTTAGGCTGGAGGAGAAATTCCTCCCTGCAAGAGTGGTGAGGCCCTGGAATGGATTTCCCATCCCTGGCAGTGTCCAAGGCCAGGCTGGACGAGGCTTGGAGCAGCCTGGGATAGTGGAAGGTGTCCCTGCCCGTGGCAGGGGATGGAGCTGGATGAGCTTTGAGGTCCCTTCCAACCCAAACCATTCCGCGATTCTGTGATTCCCTGTGTTTTATTTTGGAATCCATTCCTCATGACTCCTAAGGAATTTATTGAAATCTCTCTCTATTCCATAGAAACCACACAAAAATCCTATTAATACCGATCCTGCTTCCCCCTGGAAGCTGCACAACTGTCCATGCATGAGACGCCCCAAAATCCGGGGGATTTCTGTATCTGCGCTCTTGGGATGGAGCTGGGACCCTTTGTTCTCTTTGCTCCTTCTCCCTCATCTTTGAAACCCTTTGCATTATTCCTTATAGGAATAAAACAAAGAAAGAATTTAATTTATTTGTTTGTTTATTTAGGACAAACCCTTCCCTTCCACTTCAAAAGGGGCCATGTGCAGGAGCCTCTGGTGGATCCCAGGAAACCCTTGATTGATTATCCGAAAGGAGCCAAGTGAGATGAAAAACAGAGGGATGGGAATCATTGTAAAGGGAGCAGACACTAAAATATCATCAATTTTTTATTAAACAGAATCTTTTCAATAGACAAAATGAGCTTTCCTCTCCTCACTCATGTTTTCTCTTTCTTTCCCCCAAATTTAGTTTTCCTTAGACATGGGGAGATTCTCTTTTACCTCTTTTCCCTCTTTTTTTCTGTTCCTGGGACTGGGAAGAGGTGTGGGGTGAGATGGTGACCTGGGCCACCAAGCAGGACTTAGTGCCTAAAGCTTCCCATCAAAAGCCGTCTCTTTTCCACCGGCAGAGGACAAGGGACAGAGGGAATAAAATGAAACGAGAGAAGTTCAGACTGGGCCCAAGGTTTAGATTGGATATTAACAGCAAACTCTTCACCAAAAAGGTTTTCCAGCCCTGGCACAGACTGCCCAGGGCAGTGGTGGAGTCACCATCACTGGAAGTGCTCGAAAAACGTGTGGATGTGGCACTCGGGGACACGGGGCAGTGGTGGGGCTGGCAGTGCTGGGAATGGTCGGACTCGGTGATCTCAGAGGGCTTTTCCAGCCTCAGTGGTTCCATGATTCTGTAAAAATCACCTTAGGGCTCCCCAGAAAAGTCGAACTCAGCGCTGCCTGGATGAAGCCCTGAGGGTCTTTGCTGACCTCTTTTGAGCAGGAGTTTGGACTGGAGGCCTCTGGATGTGGAAACCATGCTCTTACTAGAAAATGGACATAACGTGAACCAGCCATGAAATAGAAGAGCCAGAGCACGTAAGAGAGAAGGACTTGAGCACCTACACAGGGGAAGAGTCCATGGGGAGGCTGTGAGAAAGGAACAGCATTGGGGAGAATGTGAACGAGGAACAAGCAAAGGAAGAAAAGGATAAGGAAATGCCAACTGAAGGACAGTTGTGACATACACGACGGACAATGTGACACACAGACAAGAGCCAATCATAAAGCATAAAGCAGCGTGTGAAAATAGCCCTAAACCAATAATAATTATGCATGATCATGTGTAGGGAAAGCAAGAATCGTGTATTAGGGACAGTAGTTCATCAATAAAATGGCTTCTGCCTGATTCACACCGAATCGTGCAGAGGCCATTGTTTCTCTCCACATCTGGATGCTCCTTCCAGCCCGAATTACTCTCTGATCCTGGGAAGCAAAGGCTGGGAGCCCTCGGGAAGGCAGTGGCAGTGATGTGGGGACATGGCTGAGCTCAGGCTGCGCATGCAGAGCTGTTGGGTACATCCTCGGCGTGCTCAGCTCACTGCTGAGTGCTGCTCAGCAAGGATTTAATGCGAGAGCGTCAGCAGCTCGTGTTACAGTCAGCAAAGTGCGAGGAGAGCTGCGTGGTGGCAGGCACATGGCTTCAAACTGACAGGGAACTGCTTTAGGCTGGATATTAGGGAGAAATTGTCCCCTGTGAGGGTGGGGAAGCCCTGAGGTTGAGAGAAGCTGTGGCTGCCCCATCCCTGGAAGTGTCCAAGGCCAGGCTGGAGCAATGTGGGAGAGTGGCAGGGGTGTCCCTGCCCGTGGCAGGGGTGGAACTGGGTGATCTTTAAGGTCCATTCCAACCCAGAGCAGTGTCTGTGACGGGACGTGTGGGGCCGAGCTGGAGTTCCTCTGGCAGAGGGTCTGGGCACAGGGTTTGGAATCCTTTACGTGTGAGGGCTGGGTGAGTGTGTGCAGGGGGCTGTGTGTGTCCTGCAGGGACACAGGCACATGGCCAGTTTTGGCTGTGCGGGGTATTTTTGGGTGTGTGGCAGTGCTGGGTGCCTGTGCCCGTGGCTGGGTGTGTGCTGTGGGTGTTTATGGGTGTGCAAGAGCTGTGGTGAACAAGGACCCTGCTGCTTATTGCAGGGGTTGCCTCGTTTCCTTCCTTACAGCTTTATCCAGGAGCCCCCGGCATGGAAACCTTGCTCTGACTCCAGAATATACCACAGAAAAGAAAAAAAACAACTCCACCACCAACAATGCGTGTTTAGGATCCACTTACCAGGGGGTTTCTTTCCCCCCTTCCCCTAATCCCTCCCGAGCCGAGCGAACGCGAGCACCAGAATAAAAACCACACACAAAAAAAGAAAGGGCGAGAGCGAGGGAGAAAGAGGATTTCCTTCAAATCTGCTCTGTCTGCGCGTGATGGAGACTCATTCCCATAATCATTTTGACAGGTGTGCAATGCTTGAAAAGTTGGGGGGTACGGGGGCGAGGCGGGGAGGGGGAGCGGCAGCATCGCCCTTTGGCGGCGCGGGCGCGCCGTGCGCCGGGCGCGCTGATTAGACATGACAAGCACACCTGCCAGCGCCGCAGCCCGGCAATTAAAGCCTCTTTGAGGTCCCAGGAAGTGACTGCATTAGAAAAGCCCCTCGCAGGCAGCTCCTTAGCATATTCCCAGTGTCATTAGCGCGGCGGCAAAGGCGAGGCACAGCGGCGGAGGGCTCTGACATGACCCGTGCTCCCTTCCCGCTCGGGGAGGGGATGCAAAGTGACTTTTAAAGAGAAGTCTTTTTTTTTTTTTTTTTTTTTCCCCTTTCCCCTTTAAATTTGATTTCCAAGCCCCTCTCGCCGCTGCCTCCCTCCTGCTCTTGGAAATGTTCCATCTTCGCCGGGGTCAGCAGGGGGAAGGGAGCCAGAATTCATTATAGACGGAAAAGGACTTTGCTAAAATCTGGGCAGCTTCTGGGACAATAAAAATCAGTTCTGGATTCCAGTGTGGATCCTCGCTCTGCTCCCTGCTTTCCCTTCTTCTTCCACTTTTCTGCATCCTCTTCCTCTCCTCCATCACCTCCCTGTCCCTCTTTCCTCTCCCACATCCTGCTCTTGATATTCCCCCTCCCCTTGTTCCTGGAGGCTGCCTGGCACACAGTGGGAGACCCTGGTGGGGTCACTGACCTTGGCAGCACCACACGAGATTGGTGCCACGGGCATCATCCATCTGTCCATCCCTCCATCCATCCCTCCATCCATCCCTCCATCCATCCATCC
>NW_024581134.1:6745065-6774890 GCF_017639235.1 Corvus kubaryi | reverse complement strand
TCCATCCATCCATCCATCTATCATCCATCCATCCATCCATCCATCCATCCATCCATCCATCATCCATCCATCCATCCATCCATCATCCATCCATCATCCATCCATCATCCATCCATCCATCCATCCATCATCCATCCATCCATCCATCCACTGTTCTCCAAGAGCAGCTCAGCCTTGCAGCCTCTCTCCATGAACAAAGTCCCCAGGACCAGACCCCTTCCCTCTGACCAGGGAGACTGGCAGCATTTTCCTGTGCATTCCATGGCTCTGCAGAAGCTCTGTGAGCTCGCTGTGTCCCTCAGCCCTGCTTCCACATGAGCTGGGAGGTTCCAGAGGGATCCTGCCATTGCTCCTCAACGTTCAGAGTGCTCGTGGGGACGGAGGCTGTGTCCCTTGGAATTCCTCTGTCTTCATCCCAAGTGAAGCCCTAAATCCATCTCCATTCTTATTCCCTTCATTCCTGCACCTTCCAAGGCTATATCACAGAATCCCAAAATGGAAGGTCCCCTCACAGCAGGTGAACTCTGCCGACACCTGTGTGATCCCGCTCGGCTCCTCAGAGCTTCCCCCAACCCACAAATCTGTGCATTTCAGGCTTACAGCGGTACCTGGTTCCCATTCCAGCCTCCCCTGGAGCCGGGCAGTGCCCAGGTGCTCCAGACCCTGCTGGGTGAGGGGAAGCCACCCCAGCAGGTGCCCAGGGTGAGTTACCTCCCTCCTGTGGCTAACGGTGAGGGCTCCGGGGTGGCTGCTTCCCTCCTCATCCAGGGAGAAACAGCTCCACGGAGCTCCCCAGGGAGCCCCCGCGGGATGTCCCTGCACTGACTGCTTCCTCAGATGATACCAAAAATCGCAGGTTTTACTTCCTACACACCTCCGGAGGAGAGGAGGCAACCCCCATCCTGCAGCACTGCAGGCCCAGGGTGCGGCCGCCTCTTGTCACCGCTGTGGGCCGAGAGCTTCTGCAGGAGAGCTCCCTGAGGAGTATCCCCGTGCCTGTGAGGGATGCAGGGGTGCTCCTCAGGCAGGAGGTGTCTGATGGAGTGTGGCAGCACGTTAGGGGATGTTTGGGGCTGGGACAGCTGGGACATTCCTCACCTGCTGCTCCTGAGGGGGAGGTGGAGCACGGGATGAGCAATGGATGAGGAAAGGAAAAAGAGGAGGTAGAGGAGGGCCGGATCCTGCAGGAGGAGAGAAGCAGAGCCGGGGGATGAGCTCCGAGGCCGCCCCGTCACTGCAGGCCCCCAGGGACAGGGATGCAGCGAGGAGCAGGAGCGCTGGTCCCGGGCATGGTGAAATCCGCGTGTTTACGGATGGTGACACGAGAGTGACACACAGTGGAGGAGCCTCATGAAAAAATAAACAGGCGATAATCACTCTGCCGAGTGCGCGCTCCACTCCTCGTTATTCCAGGGGAAAAGCCCACCAGGGCCGAGGGCTTCCGGAGATTAACCATTGCCTTGCTGGACGGCACCTGCCCTGGGGTGCTGCTGCTCAGGGGGTCCCCAGTTTCTGTCCCCCCATCACAGAGGGGGTGCAGCAGTGCCTGGGGGTGCTGAGACATTGCTGAGCACACGGTGAGGGCTGGGAGAGCGTGAGGGAGAGGCTCCAGCTCCTTCCAGCCCCAGGAACAGCTTGTTGGTGTCTCACAAGAGCAGCTTCCAGGGCTGTTTTGGCACAACCCAGCTGCTGCCGTGGGCACTGCTGACCCCCACAGGTCTCCAAAGCCCATTTTGGTGGCCACGGCTTCCCACGCACACAGCCAAGCCCCGGGGACCTGCTCTCACACGGCTCAGCCCGAGCATGGAGCTCTGAGGTGACTTCTCAGACCCTGCTCTGCCTCTCTGCCCCAGCTCCCCCAAAGGCACAGAGAGTCCCTGGCCAAGGAGAATGTGTAAAAATCAAGCAAATGAGTAAAAAACGCGGTAAAAATCAACTTTTTCGATGTATTATTTCATTTCCAGATGACTCAAGGAGCAACATTTAAGGAGGAAATGAATAACAGCACCTGGCTGAGTCTGTGGGAGCAGTGACTCTCCTGAGGGATCCTGGAGGCAGCTGGGGGGTCCTGCAGGGCTCTGGGAGACCTCCACCACCCTGACAGGACCTATCCATAAAGGAGTGGTCAATCCAGACCACTCCTCACCCAGCCCTGTCCCTGTGGCTGGGGACAGGAGCAGGAAGGTTGACTTGGGATTGTGCAATGATCCCACAGAAAACAGAGAGGGAAAAGCCCCTTCAGACAGTGGGTGTTTAACAAGTTCTGGGGAAGGCCCCACCTCTCCTAGAGCTGCTGTGAGGGAGCCAAACTCTTCTTTGCTGTGAGCTTTCGTTTCCTGATGTGCAGCATCCCCTATTCCACTGCAGCACCTCCCTTCAGTGCCAGCAGGAGACAGGTGAAGTGGATCCAAGATTCAAAAGAGCCCTGTGAGGAAGTGTGAAGTGAACTTGCTGCTGGAAAAATATCCCTGTGCAGACTGAAGGAATCTTTTCCCTCTCTTGCACCAGGAAAGTTTGAAAGGAACCTCCTCTCCTTTTCTCTGTCGGTGGGGTGGCTGGGGAGAGTGCCAGGAGGCGACAGCAGGTGGTGACACCACGAGCAGGGACAGGACTGAGGAGGGGAAGGGGCTTTCTCTGAAGGTCTTGGTCTGTCCAGGCATCTGACCTTTTGAGAAAGAGCAGAGAGGGCTCCAGGGGTGGGTGCCACCCCTCAAGTGCTGTCTCCAGATGTGTCCCCTGCCCACAGAGCAGCTTTCCAAAGGGACATGTGGAGCTCGGGGACAGCACGAGATGGAGGGAGGGATGGATGGATGGATGGAGGGATAGATGATGGAGGGATGATGGATGGATGGATGATGGATGGATGGATGGATGGGTGGATGATGGAGGGATGGATGATGGATGGATGGAAGGATGGATGGATGGATGGATGATGGATGGATGATGGAGGGATGGATGGATGGATGGATGGATGGATGATGGATGGATGGATGATGGATGGATGGATGGATGGATGGATGATGGATGGATGATGGATGGATGATGGATAGATGGATGGAGGGATGGATGGATGGATGGATGGATGATGGATGGATAATGGATGGATGGATGGATGGATGATGGATGATGGATGGATGGGTGGATGATGGATGGATAATGGATGGATGGATGGATGATGGATGGATGGACGGATGGATAGATGGATGATGGATGGATAGATGGATGATGGATGGATGGATGGATAAATGGAGGGATGGATGATGGATGGATGGATGGATGGAGGGATGGAGGGATGGAGGGATGGAGGGATGGATGGATGGATGGAGGGATGGAGGGATGGAGGGATGGATGGATGGAGGGATGGATGGATGGATGGATGGATGGATGGATGGAGGGAGGGATGGAGGGATGGATGGATGGATGGATGGATGGATGGATGGAGAAAGAGCTGAGCTGTGTCTGCAGCCGGCAGTGTGTGGGTGGTGAGGAGAAGGAGGATGAACTACAGCTCCTTGGTGGTTCATCCAAGACCTGTGTCTGTTTGCTCTGCAAACTGGGGTCTAAGAAGAAGTCCAAAGGCCATCGTGGTGTGGCAGGGCTTGGCATCCACCCAAGGGTCCATGCACAAGCCAACTGGAACTTCCTCCTGCCAGGAAAAAATGCAGCTGTGTGTCCTCAGCTCTCTTGGCCCCGGGCTCTGGCACCTCCCCCACATGTTGGCCTTGTCCAAATTCTCAAATCAGGCAAGTTTTACCCCAAATCATGGATTTTTTTCCACTGCCAGGAAGCAGAGCTGGCTCTGGAAGGCAGCAGGCAAGCATTTTACATGGGCAGTTTGGATCTTGCCCTAAACCTGCTCTGAGGGCCACATGGGCTGTGCTCGGTGTGGTGATGCCACTGAGGACACCAAGGGTTGCCCAGCTCTGATCTCACTGAGGGCTGATCTTACTGCCCAGAATTCCCACTGTCCCACACTTGGGCACGGGGTGGAAGCCCCAAAGCCAATGGAGGGGCTGATGAGCCACTGGAACACCACTGAAATCCAAGCACATCCTGCCCTGGAGCATCCGTGTAAGCTCCTTTTGGGAAGGATTTTCCTAAAGCAGGGGGATCACGGCAGGAGATCTCCTCCGTGGCACTGCTTTGCTCGGGATGTTGGACAAGCAAATCAATCAGCCTCAATCCAGCCCCGAGGAGGGATAAATGTTCCTTGCCTTTATCATGGAGACTGGGAAACTGAGGAACAGAGGGATTTAAGCGGTTTTAAAAGGAAAAAAAGGGGAAATCAAGAAGGTAATCCCAGAGCAAGGCAGGCACAGGGAGAGGGAGGGAATGCTGAGCTCCCAGTCCTCAGCCATCGGCTCCCACGGTGTTCCTGTGGTGGAGGAGGTCCCTGGTTCTGCCACTGCTGCAGAGCTCGGCTCAGCTGTGGGACGAGAGCAGGGCCCAGGCTCCACATCCCCTCGGGAATGGGCTGAGTCAGAGGGCTCCTGGACAAGGACGCAGGGATGGGAATGACAGACAGACGGACAGAGCCGAACTCCAGGCAGGGATGGGAAAGGGGGGGCGAAGACGAGGTTTTGTTAAGACAGTGGCTGCACCCTCAGGACTGAGAGCTCATCCATATTTCAAACACCAGTTAGACAAACAAAACAAGAACCAGAGAGCCAAGCAAGGAGCCCGTTTGTCATATCAAAAGGGGTTTCAGTGGTACCTTCCTTGCCCTCCTGTCCCCTTGAAGTTTGTAGCTGGGGGGGAGAAGGGACAGCTCCCTCTCCAGCCGAACGGCTCCGTGCCACAGCCGGAGCCGGGCTGTGTGTAATTAACCTCGGAGCCAATCCCCCAGTGGGGGCTGCCAGGCAGATCAAAGAACTCACACATCTTTGTCTGCGAGCGGCAGCCAAGGGGAGCTGGGAGGAAAGCAGAGCAGGGGTGGGAGAGAGCCAGGGAGCCGCGTGTGTGCTCCTAATTGATAAAAAGGGAAGAGCATCTTCCTCCGAGAGATCTCCAGCCCCATCAAAATGCAGCAGGAGAAGAAGAAGGGGAAAGAAAAAAGCTTTGCTTTCCCTTGCAGGAGCCGGCCAAAATCCAGCTGCTTCCAGCAGGAGAGCTGGTCCCAGGCAGGGCTGGGGGGACAGGGCACCTCCGGGGTGGGGGGCACATGCCCAGGGTCAGGGGCTCTCCAGGGTTGGCCATGGGAGCCCTTGGCAAGGTGAGGGATTCCAGGAGCACCCAGGGGGCTCAGGTGAAGCCTCTGCCTCACCTTCTCCTGCGGCACCAAGAGAAAAAAGGGTGAAACCAGCACATCCCACACCTTCTCCAAACCAGCACATCCCACAGCTGCCCTCCACCATGGGCCCTGGTCCATCTGTTTGCCACCAGCCTGTGCTTTTTGGAGAGTGGCCCAGGCAGGTGACCAGACTACGGATGAGCACCTGGCTGGAGCTCAGACTGCTGGTCTGGATGGGAGGAGTCACCAGATGTGCCAGATGTGCCAGGAGATGATGGAAGGAAAGCATGGTGAGGGGTGGGGGGGTTCCGCTGGTGGTTAAAGGGCGTTGATGTGAGAAACGGCCAAACTCCACAGACAACCAAAGGGAAGGAAGTGCTGGGACCTTCTGGGTCTGACAACAACCCCAGCCTCATGTGCTGGCCACGGCACAGGTGTCTCAGCTGCTTCTCAGGATGACCAGGTGGCTTCACCTGCTGGGGCAGGTCAGAATCCTGGTGTCACCAGGCATCTTCCCAATCAATTCCAACACCGAGGCTGCAGGACAGAGCCCTTCCCTAGGCCCTCCCACAGCTCCATCCACCCAAAAATGAGGCAGCTGAGCCTAAGCATCCCTTTGTCCCATGGAGAGGGACAGCAGTGCTGCCCAGAGCTGATTCACTCACCCCAGACTGAAGTGTGGCACACGTGGAAAAACCACCTGCCAAAGGGGTTGTTCTTCCAGGAACTGCAACAAAAGCCTGGATTTCCCAGGAACTGGGAGATACCCCGGTCTTTTCTGCCCCACAGACCACGGGGCTGCCCCTGGGCTGAGTCCCACAGTCTGTGCTTGGCTCTAGCACAGTTTGAACACATTGCACATTCCCTGGTCCACAGGATTCAGTACCAAAGGCTCTGTCCACACCAGGGCGTGGGGGCGAAAATGCAGGAATCTCCTCGTGGCCCCTCCTCACGTTCTGCAGCCACCCTGGGGCAGAGCACATCTTCCCCCCAGTAACCCCTCACATCGTTATTTACACTTGGTTCTTTCGCTGCACACACCTCCCTGGTTTGGTTCATTTTTAAGTTGTTCTTTTAAAAAATGCACGAAATAAAAGAGTAGGAGCAAAAATTTAAATTGTTTACCAGAATGCAAATTGGGGTGAGCACCATCCCAGCATCAGCTGGCTCCAAGCAAAGGGGAACTCATGGTTTGGTTGGTGGTGGTTTCCAGGGCAGGAGGCTCCTTGCAGGAACCTCTCGGCTTGCTTTCAGTGCAAGAAGACACAAATGGAAAGGGAGCCTTGCTGGGGATGAGGTGATGGAACATTTGGATTGTCAGCGTGGGTGTGAGGGAGAAGGGGGAAAGTGGCAATTGTTTGTAGATATTGGGCTGTAGAAATAACCAAAGGGACTTCAAAGGGAGGGGGTGGCCTCCTAAAAGAGCAGATTAAAACTGGGCAAAGGGTTAGTAGGAAATTCCCACTGCTGGACCGTCCCAGCCAATAGTGAGGAATGGGATGCCAAGACACCTCAACCCAGAAGCTGTGGGCTGGAGGTCACGCAGCCTTTGCCACTTGGGTCTGAAAAGAAATGGAAAAGAAAGAATTGAAACCCCAACAGAATCCCACAATGGTCGGGTCGGAAGGGACCTTACAGCTCATCCCATTCCACCCCTGCCGTGGGCAGGGACACCTTCCACTGTCCCAGGCTGCTCCAAGCCCCGTCCAAGCTGGCCCTGGACACTGCCAGGGGTAGGGAATGGTGCAGAGAGGTTTGGTGGCATCCAGGAACTCACGTCAGCTGGTTGGTATCTGACAGGATTGAACTCCCAGCTTGGTCTAGAAGAAAAGGCATTTCCTGGATCAAAGCCTGGGCTTGGGGGTAGTGCAGCTTTTCCAGTGTCATCCCTGTCCCAGCCGAGGGAAAACCAGGAAAGAGCATCCATTTCTTGGTTAAAATAAGAAATTTATTCCTTCATGTTTCCAGACAGAAATCACTGGGATAACAAAATCAGAAAGAGCTTGGCTGGGGTTTTTGTGACTGCCCAAGCCCTGACAGGGAATAGTCAGATTCCCAGGAGGAAAAGGCAGAGCAGTGGGATATTTCGGATGCCTTTCACAACTTAGACTCAAAAAGGCCACTCAGTTTTAGCAGCTCAGGTCCTGAGATCTCACAAAAATGAAATCCGTGCCCAGGAGCAGAGGAACTCCCCGGACCTGTCCCATGGGGATATACCTCACCTGCACCAGGGATGGCACTCAAGGGTTGGACAGGGGATTGGGGATCCAGGACCTGGTGTGGACAGTGTGGTTCAGCCAGTTTTCCAACACCTGGAAGAGCCCAAAGGGTAAGAGGGATAACAGACCCAGTGAGTAGGAACTGCTTCCAGCCATAAGCTTTCCATGGGAAAGATCTCCTTGGGCTCATTCCAGTTTGGGTTAAGCCCATCCTCCCGTTCACTCCAGCCCAGAGCAGATAACGAGGTTGTGTCCTGCTGGTTTTCCCTCTGCCCTGTTGGGATCCCAGCCCCTCTTCAGTTACACTGCAGCAAAATCAGCCTCTCCTAGCCCCGACCTTCCCCCCGCAGGATTTGCAGGGAATCCACTTAAAATGATATTAATGAAACAACTTTGACGTAATTAAAGCAAATTATTGACAAACCCATGTCCTTACTCGCTGAGCAGCGTCAAATGGTTGGGTTTCCTCTCTCACCACCTGACGCCGAGCACGGGTTGCAGATATTTCCTGGATTTCTGGAAATCACTGTGCTGTTCATGGCAGGCAGCCAGGCTTGTGAAGAGCCAGAGGCTCCGTGGCTCCTGTCAGGGTGGAATTCCTTCCTGGGAGGGCAGTGAGGCCCTGGCACAGATTCCCAGAGCAGCTGTGGCTGCCCCTGGATCCCTGGAAGTGCCCAAGGCCAGGATGGACACTGGGGCTTGGAGCAGCCTGGGACAGTGGAAGGTGTCCCTGCCCATGGCAAGGAAGGAGACGAGCTTTGAAGTCTCTTCCAAGCCAACCATTCTGTAATTCCACAATCTGTGATTCCATGGACGAGATCAAAACCCGCTCCTCTTCCTCCCTTCAGAGACGCTGCTTGTTGCTCCCTCAGGAGAAACCACAAGGCCGAACCGTGAAACCACCACTGAATTGCAAAGCCGGCAGAATTCCTGGTGAGAAACCGAAAATGTCCCAGTTCAGCAGCGGTCTGGGAGCGCGGGAGGGCTGTCACTGGAGCAGATGAGGAGGGAGCTCCGTGGCACCGCGGCGAGGGCGGCGTGCGGCCCTGCCAGCGGCGAGGAAGCATCACTATCAAAATCAATAGCTCCTGTTCTCAGGGACGGGAATGATCCGAGCAGGGAGGGAGCTTCCCTCGCAGCTGGGAATGGTTGGGGTAATCCATTATTGATGCTTGACTGCAGGCCCGGCACCCAGAGGTTGCGTTGGTGTGGGAGCACATCCGTTGTTTCCAAACATTGCACCGTGGCCGTGGCCAGGGAAGTTAAGTTGGGGATTTCTGTCAGGCTTTGCCTGCGGCTTCTCTCAGGGAAGGTCTCCAAGAAGCTGATTCAATGTGTCCTGAGAAAATCTTGGCACGAGGGCAAACACCAGGACCCACCCGATCCCTTTGGGGCTGCAGCTCAGCCCTGGCAGAACCCCATGAGCGGAATTTTGTCTTCTTTTCCACAGGCACTGAAGGGTCTCCAAGGGAATGGATGGCATTATATGCAATGAACCCGAACAAAAGATCTCAGGATGCAGTCGAAAGGAAGGATGAGGAATTGGGGTGAGGTCATGGTTGAGCTGAGGAGCTTTGATGCTGTTTAGACCCAGCTCACCTGCCCTGACAACAAATATTCCTGTGGCTTTGAGGCAGGTGGGTGAAACTCTCTCACATCATTCATTCCATCAGATTTCCTCTGCACATCTCCGAAGAACATCTCCAGTTTTCCAGGAACAGCTGTATGGACATGGAGCATGGGACAGCTCCAGACTGAAATCCCAAACCCAGATCCCACCTCAGACCAGAGCCTGCAGCTCCAACCTGTCTTTGCTATTGAGCAGCCCAAATAAACCTGAGCTCTAAGAAAAGGTCTCTCAACCCGAGTTCACAAAGACAAGAAAGAACCTCAGAAAGAGTCTTGGCTAATCAATAAATCAGTGGAATCAGTCAATAGTCTAAGGAATTCTTCAGACTCAAGCCTTTGCAGGGTCTTACGTTGGTATCCAGCCTGGACACCAGCCAGCACTGAACCGAACTGGGCACGGATGGTGGGGAAGGTGGGAGATCCCAAAGAACAGATTTTTAGCTGGATTCGGTTAGGTTTGATCCAGCTTCACAACAGAGGATGAATTTCCTGAGGTTATCGGCATCGTTTGCCAGAATTTTATTGAGTTAGGGAATCCTCCCTCCACAAAAGCTGTGGACAAATCCCATCTCCACCAGCGTTTCAGGATTGATGCTGAACCCTCTCCCTTCGGAAGAGCTCTGATCCAGGAACTCTGCCTATGGAATCCGTATGGGCTGGGGAGGGACAATCTGAAGGGAGAAACCGCCAAAGCCCCCAGTTTCCATGGAGAAGTGGAGAACAGAGAGGAGAGTAAATTCCAGCCGGCTCTGAGCACGGAGTCTCCCTTTTCCAGAGGAGCTGGTCACTGCCCCCATGGCTGCGCTCGGAAATCTGCTCTTATCAATAGCTGAATATGCTCAGGGCAGCATTGAAATGCCTCACATCGGTGTCCCTGTCCCCTGCACCATGGCACCAGGTCACCTCCCGCACATGTTCATGACCCCCAGGGTGAGGGGGTGCTTTCTGCCGGCTCACCCACACTCCTCTTTATTCAGTCCCTGTGCGTGCCCCAGGTTTGCGCCCTTGTCACTTATTTTATTCTGAATCCAAACACTGCCACACAATGCACTTGACCTTTGCCCTGCAGGGAACACTCTTGGGAGGAAGGAAGAATTCACTCTTTATTCCTTTCTAAGTCGAGTTGTTCCTCCACCATCCTGGACAAATCCCCACTTACACAGTAGGAATCCAGGCGTCTGTTCTCCCTGGACCTGGGACTTGGGCCAGGCTTCCTCCTCCCGCCGCAGGCGGTCCTGCCTTTGCCCCTGTCCGGGTTCCACATGCTGCCCCTGCCCCGATTAACTCTGCTCATGGCAGCACAGCAGCTCCAGAAGGGGTGACTGGGCTGGGCTGGGCTTTGTGCCCCTGCCAGACTGGATGGGTACAACAAGAATCCGCCACGGGCAGGGAGAATCCCAGAGTCATGGAATGGTTTGGGTTGGGAGGACCTTAAAGCCCATCCAGTGCCACCCCTGCCAGGGACAGGGACACCTCCCATAGCCCAGGCTGCTCCAAGCCCCAATGTCCAGCCTGGCCTTGGGCACTGCCAGGGATCCAGGGGCAGCCACAGCTGCTCTGGGCACCCTGTGCCAGGGCCTGCCCACCCTCACAGCCAGGAATTCCCTCCCAAGATCCCATCCAGCCCTGCCCTCTGGCAGTGGGAAGCCATTGCCTGTGTCCTGTCCCTCCATCCCTTGTAAAAAGTCTCTCTCCATCTTTCTTGGAGGCCCTTCAGGTCCTGAAAGGCCATTATAAGGTCACCCCAAAGCTTCTTGTTTGCAAGAGGTCAAGGGCTGAGCTACTCTGAGGATGTTTATAGGAAGCTCCTCCATCTGCTGGGGCTCACCTGTCTCCACATCGGATGGGTGGAAATGTCCCAAACACCACACCCTGGGCTGTTCCACCTGCACCAAACCAGCTGGGGAAGAGCCTCATATTCCCTGACTTCTTAACTGCCCATCCTCTACATGGGACACCCCATGGGAGACTCATCCAGAGCCAAAACACTTAACCCCCTGAAAGACCAGGCCCCCTTTTCCCAGAGAACCTGGGAGCAGCCTTCCTCAGCTCCAAGCATTTATTCATCCCCCTTTTTTGTTTCCCTTCCTGTTGTGTTAACAGAGCATCTAATGTGACTAAATAGGACAACCTGCTCTCCCATCCCCATAAAAAATAAATTATGTGCGTTCCCTCGACTCCCTTCCCCCTCCTCCTGGTGCTTTTCCCACCAGGCAACTCTGGGACCGGGTCTCCCTTGGGCAGAGCTCATGGAGGGGCTGGGGAACCTCTCCCAGCCATGGTGGGAGCCGTCAGCTGGAGCCAGGGAAGTGGTGGAGGCAGAGTTTGGGGGAGCCGGAGGAGGGTGGGGGGTGTGTGCATGTGGGGGTGGAATGTGTGTGCAGAAAGCAGCCAAGTGGCAGCTTACCCTGTGAAATATTAATCATCTCTGCTTCTGCAATTTCGGCAATGCGTTCAGGCCCACCACTGCTGAATATTTCATTAACACCACTCACTTCCCACTGCACTTCTCCCACTTTTCTCTCTCCCATGGACCCCTCTCCCATCGCTGCCCCCCCAGCCCTTGCCTGGCTGCCACAAGCACCAGCCACGGCCATGAGCTCCACCCTCCATCCCCGTCCTGGACATCTCAACAGTGAGACCAGCCCAGCCCTGCTTCGGCCACAGTCCCCCAGTGGTGGGGAGAGAGCAGAGAAGCCATTCCGAGGAAGGAAGATCATCAACTCCACTGGGAGCAAAATATAAGTGCGCATCAACAAGTCCCGTGCTGAATAATCCATGAGGCAGGGCAGGGCAGAAATGCTGACTCTGGGCTGGGAGCTTTTTAAACCACAGAGTCTCTGCTTCTTCATCCCTGACTTGCTCAGCGGGAGCACTTTGGGAGTGCAATCAAACGTGCCAGGGTGAGCTTTGCTGGGGCTGAGCAATTTTCACCTCAGGCTCCCAACTGCAGCTTTCCCTACCTGCTTCCAGCCAGGACAGAAGGAGCCACGTGGAGTGGGGGGTGTTGGGTGGCTGGAAGCAGCGGGGGCAGGAGCTGGGGCTGGAGAAGGACCATGAAGGACATGAGGATCTGCCAGGAGACCAAAGCAAGGCGAGGTCTTGGTGCTCCAGTCCACACCTGGGCGGGTTTAACCCTCTGCTCTCCCCAGACGTTGTTAACACCCACCGTGAATCTCCACCTCTCTCATCCCAAGCCCTTTTCCATCCACCCTCTCCTTCTGTTCCACTCTTCCTCTTGCCTCCATTCCCAGCCTTACTCTTTCTCCTGTCCATCCAAACTTACACCAAGTGAAGGACTGAGGAAGCTCAGGCTGACCTATGAGTGCTGCACTTCTGAGCACTCAGATCCAGGATTAAATGTTTGTGTGATCCCAATGGATTGTGAGGAGGTGCAGGAAACAAACCAGGCTGCCCCGGGATCACATTCTCTCTCCTCATGGTGCATCTGACTCACTGGTGGAGATTTCTTGTGCTGATGGGGAGACCTGGAGAGCTGTGGGCTCACAACCTCTTGTTCCAAGAGGAGATGGACATGGAGGGAAAGAATCCTACGGGAAAGCTGGAGAGAGACTTTGCAAGAGCATGGAGTGACAGGAGCAGGAAGAGCTGGAAGAGGGCAGGGTTAGCTGGGAGCTCAGCTCCGTGTTGGGAGTCCTGACATGGCCACGGGGTCTCTCCAGCCTGGAGAATGACACGCAGGCTCCTCTTCCCACACACAAAGTGCAGATCCCAGGCAGGCCTCAGTGCCCTTAGCTGGGAACGAGCAATTGGGATTTTGATCAGCAACAGAGGGAACGCCTCCAGCCAAGGGCCCGCTTGGAGCAAGGCAGGCTTTGCTCTGCAAGTCTCACCGGAGGACCAAGACGTTCCTTTTGTGCAGTATATGAAATAAAACGTGCACTGGAGAAGCCACTGGAAAATATTGAATGAGATAACTTGGTCTGATTAATGTAGCGTGCTTCCTTCCCCCTTTTTATTAAAAATTCACAAGGCTTCCCAGCCCTTCTCTCAATTAAGCAACTTGTTTGTCAGGATTATTTGTTACGCATTTTCATAAACATTTGATGAATTATATGCAAACATCTCACTAATGTATTAACAAAGCTGAGGTTTTAATTACACAACACCCAAGGAAAGTGGGCTTAAGGCTCCTCCAGTGGAGTTAATTGTGCTTTCTGCTGTGTCTGGGCATTGCAGGGGGAATTTTCCTCTGGGGGAAATCCCATTACAGTGGCAACGTCCCCGCCCAGGCTCCCTGCGAGCCCCAGCTGGAGCCCCATGGAATTCAACCACTTCAGAGCTTCCCTTCCCTCTGCTGGAAGGGCTGTGGCTTCACCCAGACTTTGGTAATGAGGAGTTGGGGGTTGATGAGATCGGTTTTCCGTCGGTCCTTGCTCACGTTTTGTCACGTGGAGATGGGACTTTTAAGGGACTTCTGACAAAACAGAAGGGCCGTGCTGGATCCCCGCTCTTGGCACTTTCAGTTTAGGAGGAGTGGAAAGTTTTGTGGAACGGTTTGGGTTGGGAGGGACCTTAAAACCCATCCAAGTTTTTAGAATACTTCACTTCCCAAAAAAAAGTTGGAAATCCCTGAAAGTCCACCTTATTATTAATGAAATATTAGCTGTGGTCCAATATTTGCGGCGGAATAATTTGTTCAATGTAATTTTTTATGGTTTGGTCAGAGCTGTACATACTCACTACCTGTGACCCCTGGTGACACGTCCTGACGTATTCTGGTAGGATAGAACAGACAGCTATATGAAAGATTCCTTTTTTAACTTTATTTTCAAGCCTCTGATTTTGTTTTCTGTTCTTTTCATTCCCAAATTGGGAGATTTGCAGTGTTTGATACCCTTATTTTAACCAGGCAAGAATTTAAGATGTTTCTTCTAAAATCAGCTTCTCCCCTAATTAGTCCTGAGCCCTTTTCTTTTTTCCCTTTTTCAGAAATAATAAAACATCAAACTCTTTCATTAGGCCAGTGAATGGTGTGGCCTTTGATTAATAAAATAATTAATAAGTGAACTGCTAATTAGCCATTTGCTTTGTGACATGGGATCAAGAATGGGTCTTGTAGGTGGCATCTTGTGGATGCCACTTGTCCCTCCCACAGATTTATCACCGGAGCACAGGTGCTCAATTCAAGGACAACTGGAGGAGCAAGAGTTGAGTGGCTCTTTGGACAAAACTAAAAAGAAATTAATTGTTTCGAGACTCGTATTCCACGGACAAGGAATTTATAGAATCATGGAATCACCCAGTGGTTTGGGTTGGGAGGATGTTAAAGCTGACCCAGTGCCACCCCTGCCATGGGCAGGGACACCTCCCACTGTCCCAGGCTGCTCCAAGCCCCAATGTCCAGCCTGGCCTTGGGCACTGCCAGGGATCCAGGGGCAGCCCCAGCTGCTCTGGGAATTCTATCCCAGCACCTCACCATCCTCCCAGGGAGGAATTCCTTCCCAATGTCCCATCTAACCCCCCTTGAATTCCTAACTACCACCTAATCTAAACCTGGCTCCAGCTCGCCTTGGATGAACCCATAACGCTGCTTCGAAATGCCTGAACTTCCCTGGGAAGGCAACTGAGTTTTCGCCATGCTGGTGCTGACACCTCCCGTTCCACCAGCACGGGGATGGCTTTGGGTGCTCCCATCCCGTTCCTGTGGGATGGAGGGGGCAGAGCTGGTGCCTCCATCTCCCACAGCCCCGGCCGGGCTGACAGCTCCAGCCAGGAGTGAGCTGTGTTTCCCTTCCCCGCTCGCCAGCCCGGCTGGGGCAGCCGGTGAATACAAATCAAGGCAGCAGCGTTAATATTCTCATTACATTGAAATCCAACGGCCTTTTTGAATATTCAGAATCAAAGGCACTTCACCACCAGTAGATTCTTTTATATTTTTTTTTTTTAAATGGAGCCCTGCATCTCATTCCCCACTTCCTCCTCCTCCTCTAATATATATATATTTTAATTAATTTATTTATTTTTATTATTTTAAGCCAGGCTAAACCACCAGGGAAGGGCCATGGCTATAAACAGATGCCACTCGCAGAGGGGCTGGGAGGCCTTCCCATCATTAGATGATGCTGAACTTTGAACTTGTGATTTGGAAGCTGCTTTTTCCGGAGAGGAGGAGGAGGAGGAGGAGGAGGAAGAGGAGGAGGAGGAGGAGGAGGAGGCAGCCAGGATGAGGCCGGGGTGGAGGGAGCTTGACGGGGCCTCTCTGGTGAATTGCTGCTCTGCCCAGCCCAGGAACGCTCAGCACTTCAAATCCTCTCCAGTCACTTTGAAGCTCCTCTCTCTTAATCTCTCTCTCTCTTTCTCTCCCTCTCTCCGCCTTTTTCCCCCCTCACATCGATGAATCATTCATGCCTTTTTTTTCTGCCCCCCCCACCCCCGCCCCGCCACCTCAGAGGTTCCTTTAGGAAAAAAAAAGGGAAAAGAAGAAAAAAAAAGGGGGAAAAAAATTTTCTCCGCACAAAGCCCTGCCTGTGTTTATGTTCTTATTGCTTATTATCACCAATGTAGAACAAATTACTGACATGATGCTGCCGAGGCTCCGGCGGCCCTCGGAGCGAGGCTCCTGATGGAGCTTCCCCGCTTGTTTTAACTGGAAATGCTCCGTGGGGCACCGCATTCCACGGAAACGCGCCGGGAAGAGTCTGCACGGAGCGGGGAAGGAGCCTGGACCCAGCGCTGGAGCTGCCAGGGGAGCAGCGGGATCCGCACACGGGGGTCGGCAGAGCCGGGGGCCGGTGCGACCACGGGCGGGTGGGAGAGGGGATTCCTGGTGGGATCGCAGAATGTTTCAGGTTGGAAAAGCCCCCGAAGACCATCGAGTCCAGCTGTGCTCCCAGCGCTGCCAAAGCCACCACGAAGCCGTGTCCCCAAGTGCCACATCCACGTGTCTCGTACTCCCCCAGGGACGGGGAATCCACTGTGCCAGGGCAGGACAGCTCTTTCCACAGAAACCTCTTCCCTAAAACCCTAAATCCAATCCAAACCTTCCCGGGGACAACTTGAGGCCGTTTTCTCTTGTCCTACAGGAAGGGTTTGACAGACTTTGGGAAAGCTCTCGAGTTTCTCCAACAATGCACTACCTCCTCCTGGAAATGGGATATTTGGGTTTTTGGAACACGTTCCTGCTCCCGAACCGACCCAGGAATGGGTTGATCCCATGTTTGTGGTTGCACCACGTCCACTCCTGCTCTTTGCTGAAGAGAATGGTTGGACCAGGGCCTCCCCACCCCCCCAGGGAGGAATTCCTTCCCAATCCTTGTACGGGTGCCTCGACTGCCCCAGCTCGTGGGGAAGGGCAGAGCCTGGTGCTGTGTCCCACATCGAGGTCAGGAATTAGGGGCTACACTGCACTTGGAAGGAAATTCCATGGGGATAGCCAGCTTTTCCCAGCTCCTGGGAGGCCTGGGGAGATTGATGTGGGGTTAATGCCATCGGAAGGGGGGTGAAATGCCGGGGGGTTGTGCAACACTCGTTTCCCCCCCGACACCTGGACTTGGCAGCAATTAAGTCCTGATGCACTTAAGCATCCAGCAAACTTCAGGAACTCCGGCTCTGGAGCTCGGGAAGCTTCGTAGATATTTGCTTAATGATGTCTCAGAAGGGGGAAAAGAGCTTTTGCTGTCACCGTGTGCCTCCCAGTCACTCCGGGGATCCCAAAGGGCCGCTTGGCGCGATCCCATTTCCAGACTCCAGCCCAGTCTAGGGTTTAAGTGGTTTATCCATCCTGACACGGGGAGTCCCTGGATGGGCTGAGGCTGGACCTGCATCCCCATCTCTTGGTCACATTTCTAGACCACGTCCTGGGAGATGCCAGGAGCAGCCCCGCAGTTACCCGGGAAGGAACCTTCCAGCCCTCCTGCAAACCCAAAGGCTGGAACTGTGGATATGATCCCAGCTTGCCCAGCCCAAGCAGGAACTCCTGCATTCCCTCTTTCTGCTCACACCACAACAGTGAAATCCTTCTCCAGGCGAGCAGAGCCAGCCCTGAGGTTTTATTAGATGAGATATGACCTATTTAATATGTAAAAAATAAACAGCTTTGCTATTAATAATAAATATTTCGGGCTCATTCCAGCTGTTCTTGTGGAGCTCTGTGATGGAGTGTTTACCACGGATTTGGGTTCTCAGGAAAATGTTTTTCCTGATGCGATGCTCTGTAAACCCCCTGGGTCTCTATTATTATTAATAATAGCATTAATATCATTGTTATTATGATTGTTGCTGTTGTTGTTATTGTCATTATTTTTACATATAACCCAATCACCTTCCCAATAAATTCAGGGCAAGAAGGGTTATCAGGAAGCACAGGAAGGGCACCCACCTCCCCTCCCAGGCATGCTGGGTCATTTCTCTCCATCCCTGTCCGATTTTAACCCCAAATTCCAAGTACAGGCTCCAAGTCCAGCACCCAGGGAAGTTGATATGGGATGGAAGGGGATGACTTGCCTGGCAGCAGGTGTAATTAAACCTGATTTAATTAGACACTGCTTTCCCACTCCACAAGGCTGCTGGATTGCCGTGGGATGTGAGGATCGCAAGAAAAGGACACACGTTTGGGACAGAGACCCAGAATTCCCACTGCTGCAGCTGTAAAACCATGGAAGCATTTTTCCTAAGCACTTTTCTTTCACTTCTCCACACAGCTGGGATCCACAGCGGGACTGGGAGACTTCCATGTCCATCAGGGACATCCAGCAGGGATGCAGCAGGAGCGGGGACAGGCTGCTTGCCCTGCCTGGGGACAGGAAGGGAGAGCCTGGCTGAGCCAGCAGGGTTTGGTCCACGCCTCTGGTGAATCCCACCTTGGCAGAGAAAACTGGGCTGGAGGGGGAAAGACACAAGGGTTAAACACCAGGCTTTAGGGGAGGCTCCTAAAACTCCCCTGCTCTCTGCACAGAGCTGGGAAATACATGAAGGGCTTGTGGAAAAGCATCAGCTCTTCCCAGGCTATTGATTCCTGACCTTCCTTCCGCAGCCCTCAGCTGGCTCGTTAGCCCCGGAGCAGGCAGCCTGATCTGAGCTGGTTCTGTGATCTTCACTGACCAGGCCGAGGAAAATTCCCCTTCCCAGCCCTAAAACCGAGCCTAATGGGCCACCTGCCCCCCTCCAGGGACTGCTGGAGCGCCGGGAGCTCGTTAGGGCCTGGGAAGGGCATCAGCATCCAAGGGTTCCTCAGGCTGGGGAGCAGCATCTGCAGCCAGGCACGAGTTTGGGTCAAGGTTAAAGACGGGCTTTGGGGATTAAACTCCAAGTTCAGGTGCAGAAGGGGCTCTGTGAGGGTGCTCTGCTTGCCAGACACCACAGGCTGGTGCCAAACCCCACAAACACCCAGGAGCACCGGTGATCCCAGGCTCCGGCATCAGCTGGAAGAGGAGCAGGAGCCACAAACCTGCATTTATTTTCAGGTAGAACCAGACCAGACTGGTGGATTTTTTGGCAATTTGGTCAAAAAAGGAGAGAAGGAATTAGGCTGAAAGGAGCTGTGGAGTACGAAAGTGGAACAACGTTGCTTTAGATCAAGTTCGAGCTGCATATCCCAGCTTGAACTTTCAGGAAAATAACACAACCCCCCCCCCTTTTCCCAGGAGGTTCATTTCCACCTTTCATGCCTCAGTTTCCCCACCTGCCCCACAGAGTTTGCCCCCATGGGGTTCTCTTTTGCTCTGAGGCCTTGACAAACACTGTGAGGCTCTTACTGGGAGTTTTCAGTCGGTGGCTTTGGGCCCCCAGCTCTGTCCTGTTCTCATCCCTGAGGGCTCCAGCCTTCCTCACCCCACTGCCTGTCGATGGCCAGGCTGGAAAATTGCCTTTATTGCTTGGAGTGTGCCGGAGGCAGGGAGTGGGGAAGAGGAGAAAGGAGGGGAGGGGAGCGGTCGGTGTGGCCAAGGCAGCCACGTCCCACCAGGACATCGGGGGCAGAGGGTTCCCTGTCCCACTCGGGTCACACCCTTCTCCCCCACTGGCCAGCTGGGCCATCCCTGGAAAATCCCTGGGGCATCCATCAATCCCTGGGGCATCCATCAATCCTGGGGCATCCATCAATCCTGGGGCATCCATCAATCCCTGGAGCGTGTCCTGACCCTGCATGGACAAGAGGAAGGTTTTCCTCAGTCCTTGTGTTTTAAACCCGCACCCACGCGACCGATGCGGGTGAACCGAAACACTTCTGGACCGGGAGAAACTCTGGCCCTCTCCCTCCACCCAGGGCTCTCTCCTTCCCTTCCCCACAGCTTTCAATTATTTAATTTCCCCTCCCCCTGGCAGCATCTGAAAGCCGAGCACCTTAAATACAAATCACCTCCAAATCATTACGAGCAGGACCTTTCGGCCCCGTTCAGAGCGGTGGGCCCGGAGTAATGAGCTCTGCTGAGAGTTTGCTGCATTCCACATCCAACAGATGTAAAGGATGGGATTGGGGAAGGGGGAGGGAAGCGGGAAGAAGGCCAGACCCAGCTGGGGAGGTGAAATATCCGCCACTCACCTTTTCTTCCCTCTGCAGGGGCTGGAGGAGGTCCAGGTCCTCCTGAGCCTCGGGCTCCTGAGCTGGGATCAGTGGACAAACAGGGAGGTTGCCACTGGAAGTGGAAGCCCTGAGTCCCTCCAGGGCTGGGTACCTCGCCCCCAGCAGACCAGGAGCAATCCCTCATTCCCAGGAGCTGTCCTCCCCTTCCTTCAGTCGAATCCATCCCTGGAAGGGACTGTCAGGGACCCCTGGGTGCCTCTCCCACGTCTCCATCCCAAATCCCTCTGGTGCAGGTACCAGCCCACCCCATCCCACCCAGCCTTCCCCAGGGCATCTGTGCCCACCTCGGAATGCCCTTTGCAAGTGAGTGCCACTCCCTGCAAGACCTCATGGCCCCGAGGGGCCGGACACCCTGGCCTGGGGGTCACCAAGGCCTTGCACCCAGGTTTAGGATGCTCCAGGCTCAGGTCCTGGGGGTATCAAATGATTCCTGCAGAGCCTGGAAAGAGCAGCACAGGAAAAGCAGCGTGGACCTCCCTGCCACGAAAATGCTGCCCTCAGCTCCTGGGGGCTCCCAGGGCACAGCAGGACCAGGTGGAGGCCTTCACTGCCCCTTCTCCTTTAGCATCCACATCCAGGCAGCTGCTGAGCTCTCTCCAAGGTCCCTCCTGCTCCCTGGAATCAGCACTCAGAGCTTCCCTCCTGCTCCAGCAGTGCCAGCGAGCTCCCACACGAGGACCAGCACACTCTCCACGCCCTCAGGCAAGACCCCATCCCCTGGGACAGCCGGGCTGGCCAGGACTGCCCTGCCCTCCCTCCCTGCCTGCGAAAAGGTGTGGAAGGAGGGGATGGAGCAGGGAGGAAACGAGAGCAAACCCTTGCGCCCCAGACTTCAAAGTCCTCGTCAGCAGGAGCCTTCGGAACAGTTTAAGTACAAAATGAATTGTTTTAATATTTAATCAGCCTATAATAGGCCCGGGGATCCCAGCGGAGATGGTTTGCAGCTGAAAGGATGTCCAGAGCAAGTATCCCCCCTCCAGAAGGGACAGCGGTGCTGCAGGAGCCCTGGGACATGGGGAGGGACAGTGACAGGGCTGGCTGCCCTGGATGTCACACAGCACCTGGGACCAGCTGCCACCCACTCACCTGCGAGTGCTGAGGGCTTGGAGAGCCACAGCCCTCAATCCTCACCCTGCAGCGGGATGATTTCATTCTCTGGCGAGCTCAGAATAAATTCCAGCCAGCTCCCCCTGCTCCGTAATGCCCATCCCGAAGGGTTAGCGCCCCTCAGCCCCTGCTCTCCCCCTTCCCAGTGGGGCTGTGGGGGCACCCAGCCACGGAAAGGGCACAGTCCCAAACGCTGGCACTACCCAGGCTGGGGAGAAGCCCTCGGCCCTTGGGAATTGGGATTCTTGGATGTGCAGGGATACAAACCAGAAGTGGCTCAGCTCAGCCGTTCCCCTCCAGCATCGCTGCTCGGCTCCACAGGCCGGGAGCTGGAGCTGGGATCCCAGAGCCTCTTCCCCACAATCCTGGGGCACATCCCAGCCCCAGCCCCATTCCCACCTCGGACATGGGGTGATGATTTTAAACTAAAAGAGGGTCGGATTATATCAAATATGAGGAAGAAGTATTTTTACAATGAAGGTGGGGAGGCCCAGGCACGGAGGTTTCCCAGAGCAGCTGTGGCTGCCCCTGGATCCCTGGAAGTTTCCAAGGCCAGGCTGGATGGGGCTGGGAGCAGCCTGGGGTAGTGGAAGGTGTCCCTGCCCATGGCATGAGATGATCTTGAATGCCATTCCCAACCCAACGCATTCCATGATTCCCTGATGCCGGGCTCCTGCCCAGCGCACGCAGGTGGATGTTGGGAGGAGGGAAGGAGCCTGCCCTGGGATCAGCTTTGGTGCCTTTGTCCTTGGCACAGGGGCAGGTTATCCCCCTAGGCTGGCAACGGGGATCCCTGTGGGACTGCAGACACGGCGGGCAGGGGAATCAGGGAGCGGCCGAGGGCAGCAGCAGCTCCAGAGGCACCGGAGACGCCCCTGTGTGACCCCACAGCGCGCATGGCTCCAGTGGGGATTCCCCCCAGAAGGACACAGCGCGCCCAAACTGCAGCAGAACAAACCAACCCCAGCCTTTCCCAGCCTTCACCAGGGGGACACCCCAAAAAAGCCCTTTCCCAGGGTGGGGTGTCCCCCCCGTGCTGCTTTTGGGGGGAAATCCCCGGAGTTACGCCCCTGTGGGGCAGCCGGGCTCAGCACAGCCAGTCCGGAGGATGTTCTGAGAAGGATCCTGGGGAAAAATAAATCAGCTTAAGCCCATTATCCATCAGGGCTGTGCTTCCATTAGAGAGCCCTCTGCCCAGAAGCTGCCGGAGCCTCCGGGCTCTCGGGTTACTGCAGCTGAGCTCCCGGGACCCCGCTGGATGCAATAAATAACCCGGTGGGTGCTGCGGCGTGGGACTGCGACCATTAAACGTACCCAGTTATTTTTACAGGGACTCTTGGAGGAAGGAGGAGGGGGAAGAAAAGGAAAGGCCTGAGCTGTCCTCTCAGCAGAGGAGTGGAGCGAGGGCTTCATCACCTTCCTACCAGCACCATCTTCTGGCCAACGCCAGCCCCGGGCCACGGCTGCGCCCGTGGAATCCCGGAATGTTTTATTGGGAAAGAACTTTAGGATCATCGAGTCCAACGGGTCCCGCAGCACTGCCGAAGGCACCCCTGCCCCGTGTTCCCAAGAGCCACATCCACAGAGCTTTTAACTCCCTCCAGGGCACACCTGGCTTTATCCACGGCAGGGGCAGGGCTGCGATTGACTCTTCCCGTTGGAGCCCCTGCTCTGGCTCTGGGACAGGACCTGCAGCATTCCTGTCTCTGCAGCCCTGCTCATGCCTGCTCCTGCTTTGGAGAGTGCAAGAAAAGGTCTTTGCACTCCAACAGAAACGAAGGAAGGGGTGTGATCCGTCCCCCCTAAGGCTGCAGGGCACCGGGAATGAGCTGCAGTGGGATTGGATGTCCCACCTTGCGAGGAAAGGAAGGAATTCCTCCCTGGGAGGCTGCTGAGGCCCTGGCACAGGGTGCCCAGAGCAGCTGGGGCTGCCCCTGGATCCCTGGCAGTGCCCAAGGCCAGGCTGGACACTGGGGCTTGGAGCAGCCTGGGACAGTGGAATAGGATGAGCTTTAAGGTCCCTTCCAATCCAAACCATGGTGAAAATCCCCAGTGCCTAAAGAAAGGGAAAGCCCGGACACAAATGATGTACAAAGCCCGGTGCTGTGTGCTGGTTTGGCCTGTGTGGGAGGGGCCCTACCCCCACCACCCCAGAGGGCTCTTAGACCATCCTGCAGCCTCGCTGGCCCCTCCAGTCCGGTGCCACCACCGCCAGCAGTTGGCCCGGGGAGTGGCTTTCTCCTTGTGCAGGAGCAGCAATCCCAACGTTTCCAAGGAGGGAGAGAGGAGGAAGGCACGAGGAGCTGGAGCTGCTGGCCCACCCTCCCCACGGAGCCCGTGGGGCCCTGGCCAGCACACACAGAGCCACGGGGAGCTGCGGCCAGGCCGTGCCGATGGCCCCGTGTCGCTGCTGATGGCCCCGTGTCCCTGCCGATGGCCCCGTGTCCCTGCTGATGGCCCCGTGTCGCTGCCGATGGCCCCGTGTCCCTGCTGATGGCCCCGTGTCGCTGCCGATGGCCCCGTGTCCCTGCTGATGGACAGCAGGATGCGAGCGGCCGGCGCCTGGGGCACGAGTTAAACGTCCTGGAGAGTGAATTCCGCACGGCCCTTCCCTCCACGCAGTTCAGTGACACATCAAAGCCCAGATAAGCCTTGCAGACTGTTGCCCTCTCCGGGGGGCTCGGGGTGATTGATCTCCCTCCAGCTCTGGCCTCTGCATTTCTGGCCCATCACGTGGCCAGGGCCCATGGGGATGCTTCTGCTCCTGCTCCTTCTCTCTCTGCTGCCCATCCTTCGCCCCAGTTCTTCCATGGATGCCCAGCTGCTCCTAGAAGCAGACCAGGATGTTCAGCATTGCCACTGGACACTGTGGCCACGGCATCCGTGCTCCTCATCCACACTTGGCCCTCACGTGGAGTTGTTCCAGGCTGTGACACCAAGAAATAAACAGCAATTCCTGTCACAAATTCCAAACCTGCACCATCTGGTCTCGTGTTGGTGGCGCAGCTCTCCCAGGTGACAGAGCTGTCCCCTCTCAGAGGCAGGGCCAGGTCCCACCAAGCAATGGCAGCTCCCACCAGCTCCTCTGGAAGTGTGGGTCATGGAATATGGAATGGTTTGGGTTGGAAGAGATCTTAAAGCTCATCCAGTCCCACCCCCTGCTGGGGCCAGGGACACCTCCCACTGTCCCAGGCTGCTCCCAGCCCCAATGTCCAGCCTGGCCTTGGGCACTGCCAGGGATCCAGGGGCAGCCCCAGCTGCTCTGGGCACCCTGTGCCAGGGCCTGCCCTCCCTCCCAGCCAGGAATTTCTTCCAAATATCCCATCCATCCCTGCCCTCCTTCAGCTTAAGGCTGTTCTCCCTCATCACTCCATGCCCTCAGGGCAAATCCCTCTCCAGCCTTCTGGAGGCGAAATCAAGGGAAAAGTCCTTGATTTCACCTGCACCAACCTTTGAGGTAAGAGGGAAAACAGGAGCTGATCCAGCAAAGACAACAGGTAACAGTTTTTTCCCCCTTAACTGGGACAACTGACCTGGAGCAGATTCCTGTTCCATACAGGACAATCCCAAGTGATATTCCAGATGCTGACCCTGCTTGAGCAGGGAGGTTGGACCAGAGGACCCGCTGTGGTCCCTTCCAAGCTGACTCATTCCGTGATGCTGTGGCAGCTGCCCGGAGGGTGCAGGGGCAGCTCTCCAGGTCTGTCCTCCCACTGCCCCTTCCTGACCCTCCCACAGCCCTGCAGCATCCTTGCCACGAGCAGCTGGAGTCTCCCCTGTCCCACTGGAAGCCTGGTGCCAGCTCTGCTCCCATGCCATGGGGATGATGGGCAAACAGATTCCTGGCATCCAGCCCCACGGAGCCATGCCAGCACTGCCCTTCTCTGTGCCACAGGAATTATCTGGAATCCAGGCAGGATTTGAGCATGGCATTGCTGGAGATGTCTCCTTTAACCCCGGGGGCTGCTGGCAGAGGGGGTTCCTGGGCAGGGAGCTCTTTCTCAGCCTCTCTGTGCTGCAGGGCAGGAGGTTAATTAGGTAGCAGGGTAATGAGGAGTCATTAAATCTGCCTGCACCGTGCTGTCAGCATAACAAGGGCAGCCCAGGAAGGTTAAAGCCGGGATTCTCCTTTTCCCTTTGCCTTCAATTAACCTTTCCGTGTTTTTGCAACACTCCAGGCCCCAGAGATGGGGTCTGGGTGTTCTGGTAATTAGCAGAACACAGAAACAAACTTTTCTTTGAAGTCACCGGCAGGAGCCTCTTGGCTTCCAGCTTAAAATAAACAGGAGGACCCAGCGTTCCCTTTAAACACCGCCACTGTCCCACCCGAGTTTGGGGGGGAATGGGGTTTATTTGGAATTGTTACTCTACTTTTGCTTTCCCCTCCTCAAGTGGGAAGTGCTGGGGGCTCATCTCAGCCCCCACCAGTGAGACCCCTTTACTGGAGTGTCACAGCTGGGACAGAGTTCCCTAAAACCGGAGGGGAATTATCCCACCACCTTCTCCTGCACCCCTGGAAATGCTGGTCAATCCAGCTGCCGCATTTGTGGGGTCTCCACGGGGCAACTCGGGGCCAGGAGATTCAGAGCTCCCACTAATTAGCAAGAGGAGTCGGGATCCTAATTTAGGTCTCTAAATAAAGATGTGCATGATGAATGTATCCCTGGGATATTCGGGGGTAGCAGGCACATCCCGGGAGGCCGGACACGAACGCTCTGAGTGATCCGAGGAGGATTCTGGTCAGCCCAGCGTGGCTGGGATGGTGGCTGAGGTGGTACCAGCCTGCACAGGGTTGGGAACCAGCCCTTGGCTGCAGGATTCGCTTCCTCTCCTGCTGGATTTTGCCTGACCTGGAGCAGAGAGCACCTCCCTGCGGGATCTTGCAGCCTCCACGGACTGCAGGAGGTTCTCCCTCCGGAGCAAACTGCCCCAGGGCAGACAAACTGCACGCCCACCTCTGTCAGGCTGCACCTGCCGCGGGAAAAGCTTGGAATGCGAAGGTTTATGGAGCAGCTGGATGCAGCCTCTGGAGGCTGGGACATCTCCAGCCCAGTGGGGATAGGAAGGAGATGGAGGAATCCCTGCTGGAGGGTCTGGTAGAGCTGGGGGTGGGGAGAGGTGGTGGAGTAGGAGCCTTCCAGGATTCCCTGGTGTAGGATTTCCTACAGGTGAGGAGGAGCAGAGCTGACTGATGGGGAAGGACACAGCAGAGTCGGGAGAGCTCCAGCATCAGCATCCGAGGGTTCCTCAGGCTGGGGAGCAGCATCTGCAGCCAGGCACGAGTTTGGGTCAAGGTTAAAGACGGGCTTTGGGGATTAAACTCCAAGTTCAGGTGCAGAAGGGGCTCTGTGAGGGTGCTCTGCTTGCCAGACACCACAGGCTGGTGCCAAACCCCACAAACACCAGGGCTTTTCCTCCCTGTGCCGAAGCTCCTGGCTCAGTGAGGGAAGCGTTTGCTCCGGCAGATCTTTACCAGAGCACCAAGACATCTCCTTCCACTTCCCTGCTCTCTGCTGGCGCTCCTTCCTCCCCTCGTTTTGCCCCTCTGACAGACGAGTGGTGAGACTCTCAGGACATCCCAGCTCTCTGAATGAGGTCTTTCCTTCCAGGGCTTCCCCACGAGTGTTTTCAGGGTGCTTTCACTGGTGGAGAGACACCTCAGCATGGAGGAACCTCCCACGGCAGGTGGGTGGCATCCCGTGGTGGGGGGATGGAACTGGATGACCCTTAAGGTTCCTTCCAACCCCAACCATCCCGTGATGTGTTCAGCAGGTAACAGAGGACATCAGCTCCTGCCCACGTGCTGCTTTCCCTTCCTAAATCCCAGAGGAGCTCTGTGGGTGACAAATGAGGAGTCTCCACAAGGAAATCCTTGTCCTCGTCCGTCCGTGGCAGCAGAACCACCTTGCAGAGCTGCTGGGTGCAGGAGCCCACAAAGCTCCCCAGAAACCAACATTTAATTAAATGGAATATTGGGAGCGTTTTTATGACAAAACCCTCTAAACCTCTCCTGCTTAATTAGTGGAGCAGGGAGAGGCTTCCCAAACCCCTGTCCTTAACTCCCCATCCCGAGGGATTGGCCGTGCTGGGGTGGCAGTGTCCAGTCACATGTGGTGCTTGTGACCCAGCGGCTCTGCAGGGACGTGCAGCCCTCACAGAGGGCCCAGTGTCCCCTCACAGAGCCCCTTTGAGGCTCCTCACATGGCCCAGTCAGCCCTAACACGCGTGACTGCCTCTGTCCCCAGGCCATCCTTGATTTACAAGGCAACTCCTCTTTTCTGTGTTTTTTTCTTCCCTCTGTCAGTGTCACTGCAGCTCCACTCCAGCGGGATGCAAACCCCCCCTGAGCCCCTCTGTCCCCCCGTTGTCACCTGACCCTCCCTGGGCTCTGGGAGCCAGCTCCACACTGTCCCCCAGCACATCCCCTCCAGACGGGAATCCTGGAATATTCTGAGTTGGGAGGGACCCCAAAGATCATGGATTCAACTCGTGTCCCTGCCCAGACACCCCAACAGCCCCACCCTGGGCATCCCTGGCAGCGCTGTCCCAACGCTCCTGGAGCTCTGGCAGCCTCGGGGCCGTGCCCATTCCCTGGGGAGCCTGGGCAGTGCCCAGCACCCTCTGGGGAAGAACCTTTCCTGATATCCAGCCTAAACCTACCCTGACACAGCTCCAGCCATTCCCTGGGGCCTGTCCCTGCTCACAGGGAGCAGAGATCGGAGCTGCCCCTCAGGAGGAGGTTCCAGGCCCCGATGAGGTCTGCCCTCTTCTCCAGTCGCCTCAGCCACCTCTCATTTGGCTTCCCCTCCATCCCTCACCATCTCTTAGGCCTCCTTTGGATGCTCTCCAACAGATTTATGGCGGAGGATTTGCCCCCCATTCCGGGTGGAATCCCCGTCCCCGTCAGGAGTGGGATGCACAGGGTCACTCGGGAGGCCTGGAGGTTCATGGCATTAAACCCAGGGCTGGAGCTGCTGAGGGCACGAAGGTCCCCTGGGGCTCGGAGATGGGATGGTTCCCGTGGATGGATGGGTTTTTAGCTGATGGTTCCTTTCCAAAGCCAGCTCTGCCCACGTGCTCTAAGTGCTCTTCCCACCTCTCGGGATTCCCTTGGAGCAGCCAGGGAATTAAAGATGGGACAATTCTTGTCTTCCTCAAACTTTTCTGGGGACACTGAACTCAACACCCAATGCCTGTCCCAGAGACTGTCCCAGGCTCTGGTGGGGCTGCCAACCTTCAGGGCTCTCACCATCAGTTAGGGACATCCCCTGGCACGATTCCAGTGCTCCTAAAGCATTTTCCATCCTTCATTTAATTATCTTGGGGATGGCCCCCATGGGCAGAGCTCTAAAATTCATCTGGTTCATTCCAAGCCTCCTCCTTATCCCTGCTGGAGGTGCCACTGCAAAACTCATCAAAAAAGGCTCAGATCCTCTTTAGGCGCTGGGGACTTGCAGGGACAGGCATCCATGATTTCCTCTTCCCGCAGGGCCCAGGCTCAGGGGTGAGTTTGAACTCAGCAGTGCCCAGTTGTGATTAAATTCTGGTTTTTCCTGGCTCATCCCTGAGCCGGCCACTAAATTATGGAAGTGATCTGGCAAATCCCTGAGAGAAGACAGCCTGGAGCTCCTTGCTGGGCCTTTGGGAGCCTCCTTCCCCAGGGACGACCAAAGCCCAGGCCACGGGAAGGACGGGTCCTCTCCCAGGTGCCGGGGAGGTGATCCCCACTGGTGTTTTCCTCTGCTGTCATTCCCATTTTCCCACTGCCAAGGAGGCATTTTCCGCTTTCCCCATTCCCAGCTATCTCTGCTGAGCAGCGAGGGGGTGCCATGGGTGAATATGGGGAATCTCAGCAGTCCTGCCCTGCCCAGAACTTTGAAGACTCTAAATTCCACACTGTTTATCCAACCCGTCTCCCTCTGTCTTTCCTCATTCCCATTTCCTGGAAAGGTCAATGGCACTTGAAGCCGTCGGTGGCTCTTGGAGGAGAGGCCATTAATCTCTCCATAATTATCTGCAATCATTTCAGGAGCAATAACCCGTTTGTCCAGGCTTTTCTCAGAAGCTTGTTAAGCAGAAGGAGGGAATGGAAGGTGGGAGACACTGGGAAATAATCCAGGGGAGTCTTCTGGGCCCTGTGGCTGTGGGAGCTCCGGCGCCGGCGCGGTCCTGCCAAAGCCACCGAGGATCTGCCCCAGCTCATCCTCCCCTCTCCACTTCCCACACTGGAAAGGTTTGGAGATCTCCCCAGATCTTCGTGGGTTTCACATGAAGTGTCTGGATCTACTCCTGTACTCACAGTGCTTGGATTCACTTCAATTCCCATTTTTTAGGAAGTTTGGCCCTGAATTCAAAATATTCACAGTTCTGGAGCTGAGCTACTTCATTTAAAGTAGATTTCCCAAAAGAAACGAAGGTAATAATCAGCAGGCAGACATTAAAAACCCCAAACCCACTCCCATTTTCTATCAGTTCCTAACAACATTTTTTACAGACACAAGTGTGTATAAGCAAAGGATTAATTAAAGGTTGTAACAATTACACAGGCCAGGGAGTTTACTCAGCTCTAGCAAGGTCAGGTTCAAACCTCACTGATGCCTTAGGTCTTTTCCACCTTAACAATCCTGTGAGCCCATGATTTCAACCCTGTTCCCGCCAAGGCCGGGATCAACATCCTCCCACAGCGCTGCTTTCGACATCTCTGGAAGGCGGAGATGCCCTCGGTCCCTGTGACATCCTTATGGCTCCTGCACCCCCAGGGACACGGCGAGCCCAGCCTCTGATGTTTTGCCATCGGGGCCATCCGAAGGCAACGAGCAGCTCATCACAAGCCCCAGTTTATCTGACGCCGAGCAGGAGCCCCAGGCACGGCCACGGGACAGAACGTGCGAGCTCCGGGCAGCAGCAGCAGCAGCTGTCCCCTGTCCCCCGTCCCCTGTCCCCCGTCCCCCGTCCCCCGTCCCCCGTCCCCTGTCCCCTTTCCCCATTCCCCTGTCCCCTTTCCCGTGTCCCCTGTCCCCCGTCCCCTGTCCCCATTCCCCTGTCCCCCGTCCCCCGTCCCCTGTCCCCCGTCCCCTGTCCCCCGTCCCCTGTCCCC
>NW_024581134.1:6734935-6744665 GCF_017639235.1 Corvus kubaryi | reverse complement strand
CCCCTGTCCCTCCCGCTGTCCCCTGTCCCCCGTCCCCTGTCCCCTTTCCCCTGTCCCCTTTCCCCTTTCCCGTGTCCCCTTTCCCCTGTCCCCCTGTCCCCCTTTCCCCTGTCCCCTGTCCCCCTGTCCCCCTTCTCCCCGTCCCCTGTCCCCTGTCCCCCGTCCCTTGTCCCCCGTCCCCTGTCCCTCCCGCTGGCCCGGAGCTCCCCGTGCCGCCCAGGCGGGGCCGTGAACGCCCCGTCCCTCTCCAAACAACTCCGGAGAACTCCAAGGAACTTGACTTCACTCGGCCCCGGCTGATAAGAAAGTTATGAGCAGAAAAACTTCAAGTGCGGGGTCAGCGCGGGCTCGTGGGAACAGCAGGGATCTGGCTCCGCTTCCCGAGGCACCCGCTCCTCCAGGGAAGGGAAAGTCCCGTGCGCCCGAACAATCCCGTTCCTGCGCTCACCCGTCCCGGCTGGAGGGAGGGGATGTAGCTGCAGACACTGAAATAATCCCCATTTCCCAGCTCCTTGCGCAGGAGAACATTCACGGCTTGGTGGGATCCAGCCTGGAGCTGCTGGAGGTTTCACAGTGGGGGATCCAGGGAGTTTACCTGGAATTCCTCTTGGCCTGACACAGGGCAGGGTGGGGATGAGGGGCAGCAAAATGGGAGGGATGGGGGTTTTCATCCCACTGCTTCCAAGTTCTCCCCAGCCACTGGGGCATTTCTCCTGACTCGTCTGAAGGGCATCTCTGAGACTTCAGACTCAATTCTCCATGAGGAAGGAAAGGAACAGAGGGCAGGGTGTGAGCTGGCACCACCTCTGGCTCTCTTCACTCCTCGTTGCTGCTCTGCTGGGTTGCTCCAGGAGTTAAAACAGGGGAATATCAGCCTGGAGGGGGGAAAGGAGAAGCTCAGAGATCAGAGCTTGATGCGAATGAAAATATTTGCAACAGAAAAGCACCACTGGAAAGGTGCCAGAGCTGTTCTCCAGCACTCCAGACCCCTCTGGCATAAGGGGCAGGGCGAGGGGAATGCTGGCAGCAGGATTTAAGGAATATGACCAGAAATGCAGGCACAATCTTCTATTTATTTATTTTAAGTGATGCCAGCGGAGGTGTTGGGCTGGGAGGCAGTTTTAGAGCATTCCACATCAGCATTCCCAGTGCCCCAGAACTAAATCCAAGCCTTCCCAGAGGATGCCTGAACAGAAATACACCCAGCACTTCAGTCAGAGGACACCAGGCCTCCCAAAAGCAGCAGGGTTTGCCAGCTGACAACCCTGGAAAAACATCTTCCTGAAGGATTTGTCCCTGCAGGTCCCCAGCAGTCTCTTCTCCGTAATGTTTCACCTGTTTGAATTCCCGAGGGACCATCTCCGAGTTTTCCTGTTCAGGTGCCAGAGGAGAGGCTCTGTCTGTGATGCTCCCAGGAATATTCCCTCCTCCCGGGCATCCCTGCTGTCCCACAGCCCCCTCCCTGCATTTGGGATAACACAGACTCACGCCTGCAGACCGGGACTCCTCCGGCTGAACTGAAACGGGGTCTGGGGCCGGGCTGGGTGTCCAGGGCCATAAAGACCAATTAGTGCCCTAATTAGTGCCATAATTAGGTCAATTATTGGGGGGGCTGGGAGGCATCTCCACCCCCTCTTGGGCACATCTTAGGGCACACAGCTGCATTCCCTCTGCCATGGGGTGAGCACCCAGATGTTGGGGGGGGTAGGGTGAACCTCCCAGTGATTCTTCCAGAGGTTGCTCTGCTCGGTGACCACACCTGTAAATCGGATTCCTCTCAATCCCCACACCCCAAACCGGAGCCCAGCTGAGCCTCTGTGGGGCAGTCCCACACTTGTCCCACACCTGCAGGTTAAACCCTGTGACTCTGGCTGGGAGCAGCAGCGATTTTCCATCACCAATCCTTGTCTGGCAAAGCTGTTCCAGTGGCTTGGACTACCAATCTATCAGCGTGTTCCCACAGCAGCAAGGCCATGAGGGATGGATTCCCTGAGCTGTGGCTCTCTCCAGACCTCAGGGATCTCTGAGCTCCCCTGGAAGCTGCTTTCCTGCTGTGACACAAATCACGGGATTTGGCATCACTTTGGGGTTTCATTCTCATCGCTGGAGTGACTCAACACCAGCCTTGCACCCCAATGTGTGTCAGGGCCGCTCTGGCTGGACAAGGTTGGGTTTTCCTGGGGGTCTCCGAGGGGTTGGAGCCATCCTTTGTCTCTGGCAGAACAGAGAGGGCCATTCATGCCCTGTCCCGTGCAGAAACGTGACTGGCCCAGAATAGGCTGCAGGACCCTGCCAGGGGTCGGGGAGGGGGGCCCGGCAGGCCCCAAATTCCTCTGTTTTGGGAGGAGAGCCAAGGAAAGGCTGCAGCCCCTCCTGGAGGGGTTAAAGGGTGGTTAAAGCCATGCCGTGGATTCTGCCCTGGGCAGAGGAGCCCTTTGAGGGGCTGCTTCCTGCTCTGCCCAGGCATGGACTGAGCCGAGGGGACGGGGCCAGGGCACCTCCTGGGGCCCCTCAAAGCCTCCAGCCGGGAATGGACTTGTTTGCTCCCACCTGAGCCAGAGCAGGAGTCCAGCCCCAGAGTCCCAGGGATGCACCAAGGGGCAGAAATGATCCACGGAGCTCCAGAGTCAACTCTGGGACACAGATTTCAAGGTGGAGACACCTCTGAGTGTCACTGGCCATAAAGGGGGCACCAGCTGAGTGCTCCAAGCACGGCCGGGGATGGGCGGTGTCCCTCCAGCCCAGCCCACCAAACCTGGCTTTTCCTGCGTGTCCTTCCCACCAAACCCGGCTTTTCCTGAGTGTCCTTCCCACCAAACCTGGCTTTTCCTGAGTGTCCTTCCCACCAAACTTGGCTTTTCCTGCATGTGCTTCCCACCAAACCTGGCTTTGCCTGAGTATCCTTCCTACCAAACCTGGCTTTTCCTGAGTGTCCTTCCCCACAGGCTCCTCACTCCAAAGTGAGATGGGCAAGGATGACTGAGCTGGAGAATGGAAAGCAGAATATCTGAGTCTAAAACGTATCCAAAGAGAAGGAGAAATGTGATCCTCAGGACCTCATAAAAATCCTTCTGCTCCAAAGAAGCATAAAGTGACTGTTCGAATAAAATATTCAACTTTAAAATGAGAACAACAAAATCACCTCCCTCAGCACCTGGGTTGGTTCTGGTACCTTGGCTGGAGGAAGGAGCTGCTGGGGCCGTGTCTGTCCCTGGGTGATCCCAACCTGATCTACAGGGCCAAGGCTGGGAAACCACGGAGAGACGGGAGGGTGGCAGATCCCTGAGTTGCCTCCACTTTGGGATGAAGAGGGAAGAGCCTGAATGAGGTTTTGTTCTCCTCTTGGCTCTGATCAACAAGGGCAGGAGTAAATGAAGACATAATTTTCCATGGATTGCCCACAGCTTTAATTCACTGAATATTCACGGAATCATGGAAATGACTCAGAGGAGAGACACAGACCTTCTGCTTTCACACAAAGAAGGAAGAAAGCACCCAAACAACCAATACAGATGATTTCTACCCTATTTCCAAACCTTGACCTCTGAGGAAAGCCAGGCTGGTCCAGTTCTCATCAGCAACTTTGAACAAATCTTGAGATGAGAGGATCCCGTCACTCACACAGCAGACGGTGCCACCCCCTGTCCAGCTCTATTTGTTTATTATTTTTACTCCTTCCCAGAGCTATCCCGTGTTCCTCCTGCTTTTCCCTCCTCCATCCCCATCCCACCCTCAGCCATTGGTCGCAGGGGCTGTGCTGGGGGAGCCCTGGGGTGTCCTATAAAACCTCCCACTGCAGGAGGCACGGGAGGAAGGAGCATTCCCCGCAGCCCCAGCCCCCACACAAAAGCCACCTCCAGGATCCAAACCTCTGCAGATCTCCCAGGACATGCCCAGCATCCCGGAGCTGTGAGGGGGAAGGAACAGCTCCCAGGAGCACCCAAATTCCATGGTCACCAGGAAGGTAACGACTCCAGCGGAAAGCTCTGCAGTTCTGTGCATTCATCTGCAAACAAAACGATTTCTTGTGCCAGGGTGAGTTTTTTGCAGGGTTTACAGCCCCCTCTGGGGAAGGCCTTGAAGGGACCACGGTGCTTGGACAAAGTCCAGGATGTGGGCAGGGAGAGGAGAAATCCAGCACAGCTCTGGTGGAAACTCCTTCTTCTCCTGGAGCAGGCTGGGCTCAGGGCAGGGAGCAGTGGGATGTGCTACTGTCACCTCTCGCCCTCCTCTCCTCCATCCGCAGAGATTTTGCTGCAATATTTATCCACAGAAAAGCTGTGTTTGGTGTCTGGAGAGATGAGTGTGGCAAGGTGGAGGTGCTCTGGAAGGGAGGGAGAGGAGGAGGAGGTGGAGGATGGAGGGAGAGGCTGCCGGAGGTGAGGGTGCTGCCCTGGGCTCTCCTGGGCTCCCAGGGAAGAGGGATCCCCAGCCCACACACGGCACCTTTTGGGCAGGATCAGGCTCTGTAGGGCTGTGGTGACAGTTTTCAGTCTTGTTTTCTCTCTGGGAGTCACTCCCCGAGGTCCGTGTCAGGATTCCAGCGGGCTCAGCTGCGATTTGGGCTCGGCACAGTTAAAATCCCTGCTGGGATGGGTGAGAGCAATTCTCCGACAGCAGCAGCTCGGCCGGGCAGGTGGGATGGGGATGGTCCCTCCAGGCACAAGGTCACCTCCCTGAAGGATCAGCGACACAAGCAGAGCTCAGAGGACCTGGGGTTAAGCCGTGCTGGGATTGGTTTCCCATCTCAGCAAGTTCTTGATGCTCCCATGCCTCAGTTTCCCTCAGCTGAGGAAGGGCTGTGCTTCCAACACTCCAAGATGGGAAGAGCAAGGAGTAAATGGGCAGCTGGACAGGAGAAAATTGTGTTTCTCTTTGCCTAAATTTCGGATTTAGTAAAAGATTTGATGAAGTTTAAGGCAAGATGGGGAGAAAGGCGAGATGGGGTTTTGCTTCTCCGGTGCTTCGCAGCTGCGCCGCAGAGCGGCCGGGCAGGAGTCGTGTCCTGTGATCCTCCCTCACATGAGCTCCTCTGCCAAGCCCCAGGGCTTTGATGCTTCTGCATTTGTCTTTCCCAGAGCTCTGAGGTCAGGCTGGGCAGATAAAACAGCCCAGGGCTGTGGGGGGCTCTGGGCGCCACTGACGGGGGTGCTCTGGCAGCCTCTGCCAGTGCCAGCGCTGTCCTCCAGCCACAGCTGGTCCCTGTGAGCCCCCAGGGACCTCAGGCAGGAATTCTGAGCTGGATCTGCCCTCTTCTGAGAGCTGCAACCCTGTGGGCACGGCGGGGAGGAGAGGTCAGGACAGCCCGGGGGACCCCTGTCCCTGCTGCGGCCGGGGGGACAAGGGGGCTGGGGAGTTGAGCAAGGCTGAAATCCCTGGAACGGGTCAGAGCAGGGATTTGTGTCCAGCTTTGTGATCCTTTGGGGTATTTATCCATTCTCTCCCTCCCTTTCTTCCCCCCTTCCCAGCCCAGCCCAGGCACTTCCACCGAGCCCGAGCCCCGGGGGAGGCAGCGCTGTGTCCGCAGGAGCTGCGGGCGGAGCTGGGGGCTCCTGGCTGGCCTGGCCACCTCTCCCCGGGCTGGGAGCAGTGCTGGGCCCGGGTTTCCCCTTGCCATGGGCAGGGAGAACCCTGCTACAGCCCGGGGTGGATGGTCCTGGGATCAGATCCCGGGATGCAGCAGGTTTGGGATCGGATCCCGGGATGCAGCGGGTTTGGGATCGGATCCCGGGATGCAGCGGGTGTGGGATCAGATCCCTCCCAGCTCTGCCTGGAGGAGTCAGAGCAGAGCTCGAGTCCCCAGTCCCCATCAGGCTCCCTGCTCCCTGCCTCACTTGCTCCTCTGGAGCGGGGAAACCCCCGGGACTCTCGCAAAGGCTCCGGTTCCCAGTCCAGCAATGGCTTCTGCCTTCAGAGCTGGGAAGTTTCACGGTTTGACAAAAGCGCTCCCCACTCACTCCAGCCAGGATCCCCCGGACTTATCCCTGTCTGAGGAATAGACTGGAGCTCGCTGCCCTCTCCCACTCCTTCTCCGGGCTCATTTCCAAGCCTGGATCATCCAGAAACCTCTTCCTCAAACCCACAGCCCCCAGGCCGGTGCCACGGCCACCCTCAGCCTTCTCCAGGCTCCTCCTGCCTGGAAGCGCCGTCAGAGCCGAGCCAAGCAAACCCACCCCGGGCATATTTATTGGTGTTCCAGCCCTGGAGAGCTTTTCCTGTGCCAGCAGCCAGGGCTGGAAAGAGCCCCGGGAGATTTATACCCCTGAGCACGGAGCCGAGCGGGCACGGGGGATGTGGGGAGGAAGGGGTGCAGTTAATGGGGATGGGGAAGGAGGGGCTGAGCTGCTGCGCATAAATCGGGGTGAGATGTCAGGTATCAATACGGCATTGCTGGAAAAAGCCCTGCAGTGTTTTCCCATCAGGGCTCCCTGCAGGACTGTGCTGAGTCTTCCCTCGGCAGGGGCAGCCCCTGGGACCGGCTCCAGTTTCCCCATGGAACGAACTGGAAAAGTCCTGCTGGTTCTGTGGACCCCGAGGTGGGACTGCAGAACTGCCCAGATGTGCCCCAAAACTGCATCCTCAACCTGCCAGGAACGAAATGACCCAAAACGAAACCCTACAACTCTCTGACAGGAGGGGACAGCTGGGGAGGTCGGGGTCTGCTCCCAGGGAACAGGGACAGGAGGAGAGGGAACGGCCTCAGGCTGGGCCAGGGGAAGCTCAGGGTGGACAGCAGCAGGAATTTCCTCATGGAAAGGGTGCTCAGGGTTTGGCAGGGGCTGCCCAAGGAGGTTTGGAGTGCCCATCCCTGGAGGTGTCCAAGGAGGTGGCACTCAGAGCTCTGGGCTGGTGACAAGGTGGGCATCGGGCACAGCTTGGACTCGATGATCCTGGAAGGCTTTTCCAATGTTAATGATTCTGGGATTCTGAGATTCTAAGTGAGGAGAGGGATGGGCAGAGGAGGGGATTGGGATTGGCCACAGGAGCAGGAGGTGCAGTCACCGTCCAGCACTCTCCGAGCACAGGCAGGTGCCCTCAGGGGCAGGGCCTGTCAGAGGCACAAGGGGCCGTTTGTTCTCCTTCCAGTTTGTTCCACTGAGCTGTTTAAATTTAGCAGCACTAATTCCCCCCTCAGGGTCAGCAGCTCTGACCTGATGGGATCCGATCTGGCATCGTTTCTGTGTGCTGGGATGATGGAGCTCTCCAGCAACTCAGAAATAGAATTGAACCATAACACAGAGTACCCCAGGTTGGAAGGGACCCACAGGGATCATCCAGCCCAGCTCCTGGCCCTGCCCAGACACCCCAACAACCCCACCCTGGGCATCCCTGGCAGCGCTGTCCCAACGCTCCTGGAGCTCTGGCAGCCTCGGGGCCGTGCCCATTCCCTGGGGAGCCTGGGCAGTGCCCAGCCCCCTCTGGGGGAAGAACCTTTCCTGATATCCAACCTAACCCTGCCCTGGCACAGCTCCAGCCGTTCCCTGGGGCCTGTCCCTGCTCACAGGGAACAGAGATCGGAGCTGCCCCTCAGGAGGAGGTTCCAGGCCCCAGCGAGGTCTGCCCTCAGCCTCCTCCTTTCCCAGCTGAACAACTTTTCTACTCTCTGATTTCCCATCCCTCCTTCTCTGCTAAACAATGTCTCTCCCTGCTCCCTTTCTCCCCTGGCAGATCTCTGCAAGGCCCCAGGGACATTCCACAAGCACCATGAGGACTCCTGCCCCCCGCTGCTCAGCGGGACCAATCCCAGCTCCCACCGCTCTGGCCGTTTTCCTCATCTGCCTCTTCTCGGGGACACACAGCCAGACCCCACGGGCCTTCCAGGAGAGCCCCGTGCCCCTCGAGGTGCTCAGCCAGGAGCAGGCCTACAGCCTGGTCCAGCCCGGCCTCTTCCGGGGCGTCCCGCTGTCCAACCTCTCGGAGAGCAGCCCCGGCAACGTCCCCTCGGAGCCGCCGCTGCTGCCCGTGTGCACCAAGCCCGCGGACATCCGCCACGTCTTCAAGTACATCAACACCATCGTGTCCTGCACCATCTTCGTCGTGGGCATCATCGGCAACTCCACGCTGCTGCGCATCATCTACAGGAACAAGTGCATGAGGAACGGGCCCAACGTCCTCATCGCCAGCCTGGCGCTGGGCGACCTGCTCTACATCCTCATCGCGCTGCCCATCAACGTCTACAAGGTGGGGTCCGCGTGGCACGGCTGGGGTGGGGCTCTTGGATGAGCTGTGGCCACCCCTGGATCCCTGGAAGTGTCTGAGGCCGGGCTGGATGGGGCTGGGAGCAGCTTGGGACAGTGGAAGGTGTCCCTGTGAAACCCCTCTGGCATGCCATGATTTGCGCTGCTGCTGAGGCTGAAGGAAAGAGCTGGAAAGGTTCTGGGGTAACCTCAGGAAGGGCCCCAGGGGTCAGGGGACAGAAAGGGACAGAATTCAGGCTCATTTTTGTCCTCATGAATGAGTGGCCTGGATCTCTCCAGCCTTCAGGACATGTTGTCCCCACCTCTGCTTGTCACAGCTGAACGTGGGGCTGCAGAGCCTGGGCTCTGTCAGGAACGTGAGCGTGCTCAGAGGTCAGGGTCTGGAAAAGGCTCAGGACACACGGCTTTGGGGCTGTCCAGGCTGGATTTTGGCTGTGTCAGAGCATGACTTTCATTCTCCCTTTGAAAACAACCCAAAGTAGCCCCGTGTGGAGTTTAGGACTCAGATCCATTCCAAACCCCCCAGGGTCTGGAGTCAGGAGCTGGTGTCTGGACCATCCTTCATCTCTGTGTCCAGTCAGGGAAACCAAAGTTTCCCAGTGCCAACAAACCATGGGAGAGCGCCCACGGCACCTTCCCAGTGGTGGGAACCTCTGAGAGCTCCCCCTGCTCTCCGTGGGCTCCCCACACATTCCCAAAGCAGCCTGGTAACCTGTGGTTCCTCCCCAGCTCCTGGCCAAGGACTGGCCCTTTGGAGTGCAGGTCTGCAAGCTGGTGCCCTTCATCCAGAAAGCCTCCGTGGGCATCACGGTGCTCAGCCTCTGTGCCCTCAGCATCGACAGGTGAGACACGACAGCCACGCCTGCCCTGCCCAGCCTGCCTCGTCCCTTTGCTGCCACCCAAGGCAGAGCCAGGAGCGCGTTGCCAGGCCAGTGCCAAGATGGGAACAGGCTGCTCTCGCGTGGAGCTGAAATCCAGCAGGAGCTCTCCAGTGACAGAGTAGAAATCCTGCTGGGAAAGGCTGAGGGAGGATAGTGGTGTGGGTGGGGTGCTGGGAAGGGTGGCAAGGCTGGTCAAGGACAGCCCCCATCCCATCCCATCCCATCCCATCCCATCCCATCCCATCCCATCCCATCCATCCATCCATCCATCCAGCCCCTGCTTCCCGTTCCACTCAAGAAGGTCCAGAGGTGAAGGAGGAAGGTGTGAGGGAAAGGACCTTTGGGGACAGTGCTAATCTGCTCCTTCTCCTCCCCTCCCTGGCTGCTCTTCCCGTCCCATTCCCACCCTTGGGCAGGTACCGGGCAGTGGCGTCCTGGAGCCGGATCCAGGGCATTGGGATCCCCATGTGGAAGGCCGTGGAGGTGCTGCTGATCTGGGCAGTGGCCATCGTGCTGGCAGTGCCCGAGGCCATCGCCTTCGACATGGTGGAGCTGAGCTACTGGGAGCAGCACCTGTGGGTGTGCATGCTGGCCTCGGAGCAGAAATCCCGCTTCATGAGGGTACGTGTGCATCCCAGTCCCAACCCCAAC
>NW_024581134.1:6727363-6734925 GCF_017639235.1 Corvus kubaryi | reverse complement strand
GCTTCATGAGGGTACGTGTGCATCCCAATCCCAACCCCAATCCCAATCCCAACTCCAATCCTGCTTTATGAGGGTATGTGCCCTTCCCAATCCCGCTCCATGAGGGTACATGCACATCCCACCCCACAGCCATGCAGGGAACAGGGATCCCACCAGCTGGGGATCGTCCCTGCTTGGTTACAGGGATAAATCCTTCTGGAGAGGGCTCTGGCCTCGGGAGAGCAGAGTCAGGCCAAGCCCAGCATTGTGGTGACGCAGGGCGGAGTCGTGAGGAACGTGGGGCCAGAGAACAGGAAACTCTGCCATGCTCCACCACCCACCTCAGCTCATGAGGCATCTCAGGAGGCTTCAGAACCTCCCACGCTGTCCCAGCAGGCCAAAGAGCGGCACCTTTTACTGGGGTGTCAATTTTTATTGTGAGCAAGGGAGTGAAGACCTTTATCCGTCGGGATTATCCCACTGTGCCAAACCAAGGAGCTCCTCCAAGAGTGATGACGGGACAGAGGTTCCGTGGGCACAGTGGTGCTTGGGCAAAGGTTGAACTGGATGGTCTTGGAGGTCTTTTCCAGCCTTGATGATTCCATGATTGTGTAATTCTGTAATTTTATAATTCTCTATAAACCAGCCTTTACACCTTTAGGTCAGACCCGTGCACCGGCCTTGGGGGAGGACAATCCCCAGAGCTCTTAGGGCAGGAGTGTGACACTGCCACACATCCTGAGTGTCTGTACAGGCAGCACCAGCCCCAGCTCATGCCCCGGTTCCCCCTCGTGCCCTTTCCCCCTTTCCAGCTGCTCTCCCTTTCCCTGCAGTTCTACCGGGATGTGAAGGACTGGTGGCTTTTTGGCTTCTATTTCTGCCTGCCCTTGGTGTGCACAGGCATCTTCTACACCCTCATGTCCTGCGAGATGCTGAGCAAGAGGAATGGGATGAGGATCGCTCTGAACGACCACATGAAACGGGTGAGAGAACCAGGGAGGAATCCCAGGATTCCCAAGGAGGAGGGAGAGCTGCTGGAGGGGGGTCACTGCCATCCCTGGGAAGGACGAGCTGGCAAAGCCTCGCAGCGGATCCTGGCATGTTGGTGCAGGGATTAAACCAGGGAGAAGGGCCTTCAGCTCCGTGATCTCCAGCCTTGGGGATGACCCCAAACCCTTCTGGCCACAGCCCAGTTCTGTTAAAGCTCTCCTGGTCATTATGTCTGCCCACACCAAACTGGACCGAAGGCTGGATGTGCCAAATCCCAGACAAGGGGCGCAGGGAAGAGTTCATTGTTCCCTCCCACGCTTTGGGAATGATTCCCTGAGGAACAGCAGCCGCTTGCCTCCGTAACAGTGCGAGGGGCGGAGGGAGGAGGCCCCATGTCCCAGGGAACACCGTCCCAGCCAAGCCCCCAGCAGCGATGGTGGGGAGGGGTCCGGCCCACGTGGAGCTGCTGCTGCCCTTTCCCTCTCTGCAGCCTGGACCCGATGATGCCGGGCTCCAGGAGCAACCCGGGCTGGTGGAAGATGTCCCTGCCTGTGGCGGGAGGAGACGAGCTTTGAGGTCCCTTCCAACCCAAACCATGATTCCATGATTTGGGACCTGCTCCCCAGTGCTCATCTTCCCCCTCCCCTGTCTGGCAGCGCCGGGAGGTGGCCAAGACCGTGTTCTGCCTGGTGGTGATCTTCGCGCTCTGCTGGCTGCCCCTGCACCTCAGCCGCATCCTCAAGAAGACCATCTACGACCAGATGGACCCCAACCGCTGCGAGCTGCTCAGGTAGAGGCCCCACAGCTGGCACCGGCCTGGGGGAGCCCCAGTGGGACCAGCACAGGCTCTGCTGGGCTCAGAGCAGGTGGGGGAGCCACCTTCCAACTCCTGCTTTCAGTAATTCCTCATCCAGACGGCGTCACCCTCCTGAAGGGCACAGAGAGGGTGGGGGGACATGAGAAGGGTTAAATTGAAGTTTGGAATGTCTCTGTGAAGCTGGAGGTTCAGGAGGTCTCCTGGGCACAGGAACACTCCCAGCAGGGCTGAGGGCTCCACACTTTGTGCCAGGAGGGAGGTGTCCATCTCCCTCCCCTCCCACCTTTCCAGCCAAAATCCAGCCCAGGCCAGGGGCTGCTGCTGTGCTGGGGTTTGGGAACATCGGGAGCACCAGGAGAAATCAGTGTTCTTGGCTTCCTCAGGGAATGCTCCTCACAAGGAAAAGTGGTTTTTCTTAGGCAAGGATGGATTTGTGCTCAGCTCTGCTCTCAGTCACTGCTCCTCCACAGACGCAGGATCCCAGGCCAGGCAGCTTGGAAATTCGCTCTGTTCTCTGTGAACTTCTCACACATCTGTTCTCTCCCTTCCCGCCTCAGTTTCCTCCTGGTGATGGATTATTTCGGGATCAACATGGCCTCCCTCAACTCCTGCATCAACCCTGTGGCTCTGTACTTCGTCAGCCGGAAATTCAAGAACTGCTTCCAGGTAGGAATGACCCCTCCAGAGCTCCTGGCTGTGGTCACCAGGCCCAGGGGGACAAGCTGATCTTATTCCTCATCCCAAATTTTCCCCGTTAGGTACCTCTCTTCCCAGCTCCGAGTACACCAGAGCTCAGTGCCCTGCTAGGGGGAGGCGTTTGCCAGAGCAGGATTTAGGACAAGCCAAAAACTCCCTGTCATTCTGGAACAGGAACATCCCCACAAAGCATCAGACCAGGGGCTGCTCCAAACTTTGAGCCCAAGATGTTGGTAGATAATTTCCAGGAGTAGTGAAGCCCTGAGAAAGAAAGGGAAGGAGATGGGATGGTTTGGGATGGGATGGGATGGTTTGGGATGGGATGGAGTGGGAGTTGAGCCCAGCTAAGCACCACCTGTATTTTCTGTCCCCCAATGATGAGAACACACAACTACAAAAAATGCCCCAAATTTCAGTATCCTCATTTCCCATCCACACCAGTCCTACCCTGGAAAACCCGCACCCAGCAGAGCTGCAGGCCAGCAAGGCTCAGCAATTCCCAGCCTGGCACTGTGCGGGGACAGCTGCCGGCACGAATTTGGGAATATTTCCTCCTCTTTCCCCGTATCCCACACGTGTGACCTGTCCCCCCTCGTGTCTCCCCAGTCGTGCCTGTGCTGCTGGTGCCAGCGGCCGGCCCTGAGCATCACCCCCACCGATGAGAAGGGATCTGTCGGGAAGTGGAAAGCCACGGGCCAGGAGCTGGGGCTGGACCGGAGCAGCTCCCGCCTGAGCAACAAGTACAGCTCTTCCTAAACCCCTGTCGCTGTGGAGGACAAGGCACAGGGCCAGGACAGCAGGACCCCTCCGATCCCACCCCAGGCTTTTCCTGGCTGGGCCTGAATCAGCTTTGCCTTCGTGTCCTAACCCACCTGGAAGGAGCTGGAGCATTTCCCCGGGCCCAGCTCCAACCCCAGCCCCTGATCCCAGCGACTGCCTCTGCAGGAGAGGGAAGGGGATTCAGATCCTCACAGGATTCTTCATTTCCTTGCAGGAAAACCAAGGGACTTCTGGCCATTTGCCTCGGGGTGGAAGGTGGGGATGTGTGTGGGAAGGGAAGGAAGGCTGGTGTGGTCACTTCGAGATGGGTGTGGGGTGAGGAGGAAAGGGAGAGCGACAATTCCCAGCTGTAAAAGCCAACCAAAGCTTGGATAAATCCCTGTGAGGGACAGAGACGTGCTCGTGGTCACGGGGAGGTGGGAAAGGCAGTGGAGAAGGTCCAATCTCAGCTGGGAGAGCCACTAGATCCAACCAAAATATGAGAAAGAGCTTCCTCAGATTTATTATTGGCAATAATTCATTCCCCAGGTGATTTTCCAGCAATTTTCAAGGCCAGGTTGGACAAAGCTTGGAGCAACCTGGGATAGTGGAAGGTGTCCCTGCCACGGCAAGGGTGCCGTGAGAGGGAGTGAAGGTCCCTCCCAACCCAAACCAGTCTGTGATTCCAATCCATGTGATTCCATGTGACTGTGAATCCATGTGGTTCCATTCCAACAGTCATTCTTGCCAAAACTTTCAGAAAAACTACAGAAAAAGTTGTATTTACCAAGTTTTTGATCATTTTTTGTTGGTTTTTCCGGCTCTCTTTTCCCTCTCTTTTCCTTCTTTCCCCCTCCTACCTTGTCATGGAAAAAAATGGAGAGAGGAAAAGGGGAGAAGAGACAAGACCTGCAATTAAAACATTTTCCAGGTGTCGGGGTGGATTTTTTAGCTTAACTTTCACTGAAATGTAAATGTTTTGCAAATAAATCATAAAGACAAATGGGTTTCAAGGAAAACAGAGACTGAGGAATATCAAGACCAGCCCATTTTCCATAAATTTCCCAATCTGTGGAGCAATCTGTGTCCATGTTCTATGACCTTCCATCCCTGTGCTGAGCAGGACACAGTGTCAGCTCTGCAGCATCTAAATTAATAAACTTTTATTATTAAAGAAAATACATTTTGCATCGAAGTCATAAAAAAAAGCCAACCAAAAAAAAATCTTCCCTTGGACACAGGGAATTCAACACACAGAGGTTACACATCCATGGACATCCCAAAGGCTACTGCATCTCCTCCTCCTTCTGTGCCCTGAACTCCTTCATGCTCCTCTGAAACAAGAGCGAAGGACAAATGTCACCAACATGTCCCTGAGTGACTTGTGGAGCACAGAGCCACCCCCCTGCTGTGCTGGGACTCCTCTGCCCGGAGCCTGGGAAGCTCTGCCAGAGCTCCAGGTGCCTTTGGAAGTGACTGGGGGAAAGGGAGCCAGGCCACGCCATGGATCAGGCAGAGCCTGTCCCAAAAAACTCCCAGGTTCTCCTGCCAAAGGTGTCTCCAACACAGGCTCAGCCTCCCCTCTCTGGGATCAAGGGCCAGAACAGACCTGGAGCCCCCCCGGAATGCCCCAAGGGCCAGAACAGACCCGGAGCCCCCCCGGAATGGCCCAAGGGCCAGAACAGACCCAGAGCCCCCCAGGAATGGCCCAAGGGCCAGAACAGACCCGGAGCCCCCCTGGAATGGCCCAAGGGCCAGAACAGACCCAGAGCCCCCCAGGAATGTCTCACCTCAAAGGTGTTGAGCACATGTTGGCAAACTCCCATCAGGTCGTTCAGCCCTTTCCTGAACGGCTCCACAGCAGGAAGGGTCCCTTTGTGAAAAGGCAGGAAAAGATGGATTAGGGACATGGGAGGTGGCTTCCCAAGGGCAGTCCTCACCTCCCCAGGTGTGTGCCACCTCCCCAGCCCCACAGCTCAGGGTGCCAGGGCTGCTCCCAGCCAGCCCAGGTGCCTGGAGGCAGAGCTGCTGGAGCAGAATTCTGTGAGCAGCCTGTGAGGCTCAGCACAGGGGCTCAGCACTGCAGTGCCTGGCAGAGGGCAGGGGAAAGGGCTCTTCTTTATTTAATGGACTCCTGGTAGGAAGCTGGCCTGAGAACAGGGCCCCAGACATGGAGGGACAGCCCCAGCCTCACCTCTGGTCTGGATCCTGAAGTTGATCTTGCTTTCTGAGGGGTGGGTGATGCAGTAGCCACAGAACTCCACGTCAGGGCTGTGGGAGGGCAGAGAGGAGAGGGAGCAGTGAAACCCAGGCAATCCACGGCACATCCCGGGGAAGTCAGAGGCTTGGGGCACCCCACACCTGCTGGGGCTCTGGATATTTCTAGAATGACTGAGGGGAGAGATGTGCTGAGGGGAAACTCCCTGTGTGAGGGGAAACTCCCTATGTGACCTTATTCCCTCACACCCATCTCGCCTGAACTGAGCTGGAGCTCTGCAGGGCAAAGACACAGCTGGCACCGTGCTGGCACCACAGCAGAGCAGTGCCAGCCCTGCAGATCCAAACGTGGGATCCTGGGTGCTTGGGATTCTCCCTGTAACCCAACCTGCTGCTGCTCTGCTGGGTGGAAGAGGCTGAGTGGTCCAGGGCACTGGAGGAGTTCCCAAGGCGTTGCAGGGCCTCTCCCTCCAGCTGAGCTGGGTGCTGGAGCTTTGGCCCCCAGCAGGAAGAGCCCCTGCCCTGGCCAGCAGCTTCTTTTGTGTTGTCACAGTGATTTATCAGAGGGACCTTAAAGCCCATCTCATTCCACCCCTGCCATGGGCAGGGACACCTTCCACTGTCCCAGGCTGCTCCAAGCCCCGTCCAACCCAGCCCGGGACACTGCCAGGGATGGGGAATCCACAGCAAGTGGAGTCCATGACCCAGTTACTCCTCCAGCAGCTCAGGAAGGGCTGAAAGCCCTGGGCTGAGCTTAACTGGGGCTCCTGGGCAGGGGAGGGTGTGGGTGGAGGCTCAGGAGAGGCTGGTCAGGCCCTTTAGGGGCTGCTGGTGCTCTCAAGGTCCTGACACAGCACAGAGAAAAGGAGGAGCAGCAGGTGGGTTCCATGTCTGACACAAAGGCTCGAAGGGCGTGCACAGAGGGGATTTGGGGTCGTCTGCCTCATCCCAGCTACAGCTGAGGCATGGATCAGGAAGGAGAAGGTCAGAGCAGGGCATGGAGGTCCCTCAGAGGCCACACTCACTTCTTCATGACCATGTAGCGCAGGGAGTTGCCCAGGGTGTGATCCTCGTCGTGCAGCACAAACGTGACACAATTCCCGTCCGTCCCATCCGCCTGGATCTGTCACCAGCGGGAAGAGAAGAGCAGCTGTAACCTCCCTGGAGTCAGGGACACCTGAAGGGTGAGGGTCTGCTCCTGTGCTCAGCTTCCCAGAGTAACTGGGAAGTCTGGCTGAGCCACCTCTGGGGCTGCTGTGGGACCAAAACACCTTCAGACAAGAGGGAAAGCTCCAGAATTCCACCTAGTTTTAAACCAGCTTAGTCCTGACCTCCACCTGCTGGTGCTCCCCACAGGATGACCTCGAAACCCTGAACTCCATTAAACTGAGCTAAAAGGTTCCTTGCTGTCCTCAGCCTCATTCCCCGCAGACCACGGACACCGTGGCCACTCCATGCCAGGGAAAGCCCCGCGGTGTCCCGGGGTGGGCTGGGGGTGACACCTGAGGGGTTTAGATGCAGCAACGGAGGGAAAGCCCGGTGGGACGGAGCACCAGGGTGGGAGCACAGGGATCCGGGCTGTTTCCCACTGCCGGCATGAGGCACCAGCCCCGGGATGTGGCCAAGGGCGACCTGCAGAGCGGGGTGTCCCTTGGAGCCATCCCGACTCGGTTTGTGCTGATGCTGATGCTGATGCCACCCCACCCCGCGGGACGGTGCCCTACCGCTAAGCCAGGCTTGGGAGTGACGGAATCACGGAATCATTTAGGTTGGAAAAGCCCCCCAAGACCACCGAGTCCAACCATTCCCCAGCACTACCGGGTCACCCTAACCCCTGTCCCCAGGCGCCACGTCCACGCGGCTTTTAAACCCCTCCAGGGGTGGGCACTCCGCCCCTGCCCCGGGCAGCTGTGCCAGGGCTGGACAGCCCTTTCCACGAAGGAATTTCCCCTGATACCCCCTCTCACCCTCCCGGGGCACAACGTGAGGCTGCTTCTCCCCGGGAGCAGAGCCCGGGCCCTCCGCTCCACCTCCTGTCAGGGAGCGAGCGGCGTCCCCCCGCTCCCGCTGCCGTTCCCGATCCCATCCCCAGTCCCGATCCCCC
>NW_024581134.1:6717094-6722363 GCF_017639235.1 Corvus kubaryi | reverse complement strand
GACACCTCCCACTGTCCCAGGCTGCTCCCAGCCCCAATGTCCAGCCTGGCCTTGGGCACTGCCAGGGATCCAGGGCAGCCCCAGCTGCTCTGGGCACCCTGTGTGCTTCACCACCCTCCCAGGAGCAGTTTCTTCCGTATATCCGCCCTGAATTTCCTTCTTTCAGTTGGAAGCTGTTCTGCCTTGTCCTGTCACTGCAGTTCCTGATGCAGAGTCCATCTCCTGCTTCCTTGTCCACCCCTCCAGGCACTGGAAGGGGCTCTGAGGTGTCCACCCAACCTTCTCTCGTCCTTCCCAGCTCTCTGTGCCCTGGCCAGGTGGATCCACGTGCAGCTGAGGATAAAGGATCCGTTTGCAGAGGTTCTGCCTGCTTTGAGCTGGGCGGATCGTGAGCTTTTACAGCAATCCCGAGGGAGCACACCCTGGGAGCGTCTGGATCATGGAAGGGAATGTTCTGGTGGGACTGAGCTCGGGGCAGTGATTTTGGGGCAGTCTGGGAGCAGTCAGAGCCCTGGGCTGTGTCACAGCTGTGTCACCAGCACTTCCTTTGTGCTCCAGAGCTGGGCACAGGCAGCTTTGCCAGGAATGAGCAAGGAAGAACTTAAAGGTCAGCTGAAGAGCAAAACAGAAGGGCACTAACAGCTAGAAATCCAGGTGGGAACAAGGCAGGGGGAGTTCTCGGTGGGATCACCGAGTGCAGGGCACGGTGGTGATAAAAACCCCTCTTTCTAGAGGGTTTGGTGTCGTCCTGAGCAGAACCTAAAAGGAGAAATGAGAGAACTTTGTGGTCGTGGAGTCCTGTCTGAGTCCTGGCCACGTCCTTGTCCCTGTGCCAGGGGTCACCCTGCAGGTCCTGGTGCCACCCTGCAGGTCCCCGTGCCACCCTGCAGGTTCCTGTACCACCCTGCAGGTCCCTGTGCCACCCTCCAGGTCCCGGTGCCACCCTGCAGGTCCCTGTGCCACCCTGCAGGTCCCGGTGCCACCCTGCAGGTCCCCGTGCCACCCTACAGGTCCCGGTGCCACCCTGCAGGTCCCGGTGCCACCCTTCACGTTCCCGTGCCACCCTGCAGGTCCTGGTGCCACCCTGCAGGTCCCCGTGCCACCCTGCAGGTCCCGGTGCCACCCTGCAGGTCCCGGTGCCACCCTGCAGGTCCCCATGCCCAGCTCCTGAGCTGAGCCCTGTTGTGTCCCCCAGCAGGAGAGGAGCCATGGCCATCCTGTTCGCTCTCGTGGCCAGGGGCACCACCATCCTGGCCAAGCACGCCTGGTGTGGAGGGAACTTCCTGGAGGTGACAGAGCAGATCCTGGCCAAAATCCCGTCCGAGAACAACAAACTGACTTATTCCCATGGCAAGTGAGTGAGCCTCTCCTTTGGGTCTGGGGGACACTGCTGGGGATGCACGAGGACAGCAATAACCTGAGTGTGTCTGGGGGTTTTTCTGTAGTTCTGGATTTTTTTTCCATCCAAATGCCCGTTTGGTGGAATGTGCCTTTTGTCCCCCAGAGCTTTGCAGCATCACCAGGATTTGAGTTCAGCTCCAGCAGCAGCACAAGGCAGTTGGTACAAAATCAAGTTCCCTCTTTTTATGCAATTCCAAAGTGGGCTGGAGGGTGCCCAGCTGTGGAATCTTTGGAGTTTGGCTCATGGGAGCTTTCCCTGGATTTTCTGAGGCTTGAACGTGGCCTTAGGTAAAACTGTCACCCAGCTTGGGCTGCGTGTGGATCCCGGGGCCTGTGGGACAAGCTGTGCTCACAGATCACGTGGGGTCATCCTGAGCTGCCCCAAAGCCACTCTGCAGGACACAGGGGTTTTTCCTGGGATTTTTCCAGCTCTCTGAACCCTTGGTCAGTGTTGGTAGGACAGGGATAAGCTCCTTCATCACCTGGGACTTCCTGCACGTGGGAAGCGGGTGAGTCAACAGGAACAAACTAAAAAAGCCACGGAAAAAAACAAATTTAGAGGTGCTGGAGCCCATTCCAGCTCTTTTTTTGGAATTGGCAGCATGGCTGGATCCTCTCTGGTGCCCAAGCTGTTGTGTCAGAGCTGTTCTGAGGATGCAGGAGGTGGGAATGGGCTTCCCACGTCCTCCCCTGCCTCGGGAGCACAGGCAGTCCCTGTGGGAGATGTTCTGGAGGCAGTGCCTGCCCTGGAGTCAGACACACCTTGGGTGCTGCAGCTTTTCTCTGCTGCTGGGATTTCCTTTCAGTGAAAGGAAAGGACTTTGCCTTGAGTGCTGTCAGCCAACTGCAGAGCTGAGTTTGAGGAGAGCTGGAGTGCATTTTTAGAGGTAACTGGGCAGAATGTGAGGGTTGTGAAGCTCAGTGAGCACCTGGAGTTGTTCCTCCTGTCTGGAGTCTCCCAGGGATCCTCTGCCTCACCAGGGTCCCAGCCCATAGGCTGGAAAACTCCCTGGATTCCATCCAAGGTCGTTTACCCTGTTCTGAAACAGGAAAAACTTGAGTTACTTTGAACTCCTGAAATTCATTTGAGGAGTTCCTTTTCTTTTTAAGAAGAACCTCTGTGTCTTTTGTATAAATCTCCAGAGAAAAGGAGCCCTCTGGCACCAGGAATTCTTGGGGTTGCTCTCTCTCTGCTGTTGGGATCCTTCTTGGACTCTCTGAGGAGTCTCCAAGGTGGTACCAGACCAGTTTCACCTCCCTCCTTCCAGGAGACTTGTAGGATTTTGGAACTTTTTTATGGGAACAGACCTTCAGGGCAGAAACCTGTGCCAGGGTAGGTGACACAGGGTAGATCCACACCTGGACATTTACCTGGCACATGTTGGCACCTGTGCCAGCTCCGTAGGAAAACTGGGATTTTCTCTTCCCAGCCCCCAAAGGCCCCAGAGGCAGCAGTGGCTCCTGGAAAATGAGTCCTGTGGCAGCTTGCAATGACCTTTTGTTCCTTCAATTCCCTGCAGTTACCTGTTCCACTACATCTGCCAGGACAGGATCATTTACCTGTGCATCACAGATGATGTGAGTATTTGGGGCACTGCTGGGCCCGGGCAGGCTCTGGGGAGTTTGGGAATTTTGGGATCTATTGAGGGCTGATCTGAGGTGCCTTGTGTCCCACCGGAGCTGCTCTAACCTCAGTGACAGCTTTGAACTCAGCCTGGAGCTCCAGTCAGAGCCGTGGCATGGTTTGGGTTGGGAGGGACCTTAAAAATCATCCCACTCCAACCCCAGCCACGGGCAGGGACCTTCCCCTGCTGTGGATGGTGAGTTTTGGGGTGAAGTCCTTGGCGTTGCCCAGTTTCTCTCTCCGTGTGCTGGGTTGGTGGTGCAGAGGCCATTCCAGCTGCCAGTGGGATTTGCCTGGTGCTCCTGAGCTCTGGGGGTGCTGAAGGAGAAGCTCCGCTGAGAGCAGCAGTGCAGCTGGGCCAGCCAGAGCTGGCAGCTGCAGCCCCTCCAGCCCTGTGGGACTCCTGGCATTCCCTGCTCTCCGTTCCCAGGACTTTGAGCGCTCCAGAGCCTTCACGTTCCTGAACGAGATCAAGAAGCGCTTCCAGACCACGTACGGCTCCCGCGCGCAGACCGCCCTGCCCTACGCCATGAACAGCGAGTTCTCCTCCGTGCTGGCTGCACAGCTGGTGAGCCCCCAGGCCGCTCCCTGCCAGCCCAGCTTGCCCCAGCAATCCTCCTGGCCTTGGCTGGGGGGGGTTTGAGATGAGATTAAAGCCAGGATGCCCTGGGAATGGTGGGGCCTGTCCCTGCCCTGTGCCTGTGGGGTGGGAGGCTCTCGGTGCTCTGCTGTTCTCCAGGGAGGGCTTGGCTGTTTTCCTGCTGATCCCACGGGAAGGGCCAGCTTTGGGGGTGTCAGGTGCAGGAGGAGGGGGACAGCCAAGGAGTTCTGGGAGACTCCCAGCTGTCCCAGCTGTGTGGTGGGTGCAGGGTGAGGCCAGGGCTCTGAGGGAGGATTTGCACCTGCGCTGCTGCTGCCTGGAGTTTGCACTGGAATTTGGGACTGTGAAGGGGGTGTGAAGCAGGGAGGGTCATGGGAGTTCATTCCAGGAGCTGCTCCTTGGCTTCCACAGCAGAGGGAGAGCGAGGAACAGTAATGCCAGTGTGTAAGGAATGGGATTAACTTCCTGTGTGAGGGGAAGGAGCTTTTCCTCTCCAGCCTTTGATACGTGGGGACTGAAACTACCCACAGTGCTGACTCAGCACTTGATAAGCTGTTCAGGGCTGGAATAAGCTGGAATTGCCTTATCAGAAAAGCCAGGCTGTCTTTGGAGCCAGGGGGCTGATATTGCTCTAAAATCCCAGCCTTTCCATCCCCCCCAGCACAGCAGGAGCTGCCTGCCCGAGCTTTTCCACATTGCTGGGATCCCAGTGTCAGTTGGGTGCTGGCAGAGCCCTTCCCTCCCTGATTCCATGGGATGTGAGGGCTGACATTCCCAGGGGGGCAGGAGCAGGGATGGTTCTCCAGGAGGTTCCTGTGTGAAGCTGAGGGGGAGGCAGAGATCCAGCCCCAGCTCAGGTGCAGCACTCGGATAATCCTGCAGAGGGAGGCTGTGCTTCCAGTAAAACCAGTGCCCAGCTTTGGCAGTGGCCAGTCTGAAACCTCCTGGGAATCTCCCCCTGAGGAGGAGGAGCCGCTGGATTTGGTGCTGTCACCATGAGTGTGAGTGCCCAGCTGGAGGTGGCAGTGTCAGACTGGCTGCCTGTGCTGTCACGGATGCAAACTGAGCCTTATCCAGGAGAAAATCAGGATTTCAGCAGCCCTGTGGGTGGTCATGGAGCAGTGACTTAAAATCCATGCAGGAATAGCAGAGCTTAGCTCCCTGATGCTGCCTGGGCCTTGGGTTCTGCCAGCGCTGAGGCTCCTCTAAGCTGGCATTGGCTCGTGCTGCTCTCGCCCACCCCAAGCTGTGCAGTCACCAAAGGATCCCCGGGATCCCCAGACTGGGGGGAAGGTCTGAGAGAGGTCCCTGTCCCTTGGGAAGGGAGTTGAGGGGGAGGGATGACAGGAGCAGTGCTCGGGGTAACACCAGAGGGGCTGGGAGCAGCAGAGCTGTCAGTGGGTGCTCAGCTGACCCAGGAGGTGGCAGGGGAGAGCTCTGGGATGGCTCCAGGACGGGGGATGGCTCCTGGCTGCTCCATTCCTTTGGGGAGGGCAGTCAGGCCACTCACACTGGCCCCCTGCAACGTCTGGTGTGGCATTCCCAAACTGTTGGTTTGCTGAGGGTCCTGTCTTCCCTGGCTCCTGGTTTGTTGAGGGTCCTCTTTTCACTGGATCCTGGTTTGTTGAGGTCCTCTTTTCACT
>NW_024581134.1:6690350-6717084 GCF_017639235.1 Corvus kubaryi | reverse complement strand
GGTCCTCTTTTCACTGGATCCTGGTTTGTTGAGGTCCTCTTTTCACTGGATCCTGGTTTGTTGAGGGTCCTGTTTTCACTGATGCTTGGTTTTTGAGGATCCCCTTTTCCCTGCCTCCTGGTTTTTGAGGGTCCTGTTTTCTCTGCCCGTTCTCTGTTGCAGAAATACCACTCGGAGAGCAGAGGCCCAGACCAGGTGGCAGAGACACAAGCCCAGATCGACGAACTCAAAGGGATCATGGTCCGGAACATCGGTACTGCTTCCCTTGGGAAATGCTCTCTGCAGCTTCCTTTATTTTGGGTTTGGCTGTTGACAAGTCTGACCACTCAAAATAGAGAATTAGATCTGGAATTGACCGAAATTCAGCCCCAAATGCAGCCTGTGGGATGTGAGGCTGTTCTCTAAGTCCCAGCTTATCCCGGGAAGGCTAGGAACTGCAGCCAGGAGCTCCTGGCTTGGGGTTGGGTGTTGGGAGCAGCTTTTGGCACTGGGATTTCACCTTCAGAGCTGGATCTTTGTCTCTTTTCTCCAGACCTCGTGGCACAAAGAGGAGAGAAGCTGGAGCTGCTGATTGATAAAACAGAGAATCTCGTGGATTCGGTGAGTGTGGGGAGATCCTGGAAGTTGTGTTACTGCTCCACAGGGAGCAGGGAGGTGGGGACAGCACCTGGAGACACTTACAGGGACACAGAAGCATCGAGACTTGCAGGGAATCCTTCCCCCTCCTTTGAGCTGTTTCCCAGCTGCATCCATCCCAGTTTGGAGAAGATCCAGCTCCCCCTTGCTCCTGGTGCCACAGCCAGCCAAGGGTGACACATTCCTGTCCTCATCCTGTGTGCCCACTTCCCCACTCATTATCCGCAGCGATAGGAGAGATAAAACCACGGTTACACTTCCTGGCAGCCTGGCCTGAAGGCAGCTGGGTGCACATAAACTGGAAAATGTGCATCTGTGGAGCTGTTCTGATCCCAGCAGGGAAAGTGTGGCTGATTTAAAATTTTAAAAGCTTGAGTTGTTGCATCTAAATAATCTTTAAAGACTCTGGAGCTTCTTGGAGTGTTTCTGCGGAAGTGCAGACTTAAAAAAACCCCAAATTAATGTAATTCTGCAGCACTGTTATCTGGTAAAGTGCTGTGCACTCTGGAAGCTTTTTGTCTTTCCTTTGGGAATCCCCTGCCCTGGCTCAGCATCCCCTCTGCAGCATCCTGGCCTGGTGCCCAGCTCCTGTGGCATCCAATCCTCAGGCTGGGAGAGTGCCAGGAGCTCCTGTGTGGGGATCCAAACATCTCACGGCTGTCAGGAAGCCCTCCTGCTTTGGAGGGGCAGCAGAGATGCCTGGAGTTACCCAGCAGGAAGGGTCCTGCAGCCCCCAGGTGTTGAAACGTTCCCCCCTCCTCAGGTGGTGGCAGGAGTGAAAGCTCAGGGAGAGCTTTAGGGGAAGGGACTGGAATTCCTTCAGCAGCTGGGCTGACTTCCTGGAGGAGCTGTCCCAGGGAGTGCTGGCTTTTGGAAACCACAGGGAGAGGAAGGATGGAATATCCTGCAGTGGGAATGTCCCACAGCCCAGCAGGGAGCGACCCAGGAGACCCAGGGCTGACGTTGCCCACCTTGGGAATGGGCTCCAGGGCAGAACTGCAGCTCACAGAGATGTGGTTCCTGTGCTGCAGCCTCGTGGAGGGAGGTTTGTAGGAGAACTGGCACATCCCAGCTGGGGTGGCTGCTTGCATGGGTAGTGCCTCCTGCCCTGAGCTGTGTGGGGAACGTGTGGGAATGGCAGCACTGACCCAGCCTGGGGGGCATTTGGGGTCATTCGGTGCCCAAACCCTGTTTTGAATGAGTGGAATTGCAGGGAACAGAGAGGAGACACAGAATGGGACCAGCACGAGCTCTCCATAACAGGGTGCCCAGAGCAGCTGTGGCTGCCCCTGAATCCCAAGGCCAGGTTGGACGAGGCTCGGAACACCCTGGGACAGTGGGAGGTGGCCCTGTCCACGGCAGGGGTGGCACTGGATGGGCTTTAGGTCCCTTCCAACCCAACCCATCCTGGGATTTTCCTTGTTTTCTCTTGCAGTCAGTCACTTTCAAAACCACCAGCAGGAACCTTGCCCGAGCCATGTGTATGAAGAACCTCAAGCTCACTATCGTCATCATCATCGTGTCCATTGTAAGTGTGGAGCACAGGAGCCTGGAGCTGCTGAGCCCCTGGGAACACCGAGCCCACGCTGTTATCCTGGGATCTGGGGGGGCAGAGCCAGGGCAAGGAGTGTCCTGATGGGCCTGTGTGAGGAGAGGGGGAAGGCTCTGGGAAATCAGTACTGCAGTACTGAGGGGCTGGGGGGCTCAGCCTGGAGGAGAGGAGGCTCAGGGGGGACCTTCTCGCTCTCCAAGCACCTCGAGGAGGTCGTGGTGAGGTGGGGTTGGCCTCTTCTCGCAGGCAGCTGCAGAAATGGGCTCAGATTGCATCAGGGGGGTTCAGGTTGGATGTTAGGAAAAATTCCCTTACAGAGAGGTTAAACCCAGCTGGGGTCACTGTGGAGGTGTTCAGAAAACGAGTGGCTGTGGCACTTTGGGACGTGGTGGGATTTGATCAAAGGTTGGGCTCGGTGATCCTGGAGGTCTTTTCCAACCTTTGTGACCCTCTGAGAGGAGATGGGAGCACTGAGTCCATGAGCTGCCCCTGCTCGCCCCAGCAGCAGCTGAGGTGCCCTGCTCAAGCTGGGGTGGCTTCTTAGCCCCCAGTCCTGGTGGGATCTCGTTCTGTGACTCAGAAGTGGCTTTTTTGGTGTGACAGTTCCCCTCCAGCTGTAAGGACTGTGGATGGGGCAAGGGGAGGGGGCTGGAGGGCAACTGCAGGGTCAGGGTGGGAAGCCCTTTGTCACCTCCTGCATGGGGCCAGTTCTCAGCTGCAGCGATGTGGAGGGACAGGAGGGTGGTACTTTCCTCGAGGCTCTGACAATCCGGGGTTTCCAGGCGTGGGCTGCGGGCACTTGGTGAGTGCTGGAATCCCTAATTCCCTCCAGCATTCCCGTTCTCCCTGCCAGGTGATCCTGTACATCATCCTGTCGGCCGTGTGCGGTGGGCTGGCCTGGCCCAGCTGTGTGCAGAAGTAACTGGAGCTGGTGCTGGGCACTCGGAGATGAGGCAGAGTGAGAAGAAGGAACCTCCAGAGAAACTCCCGCCTGTCACCACCTCCCACCCCTCCAGGACTTCAGACTTTTTGCCTTATCACCCAGACAGCCCCAGCTGGTCGCTGCTCCTGCAGCTGTGACCTCAAGAGTGGGCTGGGTTAATTACTTGAAAGGATTTTTGTGTTCCTTTTGCTGTCCCAATGCCACCCTTCCGGAGGGTTCCGTGCATGCCGGCCCCGTGTCCGTGTGGCTTCGCACCTGGATGGGGACAGGAGTGGCTGCAGCCGTCCCACCTGGGATGGAGCTGTCCCACAGAGGTGGTTCGGGGTGGGCTGAGCCAAACTAACGGGGACAGGCGGGTCTGGGGTGCCACATCTGGCCACTTGTGGCTCTCAGTGCTGCTCCACGGGGCGGTCACGGTGTCACCCTGGTACAACAAATGGGGTCTGGGCTTTGTGCACTCACAGGTGGAGGTGCTGCTGCTGGGGACGTCTCCCTGTTCCTGGAGGTGATCCTGCAGGCAGGAGGAGGCTGTGGGGTCACCTCAGTGTGTGCAATGGCTGCCTCTTCATCCTCACTTCTTCCTCATCTCCCCCCTGATGGCTGAACGGACACAGGAAAGGAGACGGTTGCACAGTTCAGGATCTGCTTTCTCACAGATGATTTCTCCTGCTCCTCTTCGGAGGGTGGACTTCAATGAATAGAATTCTGTCACTGGCTATGGTGAATTTGGGGCCAGTCTGGCTTGCTGAGGTGTCAGGGAGCTGCTGCTTGTGCTTCTCCTGGAAGGTGTGCACTGGAACTGGAGGACATTGGTGGCTGGTGACTTTCTCCAGGGTCTGAGGGAGAAGGGCTCTGCCAGAGGATGTGGTAACGTTCTCCTCTGGAAGGATTTCAAACCAAACCCAAGGCTGGTAACCAAATGCAGGCTCAGGGGCTCTGTTTCTGTCCCAGCTGCACATCTCCATCCCCAGCCAGGCCTGGCTGAGGGAGCCGGAGCTGCTGGGGCCTGGGCAAGGGCTGGTGGCACTTCTGTGCTGGAGCTGAGGGGCTCCTTTCCCAGGGAAGAAATGGAAACACCCTTCAGGTGGGAAGGAATCTGCTTTTGGCCCAGGGAGGTCGAGGGATGGAAGGAGAGGCTTCTGGTGCCTGAGCTGGAGCACGAGGTCAGTGCTGCAGGGTCCTGGTGACACTGGCAGGGTGGGGATGTGGCTCTGCTGCTCCTCCACGTGTGACACTGACCATGGAGCTTCCCAGCAGGGCCCAGGGGAAGAGTTCTCCTGTGAACAGTGGCTCCTTTGGGTTGGGCTCCTGCTGGGCTGAAGTCTCACCAAGGGTGATGGGACCTTGATACCCACAAAGTGCCAGTGGCCACTGACACCTGCTTCTCTTTCTGTTCTGAATGTAAAGCTTGGAGAGCCCTCCCTGCAGCCCCTGCTCCTGCAGCCCCAGGTCCAGCTGTGCATGTTTTAGGGATCGTGCTGTTACCATGTTCATTTGGATGATTTCTTGTCTTACGTACCAATAATTTTTAAAGAAAATCCTTCCTTTCCTTCTCGAGGATGCACTGAGGCATTAGTGTAAAAACATGACCTTGATTTCAATAAAATTCCTGTACAGAGAGCAGAGTTCCTTAGTTCTGTGGGAAACCTACCTTGGGAATGCCCAGTGCTGATGCAGGGGTAGTTTTGGAAGCAGGCTCATGCATTGGGATGAGGGAGTTGGATTTCCTGCTGGACTTGCAGGAACTGTTGGAGTTGTTGTTACCTCAGTTTGAGGAAAAGCTGCATTCTAATGGTATCAGCCAGGGCTGGGGGTGAGAGAGAATATTGGGAGCTGAAGGGAGATCACTTGGTGTGAGATCAGCTTAGAAAAATGAAAGGGTAAAGTTCAATTACAGCTCCCGAGTTTGATGGTTCTGACAGGGCTGTGCTCAGGGCTCCCTCCTGAGGTGGGACAGCCTCTCCCAAGTACCTGTCAGCATCAGGTTTGTACTGAAAGCGCCGGGAATCAGAATCCAACCTCAGCACCTTCCTGCTGCTCTGCTCAGCCTGGAACTGGATCCAGGTCTGCCATCTCCACAGCCATCCAGGCTGGGAAACAATGGAAACAACCCCACCCGCCTGAGAGGCTTTAACTGAGACATAACCTTCAACTCTTCAACATTTTACCCTTTCAGGAAGTTCCTGTTGTTTACCTGCTGTTAAATGTCCACAAAAGAGCAGCAGCTCTTGACTCAGGTGACCGCGGAGAAAGGCATACCTGGAAAATCCCCTTTGGAATGCAGAGCACAGGAAAGGCAACAGGAGAACCCTCCATGCAGAAATCAAACTGATGGTGCTGGTGGTTCACCCTTCAGTGCCCTGGGAAGATCAGTGTGAGCAGGGTCCAGCTGTGGCAGCAGGGAGAAGTTCTGCATGAGGGAAGAGCCTCAACAGGGCAGGGCTGGGACCCCACTGAGCTTTACCAGGGTGGGAGAAGCCTCTCTGTAACCTCAGCTGTGTCTGACCCTGTGGAGGGGAGGGGGTTACAGCCAGGGACTGAGCAGCAGCTCCAGCTGAGGCCCCTTCTGTGCCCTGTGACTGCTGCTGGTGCCAGCCCTGCCCTGGCACTGTCCTGGGAAGGGCTGTGGTGACGCAGGGACACGCCAGCACAGTGGTCCCAACTGTCTCTTCCTCTTTTCCTGGATCACAAGTGATCTCTGCAGGGCAGGAACTTCCCCTGTGCTGCTTCCTGGCTTTGGTCCTGCCCAGGCCACGTGTGGATGGCTCAGAAATGGCACACACCGAGTGCTGTGCGTTTTTAATTTACTAGCACCGACCTTGTCCTTCTGATCTCTGAGGAATTAAAGGTGACTCTCACTCCTTGCTTCCTACCAGGCTTTATTGGAGCCCTGTTTACCCTTGCAGAGCTCTTTTCTGTCAGGAAAAGCCTCGTTCACAGCACAAAACTCACCGCTGGAATAAAGCAGATCTACTTCAGCACCATAACATTTTATTAAACTACACTATCAAAGTCACATTGATGGCAGGGAGAACATTGCTATCAGTGCATGTTTCCTGGACTAAGACTGTACTTGTAGCATCCAGCACTTGCTGAGGAAAAGGACACTGGAACAGAATCCTTAAGAGACAGTAGAAAACTTCTACAAAAGTCAGGGCAGTTGGGAACCAGCTGAGAGCTCCAACACTTCAAGACAAAGCTGTCAGGGAGGGTGATTTTTAAAAAGTTTACTCTTAAGAGGTGTTGAACTCGCTCAGCTGAGGTAAGAAGGTGCTGGTGCCCAGCAGTTTGTAACTGGCATCCCTGTCCCTGCCTGTTCACACCCCACACAAATATTGTGTACTGCTCCCTGTGACCTGTGCTGACACCTGGCTACAACTGCTCAAAGTGTTCTACAGTTATAAAAACCTGCTGCAGGCAGCTCTAGACCAAACAATAAAAAGTAGCAGAAATACATTCTATACAGAAGTAAAAAAAAAACCAAAACCAAACCAAACCCAGTCGAGTTCCAGACAAATATTAGAGTACATCAGGTCGGGTTTAAAAAGTCTCAATTCTAACACCTATGTCACTATTTCTACTCTCCACGAGCTCTGCCACAGCACCAGCTCAGAGCTGCTTCTGGCACAGAGGACACCCCCAGCCTGTGCAGCACCCTGGGAAGGGATGGTGGCAGACCTTCCCCAGGGCTGCAGGCGGGGTGTGGATGAAATAAGGCTTCTTCTGTCTTCCTGGGAAGACTCAGGGTTCAGCAGAGTGAGGAGCTGTCTGTCCCAGCCCCGGCTCCTGGCAGAGCAGAGGGGAGGTGCTTGGTGTGGAGAGCACAGGACGAGGGATATGTACAGCAGTCTGCAGGGACAGGGGCTCAGGGCCCTTCCCAGTGAGGTCATGCCCAGCCAGCTGGGATCTGCTCCACCGAGGTGTTTCGGGGTGTCAGTAGCACCCATCCTTCCAGGAGTCGTCCTCGGGGGCCTGGGGGGTCTGTGCTGCCTGGAGGAACCTGGGGGAGACAAAACAACACATCAGGGACAGCTCCAGGCAAAGCCCAGGCACCTGGGGGGACAAAACAACACATCAGGGACAGCTCCAGGCAAAGCCCAGGCACCTGGGGGGACAAAACAACACATCAGGGACAGCTCCAGGCAAAGCCCTGTGGTGCACACAGGTTTGGGGTTTGGGTCACCAACATCTCCCTGCCCTGGGTGAAGTGCTGCTGTCACACCCTGAGCACCAGCAGCACCAGTCAGGCACTTTAGGGAAATTCAGTGACTGTTAGAGGATGCTTAAACACTAATATCCGCCAAATTAACACTGTTGTGACTTCAGCCCATGACTGAGTCCAAGAGAAATATTTTTCCATGCAAAAATAACTGAGCACATGAAAAATAATCAGGTATGTAGAGAACTGATATAAATTAAGAGATTAAAATTTCCCTTTTTCATGTTTTTAAAGTAAGTAGATACATTTCACTGTAAGGCTCCAACGGGACATTAAAGATCAACAAGCACTGGTTGCTTCTCAGTCTGATATCAGTCGTATCGTAATAATAAGTCTGAATCAATTTCATTTCTCTCCCTCCTGAAAGTCTGAATTGTAGCATAACAGCTGTAAAAAACCAGCAGCAAGAAAAACAAATTTCCGTTTTGGGACACCCCTCCCTCTGCTGTGCTTTCACCCTGCTGGATGGAGTTCTGAAGGATAAAGAGCTCCACTCACCTCCTGGACGGGGGCGTTGCCTTTCCCTTGGGCGCGGCCACCCCTCCCGCGGCCGGCCGTGCTTTCAGGGCAGAGCCTTTGGCCACAGTGACCATGGTGGTGCTTCTGGAAGTGCAACTGCTGCTGGGAGAGCCCGTGTGGAGCTGCGGCTTCCGGACCCCGGGCACAGGAGCCGTGTAGCTGCAGGGCTTCCCCACCTGCCTCCCGGACAGCAGGGAGCTGCTTCCCGAGGCCGCCTTCCCGGGCTGGCGCCCCGTGAGCGGGGACTGCCCGGCCCCCGAGGAATACCTGAGCTTGCTGGGAGTCAGACCTGCAGGGAACGCCACAGCGCTGTCAGCGCCCTGCAGGCCCTCGGAGGCTGCTTAAGGGGACGAATGGGGCGTGTGGCCGGCGTGGCACTGACCTGCTGACCGCTGCTGAGTCCTGGGAATGCGGCTGCTGGGCACCTGCAGGTCGGACTCCAGGCTGCGGCTGCTCCGCACGGCCTCGAGCGCGCGCAGGCTGCTCCGCGCCAGGTTGGGCATGCTGTGCCTCAGCTCCTCTGAAAGCAAACACAGCCTCAGCCTCCTGCTGCTGCTGTAAGGCTCTCTTGAAAAACCCGTGCACTTAACAGCAGAGCAGTCTGCACCTAGTTCTTAGCTTCCAGGAAACAGCAGTGCTTTTGAAATCACAGGATATGGAGGTTCGAAGAGACCTTCAAGATCATCCCATCAACCCAGCGCCGCCATAATCACCCCTAAGCCACATCCCCAGGCGCCACATCCAGAGACGGTGACTCCACCACCTCCCAACTCATTCCAAGGCCTGACCACTTCTGTAGGGAAACAATTGCTTCTAACAGCTAACCTGGACCTCCCCTGGTGCAACTTGAGGACATTTCCTCTTGTTCTTTCACCTGGGACATGGCAGAAGAGATCAACCCCCACGTGGCTCCAACCTCCTGTCAGGAGATGTAGAGACAAGTAAGGTCTGCTCTGAGCCTGCTCTTCTCCTGACTAAACAATTCTAGCTCCCTCAGCGTGGTGCTCCAGCCCCTTCCCTGGACACGCTCCAACCCTCAATGTCCTTTCTGTAGTGAGGAGCCCAGAACTGGACACAGCACTTGGGCTGTGCCCAGCACAGGGGACAATCCCTGCCCTAATCCTGCGGCCACACTATTCTCGATCCAGGCCCTGCCGCCCTTGGCCTTGCCCACCTGGGCCCGTGCTGGCTCATACCCAGCACCGCCAGGTCCCTTCCTGCCGAGCAGCACTCCAGGCACTCTGCCCGCAGCCTGGAGCGCTGCGGGGGGATCCGTGTGTGCCAGAACCCTTTCCCTGGCTCAGCCCGGCCCTCACCTTCGCTGTTGGCGTACTTGAGGCGCTCCTGCATGGGGCTCTGCACGGCCCTGCGCGGGGCGCGCAGCCGCGACGCCGAGGCCCGGCCGAGATCCGCGGCCGCCGAGGGGGACTGGCAGCGCGGGGAGCTCAGCGGGGACGGCGAGTAGCGGTGGGCGCTGCGGAAGGACAGCGAGCAGTCGCAGTCGTCCTCGTCCTCCAGGCTGTAGGTGTCGAACTCCTGGTCGCTGTAGGTGCCGCGGCGCAGCGAGTGCAGGGACGCGCTGGAGCTGCGCCGGGACACCGAGGCCGAGCTGGAGGCGCAGTCCTGGCGCAGGCCTGGGGACACGGGGGACACGGGCAGCACGAATTCCAACAGCACGTTCCAAATCCCAAAGCAGGGCTTTGACAGGGATTTGTTTTGCGTTGGAAGGAGAGTCAGGTTAACACCTGTCCTCCCCGGAATCCATCAGCTGGGACAGCGTCACCTGCATTAGCACTGGTTAATTACGGAGCAATTAACATTTGGGGGGCCTGCAGTGCTCCCTAATCCCACCTGAGACTGTGAACCATACACTGCCACTGAGCTCCAGCAGCTTAAGTAGCGATGGGAGTCTCATTTACAGGGTAAACCTTTTAGTTTAATTACTTCTGCACCCACCAGCATTTCAAAGGTGGAAACAAAGATTTGAAGTCTGCCTCCCACGAACACACACCTGCCTTGCACTGGCACCTGGGTCATTTACAGCTCCTCCCCAGCCTATGCCTTTATTGAAGCTTTCCTGCCTGACAAAATACAAGCAAGAAAAAAAACCCCAAACCAAATAAAACCACCCAAAAATCACCCACCCTCCAAAACAAACAAACCAACCAAACTTACTCTCTTCCTGCAGCCGTGCCATGACCTGGACGTCGGTGAGGTCCTGCAGTTTGTACCCCATGGAGATGGAGTCGTCCGAGGTGCTCAGCTCGCTGTCCACCGAGGACTGGGAGCTCAGGGCCGAGTGCATGCTCAGGTACCCTGGGGGAGAGGAACACAAAGCCAGTCAGACTCCCACAAACCACCAGGAGCAGCAGGGATCTCTCCTGGGAATTCAAACAGTTCGGCCGGGAGCTTCAAGATAGCTGTGAGAAACACGGAAGAATTTAGAAATGACAGAGCTCAGTTTTTAACCCAAAGCTTTCAGGTACTTTTCAAACAAGGAAGTTGAGGCTGACAGACAGGAAGCAGCTTGGTCAGGGCCCGTGTAAGAAATTCAGTTTACACCTGGACTTCACACCTGTGTTTTCCATGTCAGCAGTTGCTTCTCTTCCAAGCTGGCTGAAGAAATAATGTTGGGAACCTGCTGCTGTTTCCTGCCTGGCTGGATTTGATCACAGTTTGAAAGGGCTGCTCAGTTTTGCTGGGAAATGGTTTATTTTAACATCACTGTTGAGTATTCAGGAGGTGCCCTGCCTTCAAACCTTCTCAGAACAGGGCAGGAAAACTGTGAGCTTCAGGATGCTTAAGTAACACAGTGACAGAAGTGTGGCTGTAATTAAAGGTGCATCTGTCTGTGTGTTGCACAGATACACACTCAAAGTCAAGGTATTCCACAATAAAATCCCATTTCTTTCCTCCTGGTGTCAGGAAAAGACTGCAAGAGTTGAAATAAATCCATCCTGAGCAGGGCTTGCACCTGTAGGATGTGGTGTAATGAACAAGAACAGGTTTCCTGCTGTAATTAACACCGCCTTCAATACCAATTAAAAATCCAGATGGACCTTGAGATCAGCTTTTTGAAAGGCAAAACCCCCAATCCAACTTTTTTTTAGTTTGGTTGTTGCATTTCAAATTGCAGGTCTAGGTAAAAATAGCTGAGGAGGGGAAAAAACTGCTCCTTCTTCCATCAGTAGAGCGGAGCTGATGATGGTTTCCAAACAGAAACCACATCTGGGTTTTGTCAAAAGGGGTTGGTTTGGTTTTCAAGGGAAGTCACTGTTTAACATTTTCCATTTGAAGGGTAGGAGAGCTGTTTTTTCTTAGAAATAAAATAAGTTTTGAGTCAGTCAGGTTGACAGGAAACTTTAAACTCGTGTTAGCACTTGCACAAGTCACAAGAAGAGGCACCTGAGATGAAGTGAACTCTCATTTTGCTCTGAAAGGACAGAGCCTGTCCTGGCCCTGCTCTTGCACCCAGCACATTTTCAGAGTGAACCTTCCAGAAGCCACAGACACTTTGGTTTGACTCATCAGGAGGTGTTTCTGGGTGAAGAGATGCTCAGACACCTGGACTGCCCCCCAACCTCATATGAAAAACAAGAAATTGCCTTAGAGATGTTTCCCTGCAGAGCTCAGCTTGCAAAAATCCTCAGTCCTACGTGCATCCTTTTGTTTGCAAAACAGAGATAAGTGTTAATTCCTATTAATAGCAGAAAATCAGACCTCAAAAACAAACCTGCACCTGTGAAAACATCCACAGGCAACCCTTTTTCTTTTTTTAGAAGGGAAAAAAAGTTCATTTCACATCAAGTTTGAAGGCAGAGACTGTTAAACATGCTTTGTGTTTTGAAACATGCAAAGCAGGGTTTAGCAATTTCCACACAAAACAAACAAGTAAGGAAGAGTCCTTTGATAGCAGAGCCAGGAGGCAAAGCATTTATGCTGGGAAACAGCAGGAACTGCACCAAGGGTAACAAATGAAGCTCTGGGAAGGGTGTTCCTGGCTCCTGAGGCAGCAGGGAGGCTGCAGGCCAAAGCATTTTGGAGGAGCTTCATTATCAGGCTGTAACAAGAGTTGTGGCTGAGCTGCCTCAGGTAGGGAATCTTAATCTTCCTCCAAGCACAATTAAGGCTAAATGAAAACTTCTGTTATTTTGTTTTAGCTGCCCACTCAGGCAATTGCAGGGTTTGCCCTGGAGATTTTGGCAGCCCTACATTAATCAATGTTCCCAAGAGAAGCCTTCCCCAAAACCCTGAATCCAAGTAACTCGATAAAGATCACATCTACACATACAACACTATTTGCCAGCAATATATTTTTGCCCCAACAGCGGTTTTCTATTTTAAGCCACTTAAAATTAGTACAATTTATAAATATATAGGAAGTAGAGAAACCCAAACCAAGAAGTAACTACAGGACATTTAGAATGCAAGGAGGTTTTCTGCCACACAAACGAAACCTGGCTGAGCAAGGGAGCAAACCAAAAGGGGAAAACACCACGAGTGGCCATGCCAACCTTTTCCTCTGCCAATTCCTAACCCTCCTTGCATTTTAAACACCCCACTGCTGCAGTGCCGTGCCATACCTGAGCTGCCACAGGTTAGTAGTGCTTTGTTAGTCGATTTGAGGTGCCCAGGAGAGTTTAGTGCATTGCTACAGGAGCCTGCCTCGGAATTCAAGTTATGTGCGCTGGGAGATGCCAGGGGGCTGCAATACAGGTTTTTCCATCTACTGGCTAGAAGGAAAAATACAAAAAAGCCACAAAGGTTAGCAGATTATTGTGGAAACAGAGAGCAAGATAAAGAACAAGATACAGAGGTATCAAACAGGATTAAATGCTGTAGCAGAGGTACTTCTGGGTGGTGCCAGTGCCACGCTGCAGGGAGCAAAGCAGTGCCCAGTCCCCCACTCGTGTCCTTCAACTGCTTTTGTCCCTTCTGAAGAATTCCAAGAGTAACTCCTGACAAACTTGGCTTTAAAAAAGCCATAAATTTCACAGAGTTCCATCTGGGATTCCCAGAGGACTGTTTTCATCAGTATCTACCACTTCTACACCCCTTCACTTTACAGAGCTCACCGAACTTTATGTTGCATGTGTGTTATTCTGAATTTTTATGATGGAATCAAGACAGTATTAAACCTCAGAAACTCTGCCATTAGATTAAAGGAAAGCAATCTAATATAAAAACCAACTCTTTGCGTTAAATTCCTTCAGCTCACACACTCACATGTTCATCAAGGAACCAAAATAAGGCAGGTGGCAAAGCCATCCCTACTGGAGGTGGAACGAGCAGCTACAACACTGAGGAAATTACTCACACCGTGATCTGGAGATACTCAAGGGGCTGCTGAACTGCCCCCAGAACTCAGTTCTCCCTACTGTGAGAATATCAGCTAAGAAAATAACGACGATTCACCAAATTAGTAAGTTTTCTTTTTTTATTTCTCCCACAAATTTTACCAGGTCAGACTAAGTACAACTAAAGCCTGATACATTTCGGAGAGAAAAGAGGCAATCAAATAGACTTCATTCAAAATTTCAAGCACAGGTGGTTTATGAAAGCAAATGAAGTTTGTTCTCAAAGTATATTTGGTTATCTCCAATCAGGAATGCCAAGGTTAAACTCAAGAGAAGCCTGAGATCTCAAGCAGTGCCAAACACTGTTAGAATGAAAACTAAAAAAACCCAAACCAACCCCCAGAGCAGTGACCTCAGACTCCAAACCACAGGGGCCAAACTGCTGGCTGAACTGAAAGCAGAATCCCTGCATCCCCATGGAGACAAACCCAGGCACCACAAACCCTCAGACAGCAACGTGGGGACCCAGCTGGGCTTGGATTTCCAGCAGTTCAGGGATATCCCTGAGCTTCCAAACACTGATTCTCTCAGAAGTGTCACTTGTTCAAACACAGCTGTTGTGTCTGGAGGTTCCTGAGTCCAACTGGACAGAGGAGACTGCAGCACCTCTCTGCAAGAAACCTGCAGCAAATCCTGACCAGGAGAGTTGGATGACAGGGAATCTAGAGAAGGTAAAAATTAATTACTGATTCATTTCCCGCCCCTCGGTGTCCTGGCTGTCAGGATTCCAGCCCATTTTCCACAAACCTGGAAGCCATTTGAACTGACAAAGGCAGGATATGCACCAGGTGCTCTGCAGGTGATGCAGGACAGAGGGAGGAACAGCATGAACTCATTTTTGTCCTGTGAACTGCATCTGTTCTGAGAGCTCTCCCACACCGCAAGCCAAGGTGGAAAAGCAAACCCCCGAAGCCAGGCCCCAGAACAGTGCCTGTGGTCAGAGACATCACCACAGCATGCACAGCACTCCAGCTTTTCACTTCAGGCAGGTGAAACCAGGGATTTCCCCCTCAGGATTAACACAGCCCACAGCCACCAGGAAGTGCTTCTAGGGGATGATAAACTGGAAGAAAAACCTGGTTTCCAAGTGACACCATTTCTTTAAGTTTAGTATTTCATTGTTGTAAGCTTTGAGCAGCAGACAACTTTTTCACCCAGGCAATAGCAGCTGGTAAGATTCAGGAGGAATATCCATAAGGATATCCAGAGGAGCAAGGATCACCACTGGAACACTCAGCACCAGGAGTTCTGATCTAGAAAGCTGCAGTAACAGTTTTCCATGGTTCTCTCCCCACTCCCCAGCAGCACATTTTTTTCCTCTACATATTTCCTACATTAAAAAATGTTTAAATATTAACAAAAGTTAAAAATTCAAGAGCCTGACAACACTAAGCTGGATTTCCCTGCTTCGACTGAGGATTGAAAGGGACCCCACAGCAGTGAGGCTGCAGCTGCCCTACCTTGGTCCAGCCTGTTGATGAGGGTCCTGCAGGCAGCCTCAATCTCGGGGCTGGGATTATCCAGCACCTGCCGGCACCATTTCAGAGGAGAGGCTGTTTTCTCATCCATGGATTTCCTTGGAGACACATAGAGCCTTTGGAAGGATTCAAAGGAGACAGGAAGAAATGCTCATTAATTCAAAGCATACAGCTACGGAAGCAGCATTTGCCAGAGCGTAGCCATCAGTAACCAACAGTTACCCAAATTAAAAAATTCAAGTTTAAATTGCGTATTATGGCTCGGAAAGAAAACGTACTGCCACCACAGGAAAATTCAATGGCTTCACAGAGAAAGCCACAGGCTCTGCAAAGCAAGCTGCCAGCCTGGGCTGTTGCACCACTGCTGGAAACGAAGGTGTTGGAATACTCACCTGTCTCTCCCTCCACTCCCCTCCTCCAGAACACCCCACCCTCAGAGGCAGGGAGGGTGGGAGCTGCTCCCAACTGGAGCTGCAGGGTGATCTCCTTCCAGGAGCTGCAGGTTTTGTTTAAAACCCTCTGTTCCACCTGTTCAGCACTGCAGGCACAGCTGCGTCCTCACAGCAGCTCTGAGCCACCCAAAGGTGCGTTCCCAGATTCCAGCAAGAAAGCCCTTCCTTGGAGGATTTAGACATTCCCAGACAGGTAGGAAGTGTGGCTGTAGCTCATCTTCCTTGGAATGCCAGATAAGGTCTCCTCCAGCCTGAGTGGTTGGCAGATCTCTGACACCTCCATTGCTTTGCATGGACAGCCAGGATTAGCCTTATGGATAGACAGAGTTAATCATCTTAAACCCCTGGATTATTTACAAGGGATTGGGTGTAAAGCAGCATCTTCACCCTATTTCCAAAGCAGAACATTTCTCTGAAGAAAGGTCAAAGCTGGAAGAGCCTTTGCTACAAAAGCACCTCGAGTATTTTATTGACACATCCCACATCTGTACTTTTTATTCTTAAAAGCAAAAAGCAGTTCCCTATTTTTTAACGTTTTTGCTGTTCAGCAACACATTCAAAACTTGTAAGGGGAAAGAAAAATCAGTCCTTTGTACATCCAGAAGTGAAACTGTTTTTAATTCTTGCACATCACCTGGAGAACACCCCGGTGCAGAGGGCAGTGAGACCTCGACCTAGACCTGGAACTTGATGGTCTTTAAGGTCGCTCCCAGCCCAAATCCTTCTGGGATTCTGTGATCTGTGGACATCAAGTTTGCCTCTCGGGTCCCCCCTCTCCTGAGGCTCTGCTGAGCTGCTGGCACAGCCTTCAGCTGCTCCCTCTGCACCAAGAAAATGCCCAGCAGCAGCTTCAGGAGCTTCTGGGCCAGCCAGGAGCTCTTCCATGCACACAAGTGCTGCTTTCCCACCAGCACCTTCCCCCTCCTGGTGCTGCTTCACCTCATGAACTGCTGGTGGGTGACAGAACCCTCCTGGGCACCAGCAAACCACTACAGCCACAGCTGAGCATTTATGGTGTTCCCAAAGCTGACCTCGCTGATGTATCCAGAGGATTGCATCTTCATCAGGCCACAATCCAGTATTTAGGCACAAAGTGACAATGAGGATGGAGTTAAGATTTCAAGGAATGTCTGCCTGTGCTTCAGTTGCCTCCTCCTCTCTCTCCCAACTTCTGCCACTCCTGCAGCAAGGTACACCGAGCCCTTCTGCTCCAGTTACTCCTTCACTCCCTGCCAGATCATATCCAACCCATAAAATACTGATTTCCACAACAAAACTGATGTAAATCAGCAGGAATGTCGGTCATTATCCCATTCATTCCTGAAAACCCAGGTTTAAAACATACAGAAACACACTGTGGGACTCTCAGCTGTCAGGTGTCCTGTCTGTAACAGCAACATCTGGCCAAGACAGAACACAAACAGCTGGGATATTTAAAATATCGTACAGGTCTGCCTGACCTACTGCCCTGGCTCTTGTCCTGGATCCAGGCAGGGATAGTATGGAATGCAGAAAGCAAGACTCTGCAGATATGGCAGTTTTGGGGCTATGAGAGGGAGCATCTCTGCATGCATCAGCTCTCAAAACACAGTTTATCATCCAGGGAAGGCCATTATTCCCTCTTTTTTGCCTCCTGACTTCCCAGCCCTGCCTCTGGCCAGAGCCATATTTGCAGGGAACAGACTCAGCCTCTTTAGTCACATCTCATACAGATGCTTTTCCACACCAAGCTTTACACAAATCCACATGCAAATAAAAAAACAAATCCAAAGGCTAATTTGTTATTGACAAAATAAATGCTGAGGAATGAAAGCAAATATTCCTGGCTCTCCAAAGGCACCTTTTAGGGAAGGCCCCCCCAGTGAATCTTGCTGTGTTTCTGCATGGATAAATGAGCATTGCAAGCACTCAGATCCAATCAGGCACAGGAAGCAAAGTGCTCCCTCTCCCTGGGTCTGTTTTACAGTTCAGACCACAAAAGGAGCAGTAAAACCATCACACAAAAAAGAGGCCAACAGCCTCCTTAGGGCAGGTCAGGCTGCTCCTCACATATTCCAGGTTCAGGGAGAGAATCCTGCTCTGCTCCAGAAGTTGTTCTGCCCAGCTCCTCCCATGCTCCTCACCCTGCTTCCACCCAGGACTATCCCAGCTGAGAGAGGCAACACTTGTTTGCTTGCCAGAACTATTCCCACATGGAGCAGAGCTGTGGAGTCCTCTGGACTCTGCCAGAGGACTCTGATTTTTTCTGCTGACAAGTCCATCGGCAAGAGAAGCTCTCACAATTTCCCCAAACCCAATTAAGTGAACACAATTCCTCAGAGCACTGACAGGCAACTTATAAAAAAAAAGGAATTGTGGTTTGATTGCACAGCATCAGGGCTCCCATTTTCCTCATGCAGGAGCTTGGGGAAGGGCTCAGCATCCTGACTTCCCCAAAGGTGCTGGCACAGCATTGACTGCTGAACTAAAAGCACCACACACAAATATGTGGATGTGAATATTTTTCTGGACATGACATTAAGAGCCAGAAGTCACCTTTTCCTAGACTCAGGAAAGCCCAGTGACCAGTGTCACCCACCAGAGGCTGAGTTAACCCAGCCTCACATCCAGGGAGCTGAAACAGCCTTTCCTCGGAAAAATGGGGGTGTGAAAAGCTAAAAACTCTTGGCTTTGTTTAAAAACACACAGAATTTTTCTTTCTGGTAGTTTCAGCCTCCAAGGCTGTTTGATTTGCCAGGTTAACTGAATCCCATAAGCACTGGAAAAGCAGGACCCATCCCAGAGTCAGGCAAAGCCGAACAAAGCCTGATCAAGACCAAGCCTTACCCTGCAGTTTGTTCCACCAGCTCAGCAGTTTGGGTGCTCTCTTTAAATGTCTCTGAATGTTTCCTTTTGTCAAATTGCAAATGAAAATCGGTTATTTAGATAGTTACAAGGCCTCATACAAAATGCACAAAGTAAACATTTGGGCAAATATTCCCAGTTTGATGTATTGAGGGTTTGTTGTATAAATTATTAAATAGGAATGAGATTTTCTTCAGCTTCTGAGGGGAAACCCTTAGATAAAGTATCTTTAGTTTCTGCTTACTAGTGTTTGTGTTTACTCTGTAAAACAGAGTATTTTGTGACAAATACCTCTGGTAAATACCCAGTGCCATGAGCACAATGGGAGATTTTTCTTTCATTAAGTTGTAGCCACTCACAAATAAATCTGTGACACTCTCTGCACTTTATTCTGACATAATCCAGCACACTAAAAACAGGGATTCTTCCACAGATACTGTTTTCCTTTTGGAATCAATGCCACAGAAGGATTTACAGGAATTAATGGCCACTGTTGTTGGATTTTGAAATTCCAGCTTTTAACAAACCCAAACGCAAGGAACGTAGGAAATACAGCAACTTTCTCAACTTGCACAGTGCACTGAGAAAGAGCATCCTCACAGCTGAATAACAGATCAGAGCGGCTCTAAGAGCACAAGCCTGAGAATTTTAGATCCTGCTCATGCAGAGTACTTGCAGCAGACATCTGTAAATCGTTAAGAGCAGAATTCAGGCTGCAGAAGGCTCTAGAACCAGTGCATTAGGGAATTAAACTGAGCGGAAAGCGAAGCCCATTTCTGAAGACACAGGCTTGGTTTATTATCCATCTTCCAAAGCACTTGGCACCAGTGTCTGCAGCAGCTCCAAAAATGGCAAACACTGCACTGATTTTCAGGGCTTTGAGTTATACACAACAGGGCAAGGAGAAGGAGACCTCAAGTAGCTGAAAGTGTTTAGAACAATTCAGGTTTATAAGATACACCTCCTTCAAGTGCTAAAAGGCAACTGAATTCCTCTCTAAAGCATGTATTTCAAACAGGGAATACATTAATTTTCCTTTCCCTTACACATGAGACTTCAGAGAGCTGATTTTCAGATTTAGTACTCTGCTTCTGCTGGGCTAATCTCAAATCTAAACACTCCTGCTGAATAGAAACCCCAACACAGACAAGACTGGGGTAGAAAGCCACAGTGAAACAATATTATCCAGGTTCTGAAATGACAGAAACACAAAAGGAAAAAATGGGAAAAATCCTGTGGAGAACACTCCACACAAAACATTCTGCTGTTAGCCCAAGTAGAGGCCTGAGCTTTATTCCTAAGAAACTGCAAAGAGAGGAAGAAAAATGACACTGCAAAGACACTTTCTCATGTCTATTTAGGGACTAATCCTGCTGAACAAACACCAAAATCAGTCCCCCAGTCAGAGCAGCTCTAAAGCTCACACGAAGTTAATCTCCTGACCCAGCCAACAGCCCATACAACGATCAAAAGGTGCCTGGGGGAGCAGCTCCAGAGCGGTGCTGTGTGCTCCCAGCATCTGCAGCAATCCCGCAGCAGCAGGAGCAGGCTGTTCCCCACCTCTGGCACCCACACTGAGCCATTTCCCTGCCCACCCCTCATTTTACCGAAATGGGACCAACAGGAGCCGCAGCCTCAGCGCTTCCCGAGGCCTTGGACACTCACAGGCTCTGCCATCAGAAGCAGTTCCCCCTCACAGGCTGTGCTCTGCACGCAGTGTCACCACCAGGCTGCCTTTCGGATGGCTCTGCCACGGAGGGGGGAGCTGGTGACACTCCCACAGAGCTGCACTGGGGTTCTGAAGGAGCTCCTGCACCCAGAGATTGTCCCAGCAGGGCAGATGTCACCCAGCCCGTGGCCATGGCCATCTGCAGCCAGCACAAACAGGTAACGCGCTCCTCAAATCAGTCAGGAAAGGTTTGGAGAAGTCACTCACTTGTGGTAAAAACACCGCACAAAATGACCAGTCTGAGAAAATAAGACTCTGGAAATTGCTGTTTCTAAGTCATGCAGATCTTGTCAGCAGCATCCTGTCACAAGGAGAGATCACAGGGGAAACTATGCCATGGGCTGTGAAGGGTATAAATTGATTACACAGAGACAGTCTGTAAGTAAAGTTCTCCCCCAAATTAGAGGCACGAGGTATGGTTCCTGGATTTTGTGCAGCGTCACATCCTCACTTGGTGGAACTTCTCCAGAATTTCTTTACCCATCTCTGATAGCACAAGCAGCAATGAGGTCCTCCAGCATGTGGAATTAAAAGTCTCAAACACGAAAATAGAAGGTCACTGGACACAGAGCTAAGGCTGAAAAATCACACAGCCAGGAAGCTCCTACACTGTCATTCCTTAGAGCAAACCACGCTCCTTCTCCCCACAGACACTAATCCAAGGGCACCCCACTTGCTGCGCTGAGCACGGATTCAGGCAGGAGACAACACCGCTGAGGTGAAGACAGCATGACCCAGTTTCAGCTGAGAGAGAAACTTTTGGGAATGAGAGCAGCAACACAGGGATTCACCTGAGTGCCAGGGATTCCCTCTCCTCCTCACCCCATGGAACAACACAAGAATGACAAACACTGGGGAACACAACCAATGTGATGCTAGCAGGTTTGTTCCCTGGATAAGAGGGAATTTGGGGTAACAGCCTTCCCAAAACAGCTCAGGAGCTGCCCTGTGCTGGAGTCCAAGGTGAGCATCACTGAGCTCCTCAGTGCCAGAGCCCAGTTCCATGTGATTGGTCTCCAGGATATTTACAATTTTGAGCAGCTATTTGAGAAAGGGACCTGAGGGAGCAGCCAGAGGCCAGGCAGCCCAGGGCAGAGTTACAGCTGCTGTGAGTGGGCACTGCCTCGGGTTTCACACAGCTCGCTCACTACAAACAACTCCAAAACACAACTTCAGACCTGCTGAACCATGGGGAGCTGCACAGAGACTTCTGCAAGTTCCAGCTGAATAAAGCCAGTAATTTCAAAATACAGCAGGAACTGAGACTCCACCTGCAGAGAACAGCAAGAAACCCTCTGCCCACTCCACCCTTCTTCCAGGGAAGAGGGATGTACAATATTTTTAAAAAGGATTGCAAATACACAATACAGTCAGCTATTCACTTTGGATTTGCTCAATCCAGGCAGGACAAAATTCCCCCCATCAGCAAAGCCACCTTATTAGAGCTGACCCTAAATTCAGAGAGAATTAAGGGGGTGTTGTTGGCTTTTTTGGTTTGTTTTAAGAAAACCCTCCCTCCCCTCCAAGCAGTTTCCTGGTTCTTGCTGTGGGAATGCACAAACACCTGCATGTGGGATGTGTTTATGCAGGCAGTTTGGGATATCTGGCAATAAGCACAGGCAGGCACTACTGACTGTACACAGGATTCATTCCCCACTTTCAGAACAAGCTCTAGAACAAGAAGCCACCACTAAAAACAGCTTCCTGTTTCAGCAGGTTTGTTTGACAAGAGGAAAAGGGAACAGATGGAAGAGATGCAGCACAATCAAAGATGATTTACGGTAACAGCACTTGCACAAGTGCTCTGGATCACCACCCTCTCATCCAGCTCCTCAGGGGCCTCTCTGTCATAGGTTACCCTGTTCCAACCAAATCTGGCAGGAAAACAGAGGAAACAAATCCACAAGGATCCTACAAGGTGTAGAGTGAAGGGTACCTGGGAAAGAAGGACCTTACCAGCCACCAGCTGAGGGAAAGGTTAAAGAACAGAACTCCAGGGCACAGAATCTCTCCTGATTTCACTGGGCAGCAGCCCCTGCCTGGGTAAATCTCAGCCTCCGAGACTCAACAGAATTTGAAGAATCTCCCCTGTCACAGGCTATATAAATATGAATATAAACCTGGCTGCTTCCATTAACATAGAAATAATAAAGCCAGTCTTCCATATGCAACTTGGTAAATATATTCCTTTATTTGTAAGAAATCTGCTCAAAATGCTGTTTAGGTATATTGAACAGTGATCAAGTTAGAACCAGGATTTGGGTTTTAAAAGTACACTTGCAAAGAAAAAAAAAAAATTATGTTTTAAATATAACCTCAAATTCAGGCTGGAGCTGATGCCATGACCTCATTGAGCTCCACTCCATTAACAAAAACTTTACCTTCCCCTCTAACAGCTAATGAATGTCTGGAGCTGAAGGTTTGGTTTGTGTTCAGCAGCCCTGTCCTTGCTGCCAGATTAATCTGCCTACACAAATTTGAAACCCAATTTGCAGAGCCCTGAGGCTTTTCCTCCCAAGTCTTACAAATTAACAACTCTGGCTAAAATCTCAAGTCTCAGTTATTGCAGGAGCTGGAATCAGCCTCAAACTTTACATCTCCCTTGCCCTTCCAAAGGTTGTTAATCTGTTGATTTATAAAACAAGTTTTAAACAAGGCTGGTGGTGGAGGGGAGAGTTCCAGAGAGTCGGGTCAGTTAAGGATTACATCATTGATCTGGTTCAGTTCATGTCTGAACAAAAGAGGTGCTTAACTGGAAAGAAACAGCCTTCAGGAACTGGGAATGGTTTGTCTCCTCAGGTCCTACCAAAACCCACAAATTCCAGACGGTCTGGGGATTCTTATGGACAAAATTCTAATTTAAATATGGTATTTGACAGTTGTGTGCAAGGTTTAAAAGCTCCATTATTCATTCATCTGCATGTGCTATATATAACTGAACTTAGGGGGAAAGGAAGCTCCTGTGCTTGCTGCAGCAGTGGCTGGAAGGAAAGGGGAAAAACAGGGCCTACAGGTAAACTTATTTTTTAAAACATAATGGTCTGGCACAATGGACATAAAAACAAGAACAGTCACTAACGAGAACTGCATTCTTGCTGCTAAAAATCGAGGTCCTGTACAGAAGTCAGTTTACAGCTTTAAAAGGAATTGCTCAGCTAAGCACAGAAAAGTCCCTCTCCCCCCGAGCCTGGGGATACCTACCAGCAATCCTCCTCTTCGGGGCAATTTTCCAGTTCTAACACTTTGACTTCATCCAGATCCGCGTTACTCGGAAGCCCCTCTAGCTCTGCACGCTTTTCACTGGGATTCTGTTCATGGATTCCAGCTGGGGCGTGCATCCCTGCCATGAGCAGGCTGCCCAGCAGCTCCGAGCTGTCACTTGGATCCACAGGTGAGGGACACCGGCCCTCGCCAGGGCCCTGCCCCCCGTCGGGAGACACCTCCTCGGGGGCACTGTTGCAGCTGTATTGCACCTGGGCATCGAGGGCTCTTTTGAAGCAGTTGTTCTCTCCTTCCTCCTGCCTCATTTTGCTCAGCTGGCTGTGCAGGCCCGCCATGATCTGCAGCTCCTGCTTGTCGGCGATGGTGTTGATGCTGTTGTTGATCTCCATCCCGTTGAGGCCGGGCTCGTGGTTATCCACCCCGGCACGGATGTCCCCCAGCACGTTTGTCCCCAGCATGCTCCTGCTGCTCCTGCTCCTGGCGTGCTGATTGTCCAGCTCCAGCCTCCTGACCAGCTCCCGCAGCTTCCGCACCTCCGGGCCCACGTCCTCCTCCGGCTCCGTGCCGGGGCCCATGGCCGAGTGCTCGGGGGCGTCTCTGCCTAGGGCAGGCTCCAGAGCGGGATCCTGCTGGATGAGCGGGGCATTCCCGGGCACCACCATCCTCCACAGCACCCGCTTCCACTGCAAGGCATGCAAAACACAGCAAAGATCCACAAGGATGCACAAGACTTTTAGGCAAATGGAATTAAGACACCAAAAATCCTGGCCTTTATAAGCATCAGCTAATTACATTGGAGTGGAAGGTGAGTGAATTTCATCCAAATCCAAAAGGAACAACTGAAATTAGGATTAGACATTGCAAAGCCCACAAATTCCTCTTTTTGAACGGCAAGGATGCGCACCTGTTCTGCTATAAATGAGTGTAATAAAAGGAAGCTGATTTAATCCCCCACAATAGTTTAGTTTCCATCTGTTTACCAACAAAATACTTGAGAAAAGCACTGACTGAGCGAAGTCAGGAAACATCATTAACGAGGTGCTGACGTCAGACAACAACAGCGTCAAGAAAATGGTGAAAACATCCTTTGTTCATTACCAGGCTTATCCTGGAAAAGCAGAAAAAACTTGGAAAAATTTCTGTATCACCTCATACCAAAGTAACAACAGGAACTGCAGTTACTGCGGTACGTGAAAATAAGCTTAAACAATGTTTTTACTGGTGTATTTTCCTGTTACAACTGAAAGGAGAGGGATGCAAACAGCAAAAAAGAAAAAATTTTAAAATATATCCCAAAGTAAGATTACATATTCCACTAAGTTTTAAAAAATGAAGCCATCCCTCTGCTTTTTCCTTAGCTGAGCAAGGCAGAGCGTGCAGCTCACTGTCACTCAGGCAGCTCTGAACTGCACAAGGCACTCAGGCTTCCCAAAAAACCATAAAGTGCATTTCACACCAGTTTTACAACGTGAGCAAACACTGCTTTTCCCATCCACTTGATTTACCCGAGTTTTCAGTTTCATTGGGCATGTTCATTTCCAAACCGCCTCGTCACTGAAAACCCCTAATACTGAAAATCCCCTAATTAATGGTCCATGGAGCAGTAAAATGGATTAAAAGTCAGAAATCCTCTCTATTTTGCAGAAGGAGGGGAAATAGACTGAGGGAAGAGGGAGTGAGTCAACACAGCCAAGTGAAGGTTTAAAAATTGATGCACTTGTTACAACTGCAATGAAACCCTGACTTTTTGTGGCTGTGGATGTTCTTCCCCCTCCCTCTGCTGCCTAAAAATGTCCTCTGTTTTTAAGTGCCACTGGGCAAAGGAAACCACAAAAATTAAGTGTCACACAAAGCAAGGTTACAAACAGACACCCCCACAGGTACCTCAGCATATCCCTATTATTTAGGCACTTGTCACAGCAATAGCTGGGTATGTTTCTTTAAAAATACCGTTTTGTTGGGGTTTTTTTACCTGATTTTTTTTTATTATTTTGGTCCTCCATCTGCAAGATACAAATTTTCAGCTTCCCCTTGAGTTAGTAGGAAATACAAACAGCTCTTAAGAAGAGCTGTGAGTGAACACAGCACACTTTCCACTTATATTCCAAAGCCGTGCCTGTAAGCAGCACTGCTGAAGGCATTTTGCCTTGGGAAAAGGAAATGTAGTGTGGAGTTACCAAGCAATGTCATTCCCACCCATGTGCCAGCTTCAAAAAGCTCCTTGCATGGATTCCCACTCCTACAAACCCATCCGATCCTCGTCGGGTAACGGCACAGTGCGATTCCCAAAGAGATCTCGGAGTAAGGGAACACTGTGATTTCCAGAGGTATCCCAGGGCTCAGGAACTCTCAGGATGCACCAGTGGGCAGTTCAAGGCGTTCCACTGTCCAAGCAAAACAGTGGCTCAAGGAGGGGAATTAAGGAGACGGGTCACCCAAAAATTGGTTCCTTTCCAAGGGTGAGGAGCCGGGGAAAAAAAACCTCACGTGAGGGGGAAGAGCAGCTGAACAGCGCTCAGTCTTTCCCCAAAACCACCAAGTCTGAAAACCACCCCAAAAAACCTCCAGCAAAGACATGCGGGGGAAGAGACACAAACCCGCAAAAGTTCATTTCATTGTGTAAGGGGGGAAGAAATAAAACACGTTTGGAAGAAGGCAAAAAGGCGGCAGCCGTGAGCGGGCCGGAGACAATAATTCGGAGTTTGCCGAGCAGACATCCGGGTGTCTCACGGAGGGTAACGGTCCCGCTCACCCCGCGGGCCGCGCTGCCCACGGGGCTTTGAGGGCCGGGGGGCTGCGAAGGCTCTGACGGGGGCGTGGGGGGCTCTGAGAGCTGGAGGCGCTGTGAAGGATGGGGAAAGGGACTGTAAAGAGGCTGGAGGGGCTGCGATGGGGTTGGGGAGGTGTCTGAGGGGCAGTGATGGCCATGGGGCTGTGAGGGGCTTGTGCGGCTGCAGGCTCTGGGGAGGCTTTGAGGGGCTGTGGGGGGATCTGGGAACCAGGGGGGAGGCTGTGGGGGGCTCTGATGCCCCTGGGGCCGCCGCCGCCCCGGCCCCGCCTTTGGGGGGGTGGTTCTGAGCGGCAGTGATGGCCATGGGGCTGTGAGAGAGCTGCGGGGGCTGTGATGGCCATGAGGGCTGTGAGAGGGCTCTCAGAGGCCGGGGGGCTGTGATGGCCGGGGGGCTGAGGGGGCTCTGAGGAGCTCCGAGAGCCGGGGGGGGGGGTGCGCGGGGTGAGGCAAGGGACGGGCTGAGGGTCTGTGGGGGGCTCTGATGGCCACGATGGGGGTGCGCGCTGTGCGGCACCGGCGGACGCGACCCCCGCGGGGGGCACGGGCGCGGCCGGTCCGCACCGAGCGCGGCAGCGCCGAGCGCGGCGGGCACCCTCCCCCCTCGGACGGTACCTGGATGGATGGATGGATGGATGGATGGACAGACGGACGGACAGGCGGATGGCGGTCGGTCGGAGGGCGGGCGCCCGCCCGGTCGGTGCCGGTGCCGCCTTTCTCCGGCGGCTCAGCCCGGCCCGCGAACGGCGGGAGGCGCCGCCCCCGCCCCTGTGTGGGGAACGGGGGATGGGGGCGCTGCGCCTGCGCGGGCCGGGCTCGGGCGGCGGCGGGCGGGGGGCGGCCCGGGGAGGGACCCGGGGGAGCCCCGCGTGAGGGGAGAAGGGGCGTGAGGGGAAAAAGGGGTGAGTGAGGGGAAGGGGGTGGTTGGGAGGGGAGAAAGGGGATGACTGAGGGGAAAAGGGGGGAGTGGTGGTGGGAAGGAGGTGAGTGAGGAG
>NW_024581134.1:6680677-6690340 GCF_017639235.1 Corvus kubaryi | reverse complement strand
TGAGGGGAAAAGGGGGGAGTGGTGGTGGGAAGGAGGTGAGTGAGGAGGAAAAGGGGTGAATGAGGGGAGTGGGGATCAATGCGGGGGGAAAAGGGGTGAGTGGTGGGAAAAGGTTTAAAAGGGGGAAAAGGGAGTGAGAGGGAATGGGGTAAGTGATGGCAGAAAGGAGGTAAGTGAGGGGAAAAGGGGCAAGTGAAGGGGACAGGCCAAGGTGGGGGGAAAGGGGCGAGTGAGGAGGAAAGAGGGGCGTTAGAGGGGAATGGAATGGGCAAAGGAGGAAAGAGAATTAGAAGGAAATGGAGCAGGTGAGGGAGGAAAGGGGGTAAGTGAGGGGGAAAGGAGTGAGTGAGAGGGTGTAAGAGGGAGGAAAGGGAAGGAGGGAGAAAGGTTAGGAAGGGAGAAGGGAGAGAGGGAGAAGGGCAAATGAGAGGAAAAGGGCTGAGTAGGGAAGGGATGAGTGAGGGGGGAAAAGGGTCTCTCCCTGTGCATTGATCTGGAAAAATGCACAAAATACGGCTTATCTGGGATCTCCTAAAGCTCCGGCGAGTGTTACGTCTCTTCAGGACAGTTTTATCAGGCAACAATAAAACTAGCACCATTCTTTGACATCCTCCCCCCAGATGTGCGTGCTGGACCCAAACACCCTCTGGCACCTCCTGATAAGGAGCGTTGGATGTTTGGCAGTCACCAAGGCCACGTGCTATGAGCAGAATCTCGTTTTTGTACCAGTTGGCCTGAACAGCACATCCAGCACTCACCCTGCTCAAGGTCTGCCCTGGTTTCAGCTGGGCTAGAGTTGATTTTGTCACTCTGTTGTTCGTTTTCAGATGCTCTGGGAAGGGTTGGTCTGTGTAGAAGACAGGCTTTCCAAAAGCAGAGTTCCTTGTGCCACCATGGGAGCTGCAGTGCCAGGATGGGTTTGCCTCCACCTCTGCTCAGTCACCACCAGCACATTTCATAGCCTTTATATATACGTATATTTATTTAATTAATTTCACATGAAATAACCTGGTCAAGATTTGTCCCCACAAGCAGCAGAATCCCAAGAGAAATAAGATCTTTCTGTGAAAGAAAATGCATGACCTCATCCATCATGTAGGAAAAAAAATCTGCCTGCAGGTGACCCTTCTCCACAAATACCAGGAAGATTCACCTCTTTGAATAATTCATTTGGGTTTTTTTCGTGGGGGGTAGGTCAGCAATTCTTCAAAGCTCAGGCCAGTACAAATTATAAAGCGTAACATTTTTATAATAGCTGCAGGTTCCTTTTGGGTGATACATGTCTTTAAGGGGGAAAATCCCCTCCTGTCAGGGAGCTGTGCAGAGCCAGGAGGTCGCCGGTGAGCTGCTCTCAAACACGGCCCAGGGGGGAATCAGGACTCCCTTTTCCCCAGGTAATCACAGGAGTTTAGGACAAGCAGACTGAAATCTCTGCAGAGCGTCAGCCTGTGGCTTTGCCAAGCCCTTTGCTGAGCCAGCCCTGCTTTGAGCACACCCTGCCTGCGTGGTGCTGCTGCTCCTCTCCCTCATTGCCTTGTCCTCCAGCTAAGCCTTTGGAGACTTCAGGGATGGGCCACGGATGGAGGAGCACAGGTGACACAGCCCCTGAGCTCAGAGGGCACGGCAGGAGCGGGTGATGCAGGGGGAGAGGGACACACAAGCTGAGGCTGTTTATGAGAGCTGTTACCGAGGTGGGACAGTTCCTGCAGGACAGCCACAGCTGAGGGGACACAGTGCAGAACCCAGACAAATCCAGCTCCCCATGAGGCCATGGACACTTCAGGAGCTCTGCAATCAGGGAATACATCATTGCTGCCGAAGATCTTCTCAAAGTGCGCTGTGGCACAGGCCCTTCTGCTTTGGCACTTGAAACCATCCCCCTTTGACCATGCTGGAACAAGCCCTGGCTGTACCAGTCCTTCCTACTGCTGGAACTGGTCCCAGTAAGGAACTTGTGGATGTGGTTTTCACCAGTTCTTGGCTGTGAGGGTGGGCAGGCCCTGGCACAGGGTGCCCAGAGCAGCTGGGGCTGCCCCTGGATCCCTGGCAGTGCCCAAGGCCAGGCTGGACATTGGGGTTTGGAGCAGCCTGGGACAGTGGGAGGTGTCCCTGCCCATGAACTTTAGAATACATGAATTTTTAACTCCTTCCAACCCAAAGCATTCAGGGAGTCTATGGTTCTATGATTCCTAATGCTTCCCATGAGGAAACAGTAAGTCTGGACACTGTTAAGGCACCTGACTTTCAGGTTTCAGTATTCAGCATTCCCAACCTGTCAGCTCTGAGTTAAGGGCTAAAATGATACAATTCTGATTTTACTGAGTGCAGCATCTGCTGGAAGTTCAATGCTGTTGGTGAGCATTTGGGCTGTGAATAATTCACAGCAATGAGAGGTCTGGGCAAAGCCCTGGTGAGGGGGGAATTGGGATTTCAGCTGAGCAGAGCTCTTTGTCAGGAGAGGGAACGGAGATGTCCCTGCTCTGGCACAGGACACCTGCCCTCAGAGCCCGAGTTAAACACCAGGTGAAGGACACCGTTATCTCCCCAAACAGGCAGCAGCCACAAGTGCTGCTGCAGCATCCTCAGGGAAGAGGCAGGAAGGGGAATTAAAGCTGACACACAATTAGAATAGAGCCTGCAAGTGCTCCTGGAATCCTGGGGAAAGCAAATGGAAATCAGGAAGAAGCTATTTCTAGGCTGAATTTGGGGGTGAAAGAAGCAGAAATAGGCTTTTGCTAAGGACTAAATTAAAACCCTCCCAAGAATCCAGATTTAGTGTTTAAGGCTCCCAGTGCCTGTGTGCCAGCTCACACAGCCTGGCTGCACAAGGGAAAGAAATACAAACAGCATCAGGAGAGACTCGTGGCAATGAGCTGGGGAAAACCTGAGGAGCTGTGCCTGACTCCCAGCTCCGGGAGCACTCGGAATCTTCATGCAGCTCAGGCCAGGCTGGGGGGCTCAGCACCTCTGGAAAAGGTTATCTTTGAGGATGAGGCCGCCTTATCGCCTTCCCATCGCGCTTGTCTGGTGCAGGTGACAGCACCGAGCAGCGGGTGCTGAACTCATTCACGGCCACGGGGCAGCGGGAGGGAAAAGAACTCGAGGGAAGCGGGAGCAGGAATTCTGCGATCTTAGCCGGGCAGGAGCTGCTGCATCCGCAGGCGTGCTGCCGGCACGGGCTGCCTCCCCAGCTCCGCAGGACCCTGCAAGCACACAAAGAGCGGCTGAGCAGGGCCGGGCCCACCTGGAATGCGGCGCTGGAGGTCGGTGGAGCCGGCAGCGTGCGGGGCTGGGCACAGCCTCACCAGTCACATCGCATCACCAGGTACAGGGAGCAGCGAGGCAGGAGCTCCGTTCCCTGCTCCTGCTGCTCCTCTGTGCCAGGAGCAGCGGGGGGACACGAGGGCTCCCAGCCCCAGCACAGCAGCTCTGCTGGCTGCCATGGTGCCTCCCGCTATTCCCAGATAATCAGACAAAACCAAACCGCGTCCAACCCGCTCCTGTCGATCTGTTGGAATGTACAACCCTCCTCTTCCCAAAGGTTTTCACCTCAAAGGATCTTTAGGTAAAGGAGTAGCTGCAGCTGCCGCCGAGGAGCTGCCTCGTGTCAGGGGAATGTCACCGCCAGGGTCAGCCCAGGACACAGGGAGGAACCTTCAGCTGCCTTCCACGAGGCCTCTCCACCTCTGAGGGACATTTCTGTCATCACTCAAGCCAGCCTCTGCCTGCCAGCCCCGGGAAGCCACCACAGCCTGTTTGTCACCGAGATTGTGGCTCCAACCGACACCCCCGGGACAGCTCGAGCGAGTTTCCAGCTAATGCTGCAGCGAGGTCGCTGCTTCCCCCTGAACACCCCAGGAAGATTCCTGCCTGGTCACCCAGGAAACGTGAGGGTTAAATGCCCTTCACCATGAGCTCTCACCCAGCCATCCCCCTGGGAACAGCTTCGGAAAGGGGCCCTGGACACCCACCTAGAAGAGCTTCTCGTAGCACTTGTCACAGTGGACAATGTCCCGGTGGATGAATATTTTATCCAGGAGATCTCCCATTGCTTTGTGGCAAATTCCACACTGCCAAAGGGAAAACAAGGAGGTTGGACAGTGACCAAAGCCCCATGCGGTGACAACAGAAGGGAGGGGGCAGAGGAACAGTCTCTGCATCGTTTTATTAAGGGGTGAGGATGTGACCTTTGAGGCTGCACTTTCCTACAACAGACAAATGTCCCTGCAAGCCTCTTCCTCCCACACTCGCCATCCCTCCTCCTCCCACCTTCCTCACGTCCCCACCGACATTCCTTGGAAACCCTGTGGGGTTTGAGGATTCAGCCACCTCCACTAGAGCACAAAGACCACAAAGCAGCAAGTCTGCCCCAAGGACGGCGGGGCAAGGACACGAGGGTGTTCTGAGGGTGCTGCCAATAATAAAGAATTCTCCTTGGTCTAATATTTATTCAAGGACCTGGAAATCTTCTGAGGACACCTGTGACTGCCTGACTGTTTTTGTCCTGGTGTGAGGCAAGGATTTGGCACAGCCCACATATATCACTCTGAAAGCCTGAGGATGGAATTTGCAGGAAGATCCCTGCAGTTCCCCGCAGCACAGCAGCACTGGGGCTTACCCTGAAGCAGTACTCGTGGCAGTGGATGTTCAGGTGCTCGATGATGATCTTGGGACAGTCCCGGATCTCCCGGCTGCAGTAACTGCACAGGGGCTCACTGGACCTGGGAAGAGCAGGGGAGGGGTTCCTCTGTGATGCTCTGGTTCCAGTCCCAGCACTGGTGCCACGGGTTTTTCCCAGCCATCAGCGCTGCTCTCCATGAGCAACCTGCTCCCACACGTGTGACTGTGCAGTGACAGAGCGGAGGGACTGTGCTGTCCCAGGGATGCAGGGACCCCAGCAGTGGGGCAGGACAGATCTCAGAACCTTACAATCATGGAATCATGGAATGGTTTGGGTTGGAAGGGACCTTAAAGGTCATCCAGTCTCACCCCCTGCCATGGGGCACCTCCCACTGTTCCAGGTTGCTCCAAGCCCCAATGTCCAGCCTGGCCTTGGGCACTGCCAGGGATCCAGGGGCAGCCCCAGCTGCTCCTGTGCCAGGGCCTGCCCACCCTCCCAGGGAACAATTCCTTCCCAATCTCCCATCTAACCCGTCCCTCGGTCAGTGAGAAGCCATTCCCTGTGTCCTGTCACTCCAGGCCCTTGGAAATAATCCCTTTCTGTTTTTCTTGCAGGCTCCCTTCAGGCACTGGAAGGCCACAGTTAGGTCACCCCAAATGTTCTCAGCTCCAGGCTGAACAACCCCAATTCTCTCAGCCTTTCCTCATAGGAGAGGTGCTCCATCCCTCTGATCACCTTGGTGGCCTGCTCTGGACTCTGACTTGGAGTCAATGTCACTGTATTTGCATTTATTGCACTGCTGTTCCACCACACACACACACACACACCAGTGCCCTCAAAAAGCAAACCCTTAAAATCATTTCTGATTAAGAATTTGATGAACCCCCCCAAGGCAGCCCCACCCTGTCCTACCTGTGCAGGGGAGCACTGGACAGGTAACTGTGGTGGCTGTAGCTGCTTCTCTCCTGGTCACTCAAATCCACAAGGCTGCCACTGTGGAAGGAAGGAGGTATCAGCACTGGACAGTGATATGTGGGAAGAGAATCTCGGATGGAATCATTAACCCAGTGATTTGGAATATCCCAGCTACCTGTTCCTCGGGGAGAAGGTCCTCAAAGTGCCTTCCCAGGACACAAAGAGGAACCTTTAAGTATCCCCAGAGAGGCCTCTCCAGGTAAAACTCCCTTGGCCTCACCAGGGCCCTCGTGTTTACACCTGGCCCCTACAAACAGCAGCTTTTCACTGCTAGAACTCGGAATCCTGCACAGTTATGCAGGAAAAGGCATGGAGCACATCCCTGGCCTCACCCAGCTGAGTGTTCCCTCTCTGCCTGGGTTTCCTGGATATTTGGCTTATCTTTGGCTGCTGACAGCAGCTCTGCTGAGCTCTGGGACAGGCTGGAGATTTACAGTGTGTAATCAGCTCCCCCAGGGATGCCAGCACAGCGCTGAGGGCGGATAATGCCAGCACGGAGCATCGAACTGGTGGGAACTGGTGCCACATCACTGTGAGGATGATGTACATGGGGCCAAATTCTGCTCTTGTCACACTGGGGCCAGTCTGGAGCAGCTTCACTTGAGCAGAACACAAAGGACTTGAAAAGCTTGAAAAGGGTGTAATTTAACTTCTTAAGACTCACATAATGAAATTTTTCCAGAGAGAGCCCTCACCCCCACATTTTCCTCACGCATTCCAGTCGTGCCAAACCTGCAGGGACCAAGCCACTCCAGGAGGAGCTTCCCTGTCCCCTGGGAGCAGGGGGACACGGGTCCTCCTGTCACCACCACAGCGGCAGGAGCCGGCAGGACCCCGCAGAGCAAACTGTACCCTCCCGATAACCCCCCGGGGCAGAGGAGCTCCAGCTGCTCCATCCTGGTGGGATGTGTGAGGAGGCTTGGGCTGGGCTCTGCACGCGTGTGTGACACACGGCTGTGACACCCGGCTGTGACACACGGTGTCCCCAACGCTCCGTACCTGCCGTAGCGTGGGGAGGCTGCAAAGCCGCCGGTGTTCACGTACTCCTTCACAAAGAGGATTCCTCTCCTAGGAAAACAGGGAGCATTTCCATGAGAAAAGAGCGGCTGCGGCTCGGGAGAGCCGGGCAGGGACCGCGTGTGCCCCCGGACACGGAACGCGTGCGGGAGAGGCTCGGAGCAGGATGCTGTTGTTCCGAATAAATCCTGGATATCGAGCATTGTTGCTAAATAACAACTCCTCTAATTACCCCACCAAAACAAATCGAGTTAATTGGAAAGAATGGGATGGATAATGTAACCCTTTCATCCAGTTATGCGCTGGTTGGAAGGATAAGTCTGTCCCAGCTCCCGCCAGGATTAGGCGCACAATGGGCATGGAGAGAGCTCCCGGCTCCCCCGGCACCACCAAGCCCTGTGGCACAGCGCTGCTTCCAGGGGCTGTTCTGCCACTGGAATGTCTCCAGCGTTTTCAGCCAGTGCAAACTGCCGCTGGTATGGTTTGGGATGGTTTTACCTCCCTTGCATATTCCTGCCTCTCTACAAGCCCAGCTCAGAATTCCATGTCCCACCCGGGTGCAGCTCTGGGCAGGCCGAGGGGAGCCCTGTGCCCGCAGCCCTGACAGGAACTAATCAGCCTTTTTCCATGGTGCATTTCCACTGCTGCCTAAAAGCTGGGATTAATCCTCCCTTCTTACATTAAGCCCTGTCATGGCTGAGGAAAGAAACCTCTCTTTTTTTCCTTAAACTGAGCACGGGCTCTTTTTATGTCATGGAATCACAGAAACATTAACATGAAAAAGACTTTTAAGATCATCAAATCCAACCATCAGTTAACACCACCACCATGGTCGCCACCAAAGCACGTTCCCAAGTGTCACATCCACACGTTTTCTGAACACTCCCAGGGATGGTGACTCCACCACCAGCCTCAACTTCCCCTGGCCCAGCCTGAGGCCGTTCCCTCTCCTCCTGTCCCTGTTCCCTGCGAACAGAGCCCGACCCCCCCGGCTGCCCCCTCCTGTCAGGGACTTGTGCAGAGCCACAAGGTCCCCCCTGAGCCTCCTTTGCTCCAGCCTGAGCCCCTTTCCCAGCTCCCTCAGGAACTCTCCAGCCCCTTCCCAGCTCCCTCAGGAATTCTCCAGCCCCTTCCCAGCCCCATTCCCTTTCCTGGACACGCTCCAGCCCCTCAGGGTCTGCCTTGTCCTGAGGGGCCCAGAACTGACCCCAGGATTCCATGTGGGACCTCACCAGTGCCCAGCACAGGGGGACATTCCCTGCCCTGACCCTGCTGGCCACACTGGGTGACACCAGGCAGGTGCCAAAGCTGGAATTCCTCACCAAGCAGGATGGCCCCGTGCCAGCCCCATCCTGCAGCGAGGGGATTGTGCCCGCTTGGATCTTTACCCGGCAGTGCTGGAGTCAGGCTGGTACCCAGAGCTGTGCTGGGAGCTGGAGAGCCTCTCACTGGAACTGGAGAGGAGCCTGTGGAGAGAGGGAGAAGTCTGTGAGCCATGGCAGGATCCAAACTGGCAGCCAGGGGAAGAGCGGCTGCCGCTGCTGGGAGGGCAGATGGATAGCAGAGCCCTTTGCCAGCCCTTATCATGGACCAAACCAGTCCCTTTGTCCTTCTACACCTGCCACAGGACAGGACTGCTTCCCTGGAGAAGGGATTTGGGAAAGTCTCACTTGTAGGGCCATGAGAGAGAAGACCCAACGAGATCTTCCAATGAGGATGGGGTGAGTGAGCCACAGAGGCCGAATGGGAGCAGCCACAGGGAGAAAAGGCACAGGAGGAATTGCAGGAGATGGGGATGGGGACGTTCCCAAAGCAAACGGAACTGGCCCCAGCTGATCTGAAGGAAGAATGCAACAAAACTACGGAAAACAGCTCTGTCCATCTGCTCTGCAATGAGGCTGACCTTTCCTGGAGCCAGTCCAAGGCTACCCAAGGATCTTGTGCCTCCTCTTCACCCCTACAGCCTACTCCTTGTTACAGAGCCAGCCCTGCACTGGTGGCTCCATGGAGCGTCAGGCTGCACTTGGATGGGCTGGCACTGCCAGGAGGGACTGCAGGGAGCCCAGGATAGTGGCATTCCATACTGGGTACCTCCTGCCCCTTCCAGCAGCCTTGTTCTGGGAGCAGATCCGTCATTTAACCATTGATATTCTGGGGACATTCTCTCCTTGCTGTGATCTCTGTTTTTCCTGTAGCAAAGGCCAATTCCTGGCCAGGAACCAGCTCCCCACTCTCCTGTCCCTCTCTTCTGGCCTCCCACACAGTGAAAAATCTCCAGAGGTTTTCCTGGATGTATCCCAGAGCCTATGCTAGGCAGCTTTAGCTGGGAATGGTTGAAGAGTTGCTCTGTGCCTCTGGATCATGCATCCACTCCCTGGAAACCAACGCTCCCTCTGTCAGCTCTTGGCTCTGCCTGCTGGCTTCTCTTCCATGGATTCTGGGCAGTTTCCCTCAGAGCCTTCGTGCCTCCCCGTTTACCTGGAGCTGTTATGGTTTAAGCTGTCCATGTAGAACGGCACCCTGTGGCTTCTCTGGGACATGGACATGGTGGGATCTCTGGGAAGGGACTCGTGGCTGGGGAGAGGAAGCGGAACAGTCTCAAGCTCGGAGTCTGGGCACGTGAGGGATCCTCAGAAGGGGTGGGAATCTCGGCTGGGATCTCCCTGCTGGGCACTGACCCCTCCCACTCCATGGCCATGGAGTGCTCCCATCCAGGGAATCAGCAAACGGATCAGGACATCTGCATCCTGAGTAAATGTGGCAGCAGGGAGCTCCTTGGTTTGGCAAGTTGGGACCCCAGCCCTGGACTCACCGTGCTGCTGGGGGGCTGAAGTCCCCGTGTCCCCTGGCACTGTCGTACCAGCTGCTCCTGGGGCTGCTGCTCCCGGAATAAACGCTCCCTTTGGGATCCGGGCTGGGCCTGCTGAGGACAAACAAAGCCCTGAGTGTGTGGCAGCAGGAGTCTCCGGAGTGCCCACACTGGGCTCACAGTGCAGCAGGAGTCTCCGGAGTGCCCACACTGGGCTCACAGTGCAGCAGGAGCCTCCAGA
>NW_024581134.1:6601221-6680667 GCF_017639235.1 Corvus kubaryi | reverse complement strand
TCACAGTGCAGCAGGAGCCTCCGGAGTGCCCACACTGGGCTCACAGTCAGTGCCGTGCTTCTGTCACCACCAAGCCCCAGCACAGCTGCCCAGGGCAGCAGTGGAATCCCTGGCCCTGCAAGTGTTCAGAAAACGCGTGGATGTGGCACTTGAGGCTTGGTGGTGACCTTGTGACAGCACTGGATTGACAGCAGGTGATCACAGAGGCCTTTCCCAGCTGTGAGGACTCCACGATTCCATGGTGCATCCCCCCAGTGCTCTGCCCATTTTCCCTGTGCCCATTTTGTACTCCAAAGCCAGGAGAGCAGGCTCCAAACCCAACACTTGAGCAAAGCCAAACCATTCCCAAACAGATTGTCCAGAGCAGCTGGGGCTGCCCCTGGATCCCTGGCAGTGTCCCAGGCCAGGCTGGACACTGGGGCTGGGAGCAGCCTGGGACAGTGGAAGATGTCCCTGCCATGGCAGGGGTGGAACTGGATGGACTTTAAGGTCCCTTCCACCCAAACCAGTCCAGGACTCCATGGTTCTAAGAAATGGCCAAGGAGGATCCCAAGGTGTAAATCCTGAGGCCTAGAGCTGCTCCTGGTGATGTAGGAATGCCTTCCCCAAAGTTACTCATATTGTACTAGTCCAGGTGCTCCATCCTGGGACAGGCCTGGTTCTATGATTTAATCCTCTTGTCCCCTCTGGGAACAAAATCCTGCTCTCACTCCTTTTCCCAGTGATTGTACAAGCTGGAGTGGGGTTTCTAGCAGATATTTCCATGCCATGACAGCTTTCCCTGTCTCTGCATCCTAAACCCCTCATCCCCAAATCCTGACCTCCTGGTGCTGAACACATGGCTGTCCACGTAGGCCGGAATCCTGTGGCTGGGCACGGAGCCTCCGAAGGGTTGGCGGTCCTGGAACAGGGACACGGGGGGCTGGGACTCCTGGGCACTGGGGACACTCTCCTGGGAGCTGAAGTCAGACCTGCTGAAGAATTAAAACCAGTTTGACCATAAAGCCAATGGGTGCCTTTGCTCTGAGCAGCTCACACGAGGGTTCAGGGTCTGCCGAGGGTGGGTCCTGCCTCTTCCTACAGGGAACAGGGAGAACTGGGACACCCTGTTGTTAATAGAACCGTAGGATCATGGAATTGTGGAATCCCAGAATGGTTTGGGTTGGGAGGGACCTTAAAGCTCATCCCATCTCACCCCTGCCATGGGCAGGGACACCTCCCACTGTCCCAGGCTGCTCCCAGCCCCAATGTCCAGCCTGGCCTTGGGCACTGCCAGGGATCCAGGGGCAGCCCCAGCTGCTCTGGGCACCCTGTGCCAGGGCCTGCCCACCCTGCCAGGGAAGGATTCCTTCTCAGTATTCCTGTGGTCAGTGGCATTGGATTGGCACATTTCCTGGGTCCAGCCCTTCAGCCAGGAGTGTTTCAAGGAGCAAAGGATGAGGGTGAGCGAGCCACTGATGGCACAAACAGGGATGTCCCCACCGTACCTGGCTGGCACCGGGGCGGGCTCGCTGTGCCTGCAGCCCCCTGGGCTCTCACGGGGACTGTCTGTGCTGGGAAGGGTTTGTTCCTCATAGTCCAGAGTGATCCTGGTGGGGAGGAAAGAGCTGTCAGGAGCTCTGGCACCTCTGTCTGACCCCATCCACTGTGGGGGCAAATGCAGGGACACCGTGACTGTCACAGGATCAGTGTCAGGAGGCTTTAGGTTGGGAGGGACCTTAAAGCCCACCCAGTGCCACCCCTGCCATGGGCAGGGACACCTCCCACTGTCCCAGGCTGCTCCCAGCCCCAATGTCCAGCCTGGCCTTGGGCACTGCCAGGGATCCAGGGGCAGCCCCAGCTGCTCTGGGCACCCTGTGCCAGGGCCTGCCCACCCTCCCAGGGAACAATTCCTGCCCAATCTCCCATCCAGCCCTGCCCTCTGGCACTGGGAAGCCATTCCCTGTGTCCTGTCCCTCCATGCCTTGTCCCCAGTCCCTCTCCAGCTCTCCTGGAGCCCCTTTGGGCCCTGCAAGGGGCTCTGAGGTGTCCCTGAATCCTTCCCTTCTCCAGGTGAGCACCCCCAGCCCTCCCAGCGTGGCTCCAGAGCAGAGGAGCACCTCCCAGCCCTCAGAGCAGCTCTGTGGCCTCTTCTGGCCTTGCCCCAGCAGCTCTACGTCCTTCTGATGCTGAGCTGCAGCAATCCCTGGGAGAGCTCCCTGCAGTGCTGTGCTCCAGGGGGAAAGGTGGCACTGGCAGAGCCTGTATTGGTTTCTGAATTCCTTGAGCCAAGAAATGAGCATCTGGGTGCCTTTGGACAGGCTGGGAAGGAGAACTGGAGGTGTGTGAGGGAGTGTCCTGGTGCCCCAGCTCCGCACCTGGCCCCACGTGGGTCAGACTCGTTTGCCTGTGGAATGTCTGGAGCTGGGATGCTGCTTCCTCCAGGAACAGAGCTGGACCTGCCAAGACATGAGACCTTTACAGTTTGTCTCTCCTTAGAGACCCTCTGCTCCCAAGTTTAAAGTCGAGGAAGCGACTCCTGGCAGCCCAGCTGGACAGGGTTTGATGGCTCCAGCTAAGGAGGATAATTTCTCCCAGGTTTTCCTATAAAACCACGGTAAAAGATTCATACAGGAGAAGCAGCAGTAGAATCAGGCCCAAAAAGGCCTCAGGTTACACTGGAGGAGGTTTAGGTTGGATATTGGGAAAACTTTCTTCATGGAAAGGGTTGTCAAGGCCTGGCAATGTTCAGGGAATGTGTGGATGCAGTGCCTGAGGACAGGGATTAGTGCTGAACATGGTGGTGGTGCTGGCTGATGCTTGGACTTGATCCGAGAGGTCTTTTCCAACCTTAACAACTCCGTGATTCTATGAGAAGGAAAACCTGGGAGAATATTTATCAGCAGGGGGGAAGATGCCCAAGGAATGACCCCTCATCCCACAGGAGAAGGCGGGGGGGGGGGATTGCCCCATTCCTTACCCAGGCTCAGCAGGATCCTCCAGCCTGGGGGGCTCCGGGTGGGTGTCATGGCCAGGGAGTCCTTGGCCCCTCTCAGTGAGGCTGGCTGAGTCCAAAAACCTAAACCAGACATCCACAATTGGGAAAATCCATGCTGGGATGGGCAGACACCCATTCCCTGCAGAGGAGCAGGCCGGGAGCAGGAGCCAGTGTGGCCAGAGCCATTCCAAACCTCCCAGACCACCAACCCCAAACCTCCCAGACCATCAGCCCCAAACCTCCCAGACCACCAACCCCAAACCTCCCAGACCATCAGCCCCAAACCTCCCAGACCATCACCCCCAAACCTCCCAGACCATCAGCCCCAAACCTCCCAGACCACCAACCCCAAACCTCCCAGACCACCAGCCCCCAAACCTCCCAGTCCCCCCAGTCCTCACCTTGTGTCATGCCAGTAGGGCTGCTGCTGGGCTGGGCCCTCGGGATTCGTGGAGCTGCTCCTCTCCTCATAGCCCAGGACAGACCTGGCAAGCAGAGCAAGGCCCATGACATCCCTAAAAACTGGCACCTGGATCCTGGCACTGCTCTGCTCACCAGCTGCCAGCCTGCCCTGGGACTTTTCTCTAGAACATGACACAGTCCCTGTATTCCAGCTGCTTCCAGCTCCCTGCTGCTGCTCCAGCATCCCTGGATTTTCAGGGGATTAAGAGGGAGTGACTGAACCCCACTGAGAACACAAGAGGAGGAAAAATCTGGAGTGCTTGGCTGGTCTCAAAGGAGATGGAGAGGGATACAACACAAAGATCCTGGTTTATTTAAACCTCAGTTGTCTCCATCTGTGGGATAAAAGCTGGAGAAGGAGCCTCTTTCTGTGCCTGCCCATTCGGGTTTCCCTTGATCCTCAGGATTATTCCTACATCCACTAAATTCACCCTATTCTTACCTTTTAAAGGAATATTCTGTGTCCTCGATGTGCACAGGGCTTCTCTCAGTGGGAGGAAAGGGGACATCGGGCTGCAAGTGAGACCTGGCAAAAAAGGGGGAATTCAGAGCTTCCAAAGGCTTCCAGGGGATTTGTATGGAGCAGCAGCACTGCACTTTGTATCAGCCCAGGAAACACAAAGGAATTGTCTCAGAGAACTGATTTTCCTTCAGAAAAACCCATTTTACATCTCTAACTGAGAGGAGGAGAGGCTGCTGGTGGAACTGAGGAGGTTACTGGGACCCGATTCCCACACATCTCTGTGCAGGAATTCCCTGTCCTGTCCCAGGATGGAGCACCTGGACAAAGCACAACATGAGCAACTTCGGGGAAGACATTCCTGCATCGCCAGCAGCAGCTCCAGGCCTCAGGATCCTCCTCACCTCAGCACAGAGGGCTGAATTCATTCCATAGAATCCAGGAATCATGGAATGGTTTGGCTTGGAAGCACCTTGAAGCCCCTCCAGTCCCACCCCCTGCCATGGGCAGGGACACCTCCCAGCACTCCAGGTTGCTCCAGGCCCTGTCCAACCTGGCCCTGAAATCTGCTCACCTCAAGGCCTTTGATGGGCCAGTGCATGGAAATGAATCCCAAAACAATGGACAAGGGAGGGGAGCAGCTCCAGGGAGATCCCAGTGTTTGCTGCCAACAGCAGCAATTCCCTCCCGACCCTGCACCTCTGGCAATGTCACGGAGAAAAGGCTCTAAACTCCTGTGGGGTGGAGGCACTAAAGGCAATGCTGAAGCTGCTGGGTCTGCTCCCACAATCCCAGAGGCTGGAAAAGGCCTCTGGGATCGAGTCCAAGCTGTGCCCGATGCCCACCTTGTCCCCAGCCCAGAGCTCTGAGTGCCACCTCCAGACCTTCCTTGGACACCTCCAGGGATGGGCACTCCAAACCTCCCTGGGCAGCCCCTTCCAGGGCCTGCCACCCTTTCCATGGAGAAATTCCTCCTGAATTCCCAGGCTGCTTGTCTGGGATGAAGTTGTGTAACAGTGAACAGAAGGATGCCGTTCCCTCTTTCACCCACCAGGATTTTCCATTTCCGGTTGTTGCCCGGTTTGAATTCTAATCCCAGCCCTGCTCTGGACAAGTTGCTTCTTCCCAGCCCAGCTGGAAGCAGAGGTGCCAGCCCCAGGCCCTGAGCAGGGTCCCACCTGGTGTCACCCCGGCAGGGAGAGGGCTCGGACTGGCGGAGCAGCTCCTCCGGAGCATCCCCAGGTCTGTCCCAGGAACCAGAGCCGGACCTGCAGGGAGAAGGGGGATGGGATGGTCCCAGCAGGAAGCTCAGCAGGTGGAGAACACCAAGAAGCGTAAACATCAACCATGAGCTTTTCCTGGCTCCAATGGAACATCTTTTCCTCCCTCCTGCTTAGCTCTGGAAATTTCCTGAAGGGCTGAGCTCCAAATCCAACCAACTCGTCCTTGTGTGAGGAAAGCAGCTGGGAGATCCCAGGCCTTTTGAGCCCACCCCCCTTTTCAAGGGCTGCTCCCAGAACTCGTCTGCAGGGCAGTGCCAGGTCAGAACACCCCCCACTCTAAAATGAAGGGGAAAAAGGGAATTTCCCACTTACTCTGGTGGGTAAAACCTATTCTTGGCTTCTGTGTGCTCAGGAAAACTGGAAAAGAGAGACACAGCTTGAGGAATGCTCTGCAGTGACTTTCCCGAGCATCTCACAAAGGACAGAGCAGCTCTACAAAGCCCAGATGCAATGGGTTTTTCCGTCAGGAAACATCCATTCCCAGATTCCAGCCAGCTCCAGAGCAGAATTTCATGGACTGTGCAGTGCCCAGGTCAGGAACCCCACAGGGACTCTACCTTCCATTCGTGGAAGCCCCGGTGGCCCTGGGGGCCTGTTCATCCCATGGCAACACCTCAGGCTTTTCCTTCAGAGCTTTGTCCCTAGAATAAGGGAAATCCCAGTGAAAATGGGGCCTGTCAGCATTTGTAGGGTATCATCCCAGAAAATCTGCTGATATTTAGTTGGGTGGGGAACAAAACGGGGTTAATCTCTCTATCAGGCCAAGCAGGGCCACATTCCCGAGCCCAGTGGGCAGATCAGGGATCATGGAACCATGGACCAACATCAGCAGGAGCCACCACCTGCCAAGGGCCAGCACAGCCCCTGGAGGTGGGACACTTGCAGGGAATGGCAGTGGGAGGCAAATGGAGCAGCAAAATGAAGTGAAATATGGGGAGTGGAGTGTTCAGGGAGCGAGGCAGGGAGGAGAATCCCAGGGGAGTGAGGGAAGAGAGGAGAGCTCTGCCAGGCTGCAGCTCTGCCAGCAGATGATGCTCTGGGAGTGCAGCCCAGCCCGGGGCACACCAGGAGCTGCTGCTCCCGAGAGAATCCAGGGTCAGGCCTCGGTGCAGCAGCACGGATCAGCCCCTGCCCGTTCCTTACCCATCCCCAGGCTGGGACACCGCTTCCAAGGAGAATTTCCCATTCGGGGCCTGTCTGTCCTCACCATTCCTGCAGGGAAAACAGTGGGAGCATGAGGGAGGGGGAGGAGGAGCCGGGAGCTGCACAGGAAGGTGTTGGAAGTGAGCTATGAGCAGGGCAGGAATGAGGGAGAATCATTGGAGGAGCCCATGGAAGGGGCTGGATTCGGATTCCCAGCACAGAATGTTCCCTCCCGGACGCTTTTGCCCCTTCCCTGGATTCCCTGCGTGGTGTTTGCTGTTCTGTGCTGCTCCGTGTCCTGGAGGATTTCGTGTCTGCAGGGAATCCCCCCAGGCAGAGCTGCTGCTGCAGGGCCTCCAGACCCACCTGATTTCAGCAGGAGTGGAGATTTCCCCCGAGGTTTCACTCGGGGATGGGGATGTTTGGCTCCTGCTGCCTGGTTTGGGGCTGTGAGAGAGGACAAAGGACAAAGCTGTCATTCCTGGTCAAACCAGCTCCAACTGCAGCTGCCCAATGTGCCCTGCACGGAATGGGACTGGAGAAGGTGGGAATGAATCATCACTCTTCTCAATCCATTCACTGACAAAGTCCTCTTATCAGAAGCAAGTTTTAAATTAAAAGCACTGATTTTGCCAGGAATTGCCACCTTCTGCAGTGACACACCAACAGAAGCACCAGGACAAAGGCAGCAGCCAAAGTGCTGTTTGCAGTGAGAACTATTCCACCTTTTTTATACTCCAGGCATGGATTCAGTCAAAAACATCGGAAAACAACTGAAAATTATTCCCTTGCACCTGTTTGGCAAGAAAGAGTTCAGCTGGATGGGGCCTGGAGCAACCTGGGATAGTGGAAGGTGTCCCTGCCCACAGAGGGTGGCACTGGATGGGCTTTAAATCCAGGGGCAGCCACAGCTTCTCTGGGAAGTCTCCTCTGCCAACCCTCCACGTGTGGCTGTGTTTGGACAGCCAATAAATGCACTTATCCCCAAGCTGGTGAAGCCCTGGAACCAGGCATCCCTCCCCAAGGAACGGATACCTGCTGCTGTCCGGTGAAATCCTGGATGAACCCGGCACAGCTGGACTCCTCCTCTGCTGTCCTTCCTCCTCTTCTATCTCAATTCTTTCCACAGCGAAAAAGAGACAAATGTCACATGGTTTCCTCTTTTCTGTAGCTTTCCAGGCAGTTTATCTCCATTTTCCCCCACCCTGTTTCCCCTGGAGCAGGAATTTCCTGCTCCTCCTGCTCCCTGTGCTCCTGCTGAGCATCCCAAGGGACTGAACACAGCCAGGCATTTTTGCTCACACAGCATCAGGTGAGTTCTTGGATTCCAGAGGGAGCCCTGGGCTCCTTTCGCCATCCCACTGACAGCCTGAGGAGGGAGATGCCTGAGGAGCATCCTCCTGGAGCAGCTGCCCGGGAAACAAGATGGCTGTGACTGAGTCTCTGCAGTTTCAGCTCGCCCATAACCCAAAGCACCATCAGGATTGTATTCCCAGTGTTTCCAACACTGTTTCTCCCAGAACAACCCCAGCGGGATCCAACCCCCAGCATCCCTTTTCGAGGAATTGTTCTTCCTCTGCCGTGAAACTCCCGGGATCTGCTGTCCCAGCCTGGCACAGGCACCCAGCCCCAGCAGTGCTTCCCGAGCTCCAGCTCCTACCTCTTGGCAAACAGGGGTGGGAATTCCTGGGTCGGGCTGCTGTGGAGGAAGGATTAAGGAGCAGTTAAAGGATTGGAGGGAAGGACTCGCCTTGGGCAGGGGCAGAGCCCGCCAGGACCCTGCCCCACGTGTGCAAGGTCCCGTCACCCCGTGGGCTGAGCTGAGACCGGGGTCTCACACCTGGGCAAATTCCCAATGAAATAACACAACAAAACTGCAGAGAGCAGCTTAAGAACTGAGGCTGAAAACTGGGCTCTGCATCGCCTCAGGGAATTAGGGACTCCCACAGTTTTTCTTTTCCGGAAATTCCATCCCTCTTAATAAGGAAGGCTTGGAGGATTTCCCCAGCTCTGCAGACACCTGCAGGTATCAGGGAATGGTTTGGGTTGGAAGGACCTTAAAGATCTTCCTGCCCTACCCCCTGCCCTGGGCAGGGACACCTCCCACTGTCCCAGGCTGCTCCCAGCCCCAATGTCCAGCCTGGCCTTGGGCACTGCCAGGGATCCAGGGGCAGCCCCAGCTGCTCTGGGCACTCTGTGCCAGGGCCTGCCCACCCTCCCAGGGAACAATTCCTTCCCACTATCCATCCAGCCCTGCCCTCTGGCACTGGGAAGCCATTCCCTGTGTCCTGTCCCTCCATGCCTTGTCCCCAGTCCCTCTGCAGCTCTCCTGGAGCCCCTTTAGGCTCTGGAAGGGGCTCTGAGCTCTCCCGGGATCCTTCTCCAGGTGAGCACCCCCAGCTCTCCCAACCTTCCCTTGTAGGGGAGGAGCTCCAGCCCTGGGAGCATCTTTGTGGCCTATCCTCGGCTGCTGTGTTGGAGAGGTTCCCTTCCCCTGTGCCCCCTCGAGCAGCCCTTCCCTGGCTCCTGTGCCATCCCCACCCCCTGGACACTCACCCGTTGCTCTTCTTGGCCGCGGACAGGACGTAGGCGCGCTCCCGGCCGGCCGAGCGCCGCAGGACGTTGTTGGCAGCCTCCGTCCTGGAAGGGAGGGAGGGAAGGGGTCACATCCTGCTCATCCCAATACTCCCTGCTGGCTGGAGCTGTGGACAGGCTGGGGCTAACCCTGACAGAGCTCCTGCGCTCTGGGGAGCAGATTTCATGGAATGGTTGAGGTTGGAAAAGACCTTTGAGGTCATCCAGTCCAGCCATCAACCAGCACCATGGTCACCACTGAGCCATGGCCTCAAGTGCCACAGCCACAGGATGGGGACTCCACCACCGCCCTGGGCAGCTGTGCCAGGGCTGGACAATCCATTGCAGACCTGGACTGGTGCAATATTGGGTTCCATGCACAGAAAAACGGGACATGGGCTCTGTGGCTGACACACTCCATGGAGTGTCTGCACCGGCCTCGGTACCACCCACTGTCCCAAGGGAGAGGGCAAATCCCTGGAAGGGCCTGGGACACTGCCAGGGATCCAGGGGCAGCCCCAGCTGCTCTGGGCACCCTGTGCCAGGGCCTCACACCCTCCCAGGGAACAATTCCTTCCCAAGATCCCATCCAGCCCTGCCCTCTGGCACTGGGAAGCCATTCCCTGTGTCCTGTCCCTCCAGCCCACATCCCAAATCCCTCTCCAGCTCTTTAGTGGTTGGAGCCCATTGGACAGTGACCAAGATTTCCTTTGTACACATCTTGTGGCTGAGGAAAAGGGTCCTCAGAAACCCCATGAGAAGCAACGAGGCTGCAGCCAGAGAGAGCAGACCTGTTGCTGTCCCTGTCCTGTGCCCCATCCCTGGCAGTGCCCAAGGCCAGGTTGGACACTGGGGCTTGGAGCACCCTGGGATACTGGGAGGTGTCTCTGCCCATGGCAGGGGTGGGGCTGGATGAGCTTTGAGGTCTCTTCCACCCAACCATTCCAGGATGATTCCCGATAGGAGAAGGACAGCCCTGCCTGGATCCGGCGTCGGGTGCCAGTCCTGGAGTGATCCCAGCTCCGAGGGCACCCACAGGGGGGGGAGCTGGGCTCCTCCCTCCCGGCTGTTTGTGCATCTCCATCCTTCCCCATGGACACGGGGCAGCCCGTGGATTCCACGGCCCTTCCCAGCTGCCGGGTTAATTGGGCCGCGCTGTCAGGCTGCATCACGTCAGGATTTTAATGACGCTTTGTCGGCAGTGCGGTGGCCCGTGGGCAGAGCCAGGCTCGGAGCAGCGAGAGCTGTGATTGTCCTTGGATTGCCACCAGCCCTGCTCCATGCCCGCATCCACCAACCCCCCAGGATGGAGCAGCCTGGCTGGGGCGAGGCCCCTTGTGACTGTCCCTGCAGCAGCACGGAGCCACCTCCAGGCCTCACCTCTTCTTATGCTCATCCGGGGAAAAAGGCACATCCTCCTCATCGCCATCCACGGATTTCTGCCGGACGTTGTACGGAGCTCTGCCATGGGGAGGGAGGGAAGGGAGAGCCGGGGTCAGGGAATTGCTGCCGTGGCTGGGGCAGAGGCAGCAGGAACACAAGTGAATCCAAGGGAATGGTTCAGACCCTGGGAAACACCTGCATTTCCCAGTGGGGTGCACGTGTCCCTGTAGGATTTTTTTCCTTAGTCCAGGGGTTAAGCCCAGAGACTCCAACCCCATTTCGGATCAGAGCCACAGGCTGGGACATGAAAAGCTGGGCAGGGAATGCCCACAGTGCTGTTCTGCCAAGGGATCCCCCTTTCCCCAGGCTTCAGGAATGCTCCAAACCCAGCTCTCAGGCTGCACCCTCCATTCCTGGCTGGTGATAAAATCCCCTCCCTACAAAGGCCACTATCAGTTCCAGGAGCACCTCCTGGCCCACAGAGCCCTGGGAACCACTGGAGTTTCTGGTGGAAGCTCTGGAAGCTCCAGGAGGAGCTCCAGGAGGAACCGCTCCCTTCGCACACTCACAGCTTCTTGTAGTCCTCTGTGGTCATCCTGTATCCGGAGGGGGAGCGGCTCTGTCCCTTCAGGAACGTGCTGAGGGGACACAAACCACACCTGGGAATGTGACCTTCCATCCCTCCCCTCCTCCTGCCCCAGGGGAGCTCCACAGGAAGGGGGAAAACAGGGTCACCCCAAATATCCCCACTGTGATTGCAGGGAATGCTGTCCAATTCAAGGGCAGCATTTGCCTCGTTTTTAGGATTTAGGGCTGGGATTTGGGGTCTGCTTTGCTTCCCCACGGCCACTGGGAGTCGTTGGAGCCAATATGGACACACCCTTCTGTGGGATGGAGCTGCTCCATCCCGGGATCAGCGAGGGGGAAGGGAGGAGACACCTTGGGGCATCATCCTTCTTCCCAGGGGGAAAATGGGGTTACAAAGGGTTTTGCTTGAGATGCTACAGAGCCCCTACAGAATCCCAGGAGGGTTTGGGTGGGAAGGGACCTTAAAGGTCACCCCATCCCACCCCCTGCCATGGGCAGGGACACCTTCCACTATCCCAGGGTGCTCCAACCTGTCCTGGAACACTCCCAGGGATGGGGCACAACTTCTCTGGGCCCCTGCTCAGATCAGAGCCACGCTTAGATCTGACTTGTTAGAACGAAATGTAAGTGCCTTGCACAAGACAGGTTGAAAAACCCCCACAAAAATCCCACTAAACCCATCAAAATTTAGCGTTCCAGCTTTGCAAGGTTTCCCTGGGATTTTCCCTCCCAAATTAACTCCAAGCCCATGGGTGCTTTCAGAGCCAGCTGTGGAGAGGAAAACACGGAGTTTGATGCCTGGTCTTTTCCTGTGTCTGTAAAATGGACAGCAACGCCTTCCAGCATTTTGTAAGGATTTAGGGGAGCTCTGGAAGCCCATGAGCACCAGCCAAAGCAAGAGGAGGGCTGGAAATGAGGGTTTGAAATCTCCTTTCATGAAGGGCGAGGAGGAGGAGCAGCAGGAGGAGGCACACACGTACTTTTTCTGTGCTTGATTGGGAGGTGAAGAATCCGTCACGGATGAGCTCTTATCGATGGTCCTGGTGAACACCCCCCTGGGGAGGGAAGGGGCATCTTAAATTTTGGGTTGGAAAACGTTTGGAGCAAAGTTCAAACCACCGGTGAAACAGCAGGACTGGCTCTTCACCCTGAGCATCGGGATGTTCCCAGCCAGTAGAACCTGAGAGGGAATCTTTTTCCTGCTCGTTGCTCCTGATCCAGTTCTCCTCCCCCTGCAGCCCAAATCTCTCCCACTCCACACCCACCTGATGAGGTATCCGGACTGGGGCTTGGAGGCAGAGGACCTGTGCCAAGAACAGACATCAGTAAGTTAAAAACCACGGGAAAAACAACAGCAGCAGCACCAGGACTGAAGGGGAATGTCCACGTGGATGTCAAATCAAAAATCCAGCTAAGCAGGCCTGGAGGGATCCCACAGCTGGATTGACCCTGGAGGGATGTTTTAAAATCAATAATCGACAGAGCAAGCTCTATGAAAGGTTTTTTATAGAAAAAGTGAATTTTAGAGTGAGCCAATTAAAATTAACCCTGCTGGCAGTGTTCTCTGGCTCCAGATTAACTCCCCAGGTTGGTGGCACGGAAGGGGGAAATCAGAGGTGATAGAGATCCCGATTATTTTATCACTGGAGAACAGCAGCTCCACTCCAACTCCTCTGAGGGAGTATTCCCAGGAAGGGAGCACAGCGTGGCTCCTCTGGAGAGCACTGTCTGACAAGCAGTGGGAAGAGCTGGCACAGGGAAAGGGAAGCAGGAAAGGACTCACAGGAGAGGGCAGAGCTCTCACACAGGGCCAGGCCCTTCCCAAGAGTTTGATATTTCAGGATATTCCTACAAACTCCTGAGTTCCTGGAGACCCCTCGTGCTCTGAGCCAAATTCAGCCCCAGCCAGGGCTCCCCCTGCCCCGAGCTTGGAGCACCGAGGGGTTGCAGCAGCACAGGAGCTGGTGCCCCATCCCAGCCTTGTGGGATCACGGGCTCATCATTCCCCTGGATTAAAGACACCCCTCCATCCCGCTGCACCCCTCAGGAGCCAATCCATGCTCCCCCCAAGGTGAGACATTGTTGTGAGCAGGGCTGAGGAGGGGACACACCGAGAGCTTGCACCGACCCCCGGAGCCAGCACAGCAGGGAAGGAGCAGGATGGGCCCCTGGAATTACCTGTCCTGCTGGGGAGCAGCGGGTTTGGGGGCCGGGGATCCCCCACCAGCCTGTCCAGACCTGAGGGAACAGGAAACACAAGGACCTGGTTAACTGAGGAACTTGCTGAACATGGCTGTGATGGGTTTGGAGAGAGAGGGAAGAGAAGATGGATTTGGGATTGGGTTTGTTTCCAAGGAAAGAGGAGCTGGAGCAGACTGTGTTCCCTGGCACAGGGCCCCGTGTGACATCCAGGAGCTGTTTGATCTCCTGCCTCTTCCACCCTGAACTCCCTCCCACCCAGGCCTGCCCTGAGTTTGTCACTCTGAAATGCTGAAGCACAATCTGGCTCCACAAAACTTTGGAGCTCTCCTGTACTTCCAACCTGTTGGTGCTGCTGAATTCCCAGCTCCAGGAGAAGACATTTGCCCAAGCCTCTTCCCACCCTACATTTATCAGAAACAAACAGGAGCAGCAGTTCCTTTGGCAGTGGCACCACGGGGACCCCAAAACCTGTCCCAGCACATCCTGTGCAGCTGGAGACCGGAGTGCCCAGAGAACCCAGAGCTCCAGGAGCGTTTGGACAATGCCCTCGGGCACAGGGTGGGATTGCCGGGGTGTCTGTGCAGGGCCAGCGGGTGGATCAGTGATCCGGGTTCCTTCCAGCTCAGGGAATTCTGATGTGGCCACACTTACTGGGGGCTGCTCTTCTCCTCGTCCGAGTCAGAGTTGTGGTGCTGGATCCAGCTCTTGTCCCCTCGCAGCGTGGTGCGAACCTTCATCTGCCGGATGATCCTGCGGCGATCCTCGTCCGTGGGCGGGATCAGCCCTCCTGGGAGAGCAGGGAGAGGGAGGGAAGGACGCACGGATCAGCGGGGCAGAAGGGATCTATCCCAGCACGGAGCTCTCTCCTCTCTGTCAGAGACCCCGACACTGGGTGGGACCTTCACCAGCTCTGATGGAGGATGGAGACGTGGCCATCCAGACCTCAGGATCAGCTTATCCCTCTGATAAGGGACCACAGAGGGTCAGGCAGTGTTTTCACACCTGAGTGAAACAGCTCCCTGATGGCCTGTCCCAGCAGGGACATTCCAGCACATCCAACTGGGCAGAGGAAACAGAGGAAAACCAGGAATTACCTTTGGTGACACCCAGGGACATCATGGTCTCAGCAGCACCTTCCCCTTCTGCGACTGCTCCAAGCCAAGAAGCCCTGGAAGAAATGGAAAAGGGGATAAACAAAATATGAGTTGTGGTATAAAACCTTGGCAGGTGTGTGGGGAGGAGAGCACAGCCACGGTGCCCAGAGGATGGGGAGACTCTGTCCTTGTACCACAGCTGGGATTGCTCCTCACCCGTGAACCTGCAGCATCAAGGACAGGGAAAATCAAATCCAGCCATGCCAGAGGTGATTTTCCAGCTCGGGGAGGAAAGTGGTGCAGGAGATCTTGCAAAAGTGCCCAGAGCTACTCAGGTGGGCCAGACCTTCTGGAGTCTACAGAACTCCGAGGTTCCTGGAACATCCTTGGGATTTGTGTCAGGTGTGATGAGAAGGAGCCAGGTTAATTCAGCACCTGGGTATGTTTGTCAGAAATGGTTCTGTTCTGTTTTCACTCCTAATTTTTTCATGGAAGCTGCGGGATGAGCTTTTGTTTTGGAGGAGAAAATCAGGCATTGAACCCCAGAATGGTTTGGGTTGGATGGGACCTTAAATCTCATCCAGTTCCAAACCCTTCCACGGCAGGGACACCTTCCAGCTTTTACCACCCCCAGTCTTCCCTTGCCAAAACCCTCTCCTGGATTCTGGAATGACTCTGCCAGCCAGTAATGAAAGGCCCAACCCTATTTGGGAGAACCTAAAATTAGGTTGTTCTTTCCTGCTGGTGGGCCTGTCCCTGCAGTATTCCCGGGAAGCCACACGCCCGGGAGGAATGCTGGGTGCTGATCTCACGGCATTGCTGCTTGGCAAAGCCTTCTCCCCTGCCTTGTCTCAGCCAGGGATCTGCCCACTGCTCATCCCCTCCTCTTCCCATCCGATCCCAAACAATTCCCCAAGGCTCCCCTCCCTCTGCAAGCATTCCCAAGCATTGCACCCATCCCTGTGCAATCCGAACACACAACAGCCAGCTGGTATTCCAATATTCCTTCTGATATTTGGAATCATCTGTGATTCATGGTCCAGCTCATGTCTGTGGTACAACAAACCCCTCATCCTGCGTGCTGGATAAATGCAACTGGTGCTCAGCTTCGGATACCAGCCTCTGGGATGGAGCACTGGGATCAGGCAGCAGGAGATCTGTAAAAATGGTTCATTCCCACTGACAAAGCATCCACCATGAGCCACCCAGCACAAGAAATAAACATCCTGTCTGCACAGGAGCAAAATCCTGTCAGAGCATATCCTGAGACTGCACCCTTCCAATGGAGCTGCTGCCTGAATCCAGGTAACTAACCCCAAATCCCTGTTCCCAAAGGCATGGAGCACCAGCCAGACAACACACACAGGCTGTTCCCACCTCTGGGAAGCCCTGGGGCTCATGGGCAGCTTTGCTGAGAGCCAGAGATGCCCTGGTTTGGGGTCAAGCCCGGCTGCAGCAGGAAGGGCACGGTGCTCCCACTGAGGACACTCCGGAGCTCCTCGTCCCTGAGGAAAGCCATTCCAAGCTATTTAATGAGGAAAGCGATTCCAGGCTATTTAATGAGGAAAAGGGAGCTGGAACCTTGTTTGGATGCCAATGTTCAGGTGCTCTGGGGCAGAGCCCAGCTCGGCTCTCCCTCCGCACGCTCGGGGCTCCGTGGGGTCCCTGCCCTGCCTCGGCCTTTCCGTGCCCTGGAGTTTTAAAGCAGCTCCAACACCACAAACTCCTCTCTTGTGCCCAGCAGGGAGCGATCCCTATGGATCACAGCCCGTGGGATGAACGAGGGAGCACCCAAGGCTACGGAGCTGCCGTGGCCCTGGAGGGGGTGAGCTGTCCCTGCCCTCTCATCCCATCCCCTGAGGAGAGCAGGCACAGCCACACCAACCCTTCCCTAATAAATTCTTCAAGTGCCTGAAATCAGCAGCCCAGTCCTTAATTGGGAAGGATCCTGCTTTCCATGGAAATCGCTTAAGAAGCTGTAATTACCCTGCAGGAGATGAAACATTTGCTGCTCCTTCAAAGCTGACGGGAGCTCCTCTTCCCTGCCAGCCACCCTCCTTTTTGATGGCTCAACTGGGACTTTTAAATGTTAATAACAAGCTTTCAGCCTGCTGCTTGTAGGGCACTCGGGGTAATGGCCCCTTTGTGCCTAATAGCACCTTGCTCTCTGTGTGTTTTGGGGATGAGCTGGATCCTACGTTGGACCCAGTTCTGAGGACTGAAGGAATGCCCAGGGAAAGGGAAGCGGAGCTGCTTTGATCCCATAAATCCAGCTTTCCTGGGAGCACCGCGGGAGCCTTCAGAGTCCTGAACTGTCCCCGCAGCCAGGCCAGCCACTGAGTCCAGCTTCCAGCACTCCTGCTCCCAGGGTTTTGCTTCCTGGCCCTGGGATGGGCAGTCCCAAGCTCCACAGCTCCACTCTCCCTTTTTCATGCTGATCCCTCGTCCTGCACAGCGATGCTCTGCACCTGCAAAGGCTCTCCCAGCGGGACCCTTTTGGGACAGGAACCCCCAGGTCCCACTGCTGCAGTCCCTTGGTGGCACTGGAGGACCTTGAAGGTCCCTTCCAACCTCGATGACTCCGTGATTCCTGGACAAGGAGTAAAACTCTGGGTGCCTCACCCAAAGGTCATCCACAGATACCAACTTGTGCCCTCACCAGGGTTATTTCCCTCAGCCCAAAGCCCATGTGGGATCTGAAGGGATCTGAAGTGATCCCGTCCTGCATGTGATGATCCAGGCCCTGCAGTGATCCCGTCCTGCCCATGGTGATCCAGGCCCCGTGGGGATCCTGTCCTGCCCACGGTGATCCAGGCCTCGCGGTGATCCCGTCCTGCCCACGGTGATCCCGTCCCCGTGGGGATCCCATTCTGCCGTGATCCAAGTCCCACCCAAGGTGATCCAGCAGCAGCTCCAGGCTCTGCTCCCGCTGGCTGAGCCCGTGCCAGAGCTCTCCATGGAGCTCTCCGTGCTCCCCCTGCCCCTGGCCACCAGCACAGAACTCGTTTCCCCCAGGAGCTGAGCACTAATGGAGGACTTGGCCGGTGACCCGAAGGCCCTCGGCTGCAAACAGGACCCAGGGCAGTCATGCGGAAAAATCTCCTGGTTTGAGGATAATTGATGCCTGTTCTGACCTTCACAAGCCTCAAATTAAAATGTATTTAAAGCTTGCAAGAGGTCTGAACCTCCTTCCTTGGAGCCTCCTAAAGCCTGCTGAGAGTTTTGGCCTCCAGCCCTCCCTCCAGACCAGGTCCCCGCTCCCGTGTGGAAGGTGGGGATTTGGTGTGACCCTCAGCAGCTCGAGCCCAGCTTCTGGAAACACACGGGAAGGAGAGCAGGGCGAAAGGCTTTTCCTTTTTCCTTTAGCACACATTTCCTGCCCCAGCAGCAGTTTCCCAGCTGCAGGATGGCTGATCCAGACCACAGCACTGCCTCCCGGCAGGGCACAGAGTCGAATTTCCCTGCACCAGCCAGAGCACACAATGCAAACCTTGTCCCTGCTCTGCTGCCACCTGACACCTGATCTGCTGAGAAGGGACAGCACCGAGCTGGAACGAACCCTGCCAGACCCACGCTAACCCCTGCCACCATCCCGCTCCAGGCAGCTCCTGCTGGAGCAGCACCTGGGCCCAGTGCTGTGACATTGTTAAGCCAGCATTCTTAAAACTGGATTTAGCTCACCTTTGAACTCTGACTTAAAACCCATCCCGTTCCTGGGAAGAGTGGGCACTCCTCTCCCGCTGCCTGCCCTTGGGGACACAAGGGGCAGTGGGAATTTCACCTCAGGTTCCACACTGGGGACTCACAGCCTGCACCTGAGGATCTCATCCCAGCTCCTGCACACAGGAGGCTCCGTGCTTGGAGGGGGAGGTTCTGAGGGAGCCTCTGGAAGTCCAGACCCATAGCCTGGATCCCTGGCACAGGGTGTCTCTGGATCCCTGGCACAGGGTGTCTCTGGATCCCTGGAAGTGTCCCAGGCCAGGCTGGACACTGGGGCTTGGAGCAGCCTGGGACAGTGGGAGGTGTCCCTGCCCATGGCAGGGGTGGCACTGGATGGGCTTCAAGGTCCTTCCCACCCAAACCATTCCGGGATTCCATGGTTTTAGACAGTGCTCAGCTGCTCTGAAGGACAGGGCAGGATTTTTATTCCTGCCTTTCCCATTTTCCAAGCAGTGACTACTGAACGCTGATGCTGTTCCATGCACACTTGGGGATATTTAAGAAGCACCAGGAGATTTCTAAAGTCAAGCTGTGAACAGTCAGGAATTCAATAACTGAAACAGTCCAGGCAAACCTTAAATCCACCCTTCTCGACTTGTCCAACACAGCAGCTCATGGCTGCCTGGTTCACGAGCCACAGAAGCCCTCACAATCCCAGAATCCCTGAGGCTGGAAAAACCCTCCAGGATTGAGTCCAAGCTGTGCCTGATGCCCACCTTGTCCCCAGCCCAGAGCTCTGAGTGCCACCTCCAGGCCTTCCTTGGACACCTCCAGGGATGGGCACTCCAAACCTCCCTGGGCAGCCCCTTCCAGGGCCTGCCACCCTTTCCATGGAGAAATTCCTGCTGCTGTCCATCCTGAAGCTCTGTCCTGAGCCTGTGTCCCATGACCCCATTTGTGGCTGCAGCAGAGCCTGAGGGCTGTGCAGGAGCTCTGAGGAGCCTCATTCCAGCACCACATTCCCTTGGGATCTCATCTCCATGACCTGAGGGCACTGAACATCTCTTTTTCCCTGAACAGGGGGCAAAGGGGTGAAATCCTGCAGCTGGAGTGGGAAAATCCTGCCCGAACCTCACAGGGGCAACACAGACACGTTCCAGCCGTGCTCCAGACAACGCCTGGAAAGCTGCAAATGCACAATTAGAATTTCCTTTCATTCACTCCCAACCACACATCCCACAAAAAAAAAATCAAATCCAGATAAAGCTGGCACAGCCTTGTGCCATTGAAGTCAGGGAAGTGTGGCATAAACTTCACGAGAGCAGCGCACAGACCTGCCCATCCCAAGGGATCATCCTGGGGCTCTGCCGTGCTGGGAGCTGCCAGCAGGACCACCCCCAGCACAAAAACTCACCCCTGCTACTGCCAAAATCTCGAAATGAATTTTCACCATGCTGGGCGTGCAGTTTCATTGCTCTAATTACATGGAATTAATTCCTAATTGCTCAGCTAATTTCTGGGTTTGAAAGGAAGGATGTGCAAGATGTTCACCACACCCACACACCGCTGACCTTGAGCCTTGATGTCCCAAAGATGAAAGGAAAAAGGAAGGAAAAATGGGGTTTGTGTCAAAGGTGGAGCTTTGTGTTTGTGTCACTGACCCACAGAGAGAGCAGGACAAAAGCTCACTGGAGCCTCATGACAACACAGAGACACCACAAGGTCTTGCCAAGAAAACACAACTTTTTTGTAAAAGAAAACTAAAATCAGCCACTTGTGGAAATTGGGACTTCCACTTAAGGCCTGATCATTTTTTGGGACGAAATGTACTGAATCGTTGGTTGGATGGATAAAACAAACCAGGTTTATAACAAAACAAATAAAATATCCTAAATAAAACGTCCTGATCCAGCTGAGGAGGGAGGACATCCCTGCTTGCCAACCTGCCCAGGTGAACCCAGCTCGTCCTCCTGCGAGGGGCCTGTCCTGGAGCAGAGGGTGGGACAGGGAAACGGGGATGACATTCCCTGGGCTCGGATGAAGCAAGGACAGGGAGGTGCTCGCTCCTCTGTGCCAGCTTTGCCACTCCTTCCCAGGGTGCTGATTTCACACTAATTCAGGGAGAAACAAAACAAGGCAGAGCAGGAGAGGGAGAAATCTCTGCCTGCACCCCCCGTGTCCCACAGAAGTCCTGGGAAGGAGGGGCTGGAGAGGCAAAAAGAGCTGGAGCTCCCCACAAACCTCTCCAGAGGTTGTCAAGGGTCACAGGCTTGAATTTTTCCTGGTCTCTGCCCACACCCAGACCTGTCCCAGGCAGGTCACTGCCGTGCCCCGTGGAAATCCAGAAGGGAAAGGATTTTAGGAGGACGTGGGGCAGCGGGCAGGGAGGGAATTTGGGATCAGACAGGTGCAGAGAAGCCCCAGAGCCAAACCTCTGCCTCACTCCCGTTCCTGTAGGAAACCCATCCCATCCCTGCAGCACCCACAGCACGCCAGATCCACCGCACTTGGATCCAAGGCACCCCCGCCAAGCTCCACTTCCCCGAGGAGGAGGAGGAGGAGGATTTAGGTGTCCCTCGGGGTGTCCCCCCTCAGGACAGCACAGCCCTCCTGTTCCTCGCCCTGGCGGGCAGGGGAGCGGGTGCAGCACCCCCAGCTCCGGTGCGGGGCTCGGCGCTGCCCGGCCCGGCCCTACCTGCGGCGGCTCCCGGGCGCGGCTCCCGATGCGCGGCTCTCCCGGCACGGCTGTGGCACAGCTGAGCCCTTACCTGCCGAGAGGGCTGGCTCCGGGAAGCCAAGCCTTGTTTTGAGGAGGAGACTTGGGTGTGTTTCGCCCTTCAGGGGAATCAAACAGGTTTCTCCATTCGGCGGCACGGGCTCCCCTCCCTGTAGGCTCTGCTCTGCATTCCTGGCATTCTCCAGCGGATGCCACGGTCCCCGGCCCTGTGGGCCACTGGCACAGCCCAGAGCAGCCCCCCAGCTCTCACCCCATGGAGTTTCTCCTCAGGGCAAGCACTGCCAGGGCTTGGCCGCCGGGAAGGGGCAGCAGGGCCCGCGCTGCTGCTCGGCTGCTCCGGAGGCTCGGAGCCGCTTTAGGGCCGTGGTACCCAGGGAGCATCAGGGAGCGGGGCTGTAATTAGCGCTCGACACTGATCGTCCGCTTCGAACTCATTAACGGGGCCCACAGATGCCATAATCACCCAGGAAATTGCCGGGCATTCCGCTCTTCCTCAGTTTATTTCCCTTTCTAATTGCGCCGGTCACCGCACAGCCCCCGAGGCCCGGCTGTGGTGACAGCCTGGCACAGCCAGACCCTGGGACACGCTTTTTGCCACTTCCTAAAGACTGGCAGCTGGGGATGTGTGCTTAGAGCTGTCCTGAGGAGCCAGGGCTTCAGCCTGGCACTGCCACGGGAGGGTGACAACCGGATAATCGTGGAATGGTTTGGCTTGGGAGGACCTTAAAGCCCACCCAGTGCCACCCTTGCCATGGGCAGGGACACCTCCCACTGTCCCAGGCTGCTCCCAGCCCCAATGTCCAGCCTGGCCTTGGGCACTGCCAGGGATCCAGGGGCAGCCCCAGCTGCTCTGGGCACCCTGTGCCAGGGCCTGCCCACCCTCCCAGGGAACAATTCCTGCCCAGTATCCCATCCAGCCCTGCCCTCTGGCACTGGGAAGCCATTCCCTGTGTCCTGTCCCTCCAGGCCTTGTCCCCAGTCCCTTTCCAGCTCTCCTGGAGCCCCTTTAGGCCCTGCCAGGGGCTCTGAGCTCTCCCTGGATCCTTCCCTTCTCCAGCTGAGCACCCCCAGCTCTCCCAGCCTGGCTCCAAAGGGGCTCCAGCCCTGCAGCAGCTCCGGGGCCTCCTCCAGCCCTGGAGGTGACAAAGCCCCAACCAAGCACCTGCCAGGACCCCCTCCCCTCCTCTGCACCCACTAGGATCCCCTTTCTCCTGCTCCATGATCGAGGCACAAGTAATGCTGACCCTACAGAAGCTGGAAAGAAAAGCTCCTGCTGTCTCCCCCCGGATCTGCTGGGCAAATATCCCATCCCATCCCACCCCCTCCCATCCCACCCCATCCCACCCCATCCCATCCCATCCCATCCCACCCCAGCCCATCCCCTCCCGAGCGGGATGTGCTCGAACAGGGCCGATAACCCAGCCCTGGCTCCCAGCAGCACAGTGGGGATGACATCAGGGATTTTCAGGCATTAACGCGTTACTCCAGCCCCAGATCTCCCTCTCGATCTCCTCAGGCTCAGCAGCAGCAGCCGGGCTCAGCTGAGCTTTGCTCCGAGGCTGCCGCTGATCCCGGCCGAGATAAGCCGGGATATTCAGAGCCGCGCCCTGAGCTCCCGGCGGCTCGGGGTGTCCAGCTCAGGGAAACCGGAGTTGTTTAAAGCAGGCTGTAAGAACGCAGCCCAGACCCTTCCTGAGAGAGCATCCTCTGCTCCAGGGCTCCAGCTGACGGTGCAGCTTTATTTTCAGTAAGCCCTGAGTCATGCCAGGCTTTGCTGAAGGTTTGTCCGGGTTCTTCCCCGAAACAGCAGTGACTAACAACCCGGCCTGGCCAGCCCTGCAGGTACAAGAGGTCCTCGAGCACGAGAGGGCCACCCAGGGACTCGGGGCTCTGTTTTTCCCCAGTGGGAACACACTGTTCCACGCTGAAGGTTCAAAAAAAAGGATCTGTTATGAACACCTTGATATCAAACACTGAGGGAAATGGATGAGGAGCTCCCGCAGCAACACGCCCGGGTCGGTGGTGGTTTAGGAGATGCATCCCCACAGCGTGGGCAGCAGGAAAAGGGGGGATTCTGCCCTTCTGATCAGGTGAGAGCCCACCTGCAGAGCTGCCCCAGCCCTGGGGCCCAGCACAGGGAGGGCCTGGAGAGAGGCCAGAGGAGGCTCCAGGATGAGCAGAGGGATGGAGCAGCTCTGCTGGGAGGAAAGGCTGCAAGAGCTGGGATTGTTCAGCCTGGAGAGGAGAAGCTTTGCGGTGACCTCCGTGTGGCCTTGCAGGGCCTGAAGGAGCTGACAGCTTCTACCAGAGACTCGGGGATAAAGACTCCGGATTTCTGTTCACAGTGGGAGTAAAATGCTGACCAGTTAAATACTGACAAACTCAGGGTGCTCCAGGAAAAGGCACCAGCCTCGGTCTCCCTGGCTGGAGCAGCCTCACCTGGAGCAGCACAGGTGCCCTGCACACCTTTGGGGCAAACACGAGTGTGCCAAAATCAACAAAAGAAATCTTTTCTATTCATCTGACCTGAGCAGAATCCAAGGGGGAATTTTTCCATTTTCCCACTGAATCTGTTAAAACCAAGTGGTTCTGGCTTGAACCCCCACCCTGCAGGCCTGGCCCCCTCCTGAGCCACGAGCCAAGGTTCAGGTAAAGCTGTGCCTGAGCCCAGCCCCGAGCAGGAGTGAGGTCCTGTCTGCCATCCCAACCCCACAGCTTCTCCAGGGTCACTCACACACTCCTGCAGCACGGGAGAGCAGGAAAAATGAGCCTTTTCCCCCTGCTCCAGGTAAAAACATTATTGTTATAAAATAAATTTCAGCCTGGAGTATCTGACTTTACCAGGAGATGGATTTTCATGGAATCCCCTCTCCAAGAAAAGCACACAGGCCCCTGTCTCGTGAAGCTGGCACTGACTGATCCTTGTTCTGCTGCTGTTCTGCCTCCCTTCCCTCCTCAGCGCTGCAGAGCAGAGCAGCTGGGATCAGTGAGACGTGGGAATGCCATCCCACGAGGATGCTGCAGCCACAGAAACTGCTCCCTGGCTGCAGGGGATGCCTGCCAGGGACGGGCTCACAGGACCTGGAGCACTGGGGTTAAAAAAATCATTTCAAAGAAGCAGCAGAAGTGCCCTGGGTAGCGCCTCGCTGCCACTTCCAGCACAGCTGGGTGCAAGGAACCTGCTCCACCCTGGAAATCCAAGCAGACAATTTTATGGGACGGGGATTTCACCAAATCATTCCTGTGGCGGCGGTGACTCCAGCAGAGACACCCTCAGCAGCCCCGCCTGTGTTTGAACAGCTCCTGCAACATCCTTTAACATTTTTTTAGTGTTTTCTAGCTGTGAGAAATCCACCAACCCCACTCCAGAGCACGGAGCTGCTCCGGAACATTTCCTGCTTTCCCGATACCACTTTCTCCAGCCCCTCCCTGGTGCTGAAGGGGGAGGGCAGGTGAGTAACCCGTCAGTCCGTGGGCTTTGCAGAGGTGCCACCAACCCCAAGCCCAGCTGAGTCCCAGCAGAGCTGCGGTGAGTAGCAGGGTGTAAAACCACTACACCCACCTGTTACGAGGGAATCAAACTGGTTTTTCATGAGGTGTCATTCCAGAGCTCTGCCAGAACGCCAGACCTCACCTTCCTAATAGCAGGTAGCAGCTCAGAATTGTCTATCCCAAACTATTCCCTGCTGGAATACAACGATCTCCCCGTGGCCACGGACACACCTGCACACTCCTGGAGCTCAGGAGTGCCAGCACTGACACGAAAGGTTTTGTCAGCAGAGGCCGTGGCCGAGTGCCAGCCGGGGCAGGGACACCGCGGTGCCACCAGGAACACCCCAAACGCGCTCTGGCGCAAGCAGGGAGATGCTGGTTTATCCTCAGCAGCTCTGCAGGCTCCCTGCAGGCTCTGAGGCAAACAAGCTGCTCTTCCCCCTGCCCTGACAGGGCCCAGGTTGCACCACTCTCCCCCCCGCCCCGTGGGCCTGGCACCGGCCCGGGGCTTGCACAAGCAGCAGCGAAACTCGGGAGAGAATTCTCCCGGGAAGCAGAGGCCGGCCCGTCCTGCCGTGGCTGGGAGGTGTGGGAATGTCCTGGTGCTCCCTGGCATCAGCACATTTGGGTAACAGCATGCACTGGGGTAGGAGCCACCCCTTCCTCAGCTTCCCAAAACGCTGGTTTGAGCCCCGCAGCGTGTCCTGGATCCCTGTGTCTGGAGACCCCACAGCAGGGTGCAGATGTTGCACTCCTCCCAAACCTCACTGACTCTCGGAATGGTTTGGGTTGGAAGGGACCTTAAAGCCCATCTTGTTCCACCCCATGGGCAGGGACACCTCCCCCTATCCCAGGTTGCTCCCAGCCCTGTCCAGCCTGGTCTGGGACACCTCCTGCACGCCCAGCTCGGGCTGGACTGCAGTGCCCTCTGTGCCTTTTCTCTCCCTGGATGTGCAGGGTCATTTCTGACCTGCTTTTATCCATTTTTCCTCTTACCTATTGCTGGTAATTACACATAAGCCACCCTTTTTCCTCTCTGGAGGTGTGTCTGGACCAGAGCTTTCCCCACACTCCAAGGGCAAGACTGAAAGGAATTCCTTGGACAATTCCCTTTGCAGTCTCTGTAAGAGGGGAAATGGGGGTTTGGTTACCTTAACTCCACCTAGAAAAGCACTTTTAATCCTCTCTCGCTTCCCTCCCTCTCCTTTCTCCAGGATAAGCAGCAGCAGATCTCTCTTCATCTCTCCCACTGCCAAAACCAGTCTCAGGTCAGCAAAATCAGGAGCTGCAGCAAGGAAAAGCCAGGAAAGCAGAGAGGGAGATAAGGAGTTTGATGAGAGTGCTCCAGGGAACTCTTTGAAGTCCTGGGGAGCTCCTGTGGAGTGTTACTGACAGGCTGCACCTGCATTTGATCCTGGATGTTTGGAAGGAAAGTTTGATAGTGGCAATTCTGCTTCACAGCCTCTGCTCGCTGAGACACACAGAATGCAGACTGGGGGCCACAAAAATCCCAGACTGGTTTGGGTGGAAGGGACCTTAAAGTCCATCCCATTCCACCCCTGCCATGGCAGGGACACCTCCCACTGTCCCAGGCTGCTCCCAGCCCCAGTGTCCAGCCTGGCCTTGGGCACTGCCAGGGATCCAGGGGCAGCCCCAGCTGCTCTGGGCACCCTGTGCCAGGGCCTCACACCTTCCCAGCCAGGAATTCCTTCCCAATATCCCATCTGACCCCGCCCTGTGTCCTGCCTCTCCATCCCTTGGGGATTGTCTCTCTCCAGGTTTCCTGCAGCTCCTTCAGGTCCTGCAAGGCCACACTGAGCTCACCCCAAAGCTTCTCCTCTCCAGGCTGAACAACCCCAGTTCCCTCAGCCTTTCCTCCCAGCAGAGCTGCTCCATCCCTCTGCTCATCCTGGAGCCTCCTCTGGCCTCTCTCCAGCAGCTCCAGGCCCTCCCTGTGCTGAAGAGGTGGCACAACAAAAATATCCAAGCAGGACACAACAGAAGGATCTTCTCAGCTGCCCCAAACCACCCAGGATGGGATTTCTGCTTATTAGAACTGGGAAACGAGTTGAGAGGAGGGGGCTGGAGCAGGGCTGGAAGAGGCCGTGGATCCAGCAAGGTCCCTGCTGTGCTGTGGCTGGGACGGAGGCACAGCAACACTCCCTGGTTCCCTGTGCTCGGGAGCCAGCAACGCTCAGAGCCACAGGAGAGCTGGCAGCTCCTGATCCCACCGGGAGAGCCGCCCCGGCCCGGGGGGACACAGCCCTTCCCTCAGTGCCAGCCCGGGAACTGGGGACTGTCCCCATCCCGGGGGGAACACAGCCCTTCCCTCAGTGCCAGCCCGGGAATTGGGGACTGTCCCCATCCCGGCTGTGCCACAGCCCTTCCCTCAGTGCCAGCCCGGGAATTGGGGACTGTCCCCATCCCGGGGGGGACACAGCCCTTCCCTCAGTGCCAGCCCGGGAATTGGGGACTGTCCCCATCCCGGCTGTGACACAGCCCTTCCCTCAGTGCCACCTGGGGAACTGGGGACTGTCCCCATCCCAGGTGTGACACAGCCCTTCCCTCAGTGCCAACCCGGGAATTGGGGACTGTCCCCATCCCAGCAAACCTCTGGATCCCTTCCCGTGTGAGGGAACCCCACTGCCCTGCTGTGATCCTGCTGACTGCAGCTTCCAGGACCTCCTGCTCCGGGAGCACCTTCACCCCTCACCCTGCCAGGCTCCAAGGACAGGGAGAGGAGTGACCCTGCCCTGGAACTGTGTCCGAGCACAGACACGGCCCTTTTGGGGTGGATCGGAGCTGCCAGGCGGGTCCAGCTGCGAAATGCCATCTAGAGGGCAAAAGGCATTCAGCGATTTACCTCCTGCTCGGCTTCGGGTAATCCTGAACCCTCCCACTTCCACCCGACCCTATTCCCTCCCAGCAGGCCGGGGGACTGACCAGTGCCAACCAGCATGGCCCGAGCAACTGGCCAGTACTCACTTCAAGATCAAGCAAGGCCGAGGTTGGTAAAAACAGCTGTCAACCAGCAGGTAAGAATTCCCAGGAAAAAAAGCCCAACGTAAAACTTCCCAGAAAACAGAAGTTAAAATAAAACCCATTTAATGGGACTCGAGCAGCACACTGAGCTCACAGGTGGATCCCTGGAAGTGTCCCAGGCCAGGTTGGACGGGGCTTGGAGCAGCTTGGGACAGCAGAAGGTGTCCATGGGGGTGGAATGGGATGAGCTTTAAGGTCCCTCCCAACCCAAACCATCCCGGGATTCCCTAATTCTGCGACTGAGGCACTTCCCATCCTTCTGAAATCTGGAACACCAGAAGTCCCAGGGAGCCAGGAATTTGCACGGGGGGGAAACTCCAGCTCGAACCTAAACTCCTCCTTTGAAGCCAAAGCAGAACTGCAGTGCTTAGAAAGATGAGAGGGCAAAGAACATTTAACAGACAAGCCACAGGAAACAGCTCGGGGACCATCGCTTTGTACCCATTTCCTTGTGGGAAAGAGGCTTTTTCACGGACTAAATGGTCAAAGAAATCCCCATGAGCAGCACGAACAGGGCAGGGAGGAGGAGCTCGGTGCTGTAGGATCCTCCAAGCACTGCAGACCTTGTGGGAAGGGAGCTGTGGTGAGACAGTGCTGGGGCTGCTGGCAGGCAGCTCCCAAAGATCTCTGCCCCCAACAGGGAATCACTAAAATCCTGTTTGTGCTGAGAGTGGGATCTGCCCTTTCAGAGATGGGACACAAGGCTGGGAAGCCATCTCTGTGGGATTTATTTGGGTTCTTTTGGGACAGAAATAAACCCTGCATGGACAAAGGAACACACTCCTCATGGGGTCCTTCTGCTGCCTCAGTGAGAAGCCGAATCACCCCCTAATCACAGAAGGAAAACCAAAGGAGCTGCAATGAGTTAAGAGAAGGTGGCAGAACTCCTTTTTGGCACGGGGCTCTCTTGTGGAGAGCAAAGCCAAAGCCCAGAGGGGAGCCAGCCATGGGAAGTGTTTGTTACCCAGCCCACAGCTCTGAGAAGGGGTGGCTGCTGTCACCAGAGCAACAAAACACGGGACAAGGGTGGGGAGAGGAGAGCAGGAATGCTGGTGTGCCTGCCTGGGATTGAAGAGGGCACAGCAGGGTGTTTATTCACAGCGCAGAGAGTTCAGCAGCTGTTTCCAAACAAAAGTCACATCCAAGAAACAAACTCTTAGCACAGCTCCCACACGAGGGAATGGCGAGACGGAGGAGGAGGAGAAATTTCAGGACAACTCCAAATTCCTGGGAATCGGTGCCATTTGCTCCACGTTGAGCTGTCAGTAGTGATGGGAATGGAGCAGGAGAAGCTCCAGGCAGGGCTGTCAGGCCCGGGCCCGGCGCAGGCCGGGGTAGCTCTGCACTGTCCTGGCGATGGCCTCGTCCAGGCTCACCACGGGGCTGTAGCCCATGGCCCTCTTGGCCCTCTCACAGCTGTAGTAGTGGAAGGTCCCAGCCAGGGCCACCCTCATGGGCGTGAAGGTGGCCTTGATGGTCACCAGGGGCCTGAGCAGGGCCAGCAGCAGGGACAGCAGCAGGGCCAGGTAATAGGCCAGCCAGTAGGGAATGTGGTACTTGGGAGGGTCGTAGTCCAGGCCGGTCAGGATCCGGGACATGAACGTCCAGAAGGGAATTGGTTCGTCATTGGTGATGTGAAAGGCCTGGAAGAGAGGGAGAGGAGAAGCCAGGAGTTAAAGCCATGGTGGATTTCCCAGGTCTGGCTCTGTGATGGCCCATCTCGTGCTCCTGCACAGGACATGACCCCACTGTCCTGACAAACTGCTTTGCACTGCCCACCTCTGTGTGAAGAGGAGGGAATCCCTGCTTTTCCAAGCAAACCAGCTACTTCCAGCACTTCAGAGGCCAGGATTCCTCAGAAGTGTCACCCAAACTGATGCCACAGCACAGACCCAACAGGTTAAAACACCCCAGAGCGCCCAGAGCGGGACCACAAAAAGCTGGAAAAGTTCCTCCTGTTCTGAAGTGCATCCTAGAGGCTCCTGTGTTCCCATGTGTGCCTCGTGGCTCCCCCAGTTCTGCCTGAATTGCCCCTCACAAGGAGTTTCACAGCAGGAAATTAAGGATATCCATCCAGCTCAGCCCAGGTGGCCACCACAGATGGAAAACCTGGAGCTCCCCTCCCCTGGAGGACGGATGCCTGGGACACTCAGGAACCAGCAGAGGCTGGGGATCCCTTCCCTGCCCTCCCCTCCCTCCTCACCTTGCCACACAGGGCAGAGCCTTTGTGCAGCTTCTCTGCAGCCAGGATGTGCCCATGGACCACGTTCTCCACGTAGGTGAAATCCACCAGGTTCTTCCCATCCCTGCACACAGAAAAGGAAGTTCAGCCCCAAGACAAGCCGGGCTGAAAACGCGCTCGTGGCAAAAGGGAGGACTTTCACCCAGGATAAACTCATCCCAAGTGTTCCCCTCCTTCTCCCACTGCCTGGTGCTGCCATTCCAGGCCATACCCTGGCAGAGGGTGGGACTACCCTCAGTTATTTTGGAGAAGGGAGGGTTGCTCTTGTCCCAGCTCCCAGCAAAGCTGCCATTCCTGCAGCAGCACCGTTTTTAAACCTCCCAAGCTGCCAAGAGTCTGGGAGCTGCAGACCCTGCAGGTCTGGGGATCAGCAGCGATCCACGGAAGCAGAACAGAGGCAGAGAGGTGACAAGCACAGAGAGTGTCACTTAAGGACAAACTTCCAACCAGGAATTGCTGGGCTCAAGGAATTCTGACTCCCCCAAGAAGCCACCTTCGGCCTCAGCTGGATCAGGTTTAACTCACTGTGTGAGATCTATTTCTACACAGGCCCAGAAAATTAATCTGCTTATCACTTTCCAGAGTCCAGCCAATCAGAGAATCATGGAATGGTTTGGGCTGGAAGGGAGCTTAGAGCTCATCTTGTTGCACCACTGGGATTTCAGAGCAAGGAAGAGTTTCAGTTGCTGGGCTCTGAAATTCCAGGGCTCCACTGGAAGCTCTAAGGCTCAATAAGAAGGCAAATGCCTCTGATCTCGTAATCAGAAATATTACAATACTTCTAGCATTTCATACTTCATAGGGATTTTAATTGCCAGAACCTCAAGTACCACAAGTGCGTATTAATTAAATTACCAGCAAGTTAATTATGATAAAATCTGAGCTTCCTCATATTAACAGCACAGCTCTTCAGACAGCTCAAGCCATGCCAGCCTTCCTCATGGATATTCCTTTGGCATTATGGACACTCACCATGGCAGGGAATGAGCCCCTAACACAGGATTTTTAAGGGAAAAAAGGGGATCAAAAGTGACAAATAAAAGAAACAACACAAGTGATTTCCTTTTGTTCCCTTCCAGAAGGGCTTTGTAGATCCAGCACTGATTCTGCCCCAGCTCTGCAATGCCTGGGCCTTGCTCACCCAATGATGAACTTCATTTTGCCACTCCGAGCTGCCTGGACGAGGATGGGAACCAGCTGAGGGTCTCTGGGACCGAATATTCCATGGGGACGGATTGCAGTGGTGAAGAAATTGTTGTCTGGGTCATTGGCACTGAGCACCTCCTGCAGGGAAAGAGGAGGACAAAGTCAGGAAGGAAAATGGAGCTCAGCAACACATCCCAAGACCATCCTTAAAGGGGCTGGGGGCTCCCCATCTCCTTGGGAAGGAGCCTGTGGAAGGATTATTATCCCCTCCTGTCTTTCCAGGTGATCCTTCCTTCCTTCCCGTCTCTTTGCCACTTCTCCTTGAGAAGAAAACCAGACAAAAAGCAGTTTTTATGGCTGAGCACTCAACGAATTGACAAAGGAAGGGAAGGCTTTGCCAGAGGAGCTTTCCAAGCTCCTTCACCCCGTGAACTCCTTGTGCACAGCTGGAGCAAAGGAGGACACTCAGGAATTCCATCTCTGTCCCTCCCAGCAGCCATTCCCAGCCCAGCCCCCCCGGATCTGCCTCAGGAGGGGGTGATCCCATCTCCCTGGCAGCTCCAGCAGCACATTCAGCAACTCTGGAGGAGATTTCATTCTCCTGGGAGCTCCTAAACAACATGTTCTGCTCATTTCCAACAGCTGCTGGAATTTCTGTGGAGGAGGCACAGACAAAAGCCCTCGGAATCCTTTCAGTTTCCCCCAAAACAAAGCCATAATCACCAGCATTCGGGCTACCCTTGATTGCTGCTCCTCAGCTTCCCCTTTACCAGTTCCTGCAAAGTGCTGGTGAAGGAACAGATGTTTTCACAATTAAAATTAATTAAGCTCTTTTGGAGGAAAATCCTTCAAGGCTCTCACACCGTCAGCAGCAGCGTGGAAGGGACTCTCAATCCTGCTGGCACAAAAAGCGCGGATTCTTCCCACAACTGAAATGCAAGCCATGGGAGAAGGATCCCAAAAAGCTCTGCTCCTTTGATTGAAGGCACTGTTATCCCACATTTAACCCACAGATGCTGCAGCAGTAAGAACAGGAGCCAGAGCAGGTGCTGCTGCTGTGCAAGTGTCCAAAGCTGTGAGCTCTCAGATGTCTGGAGATCTTTTTGAACATTAATATTTTCAGGAATGGCCTGCGCCCCTCTCAGCTCAGGCCACGCTCCCACCTCATCTCCTTGTTCACATTCCCAACTCTAAACTCAGGCTGCACATCAAGGAAAGAAGCAGAGAAGACAAAAAACTCCCCCCAGCTGCTCTTAAACCAAAGCTGTGGCAGGTAAGGACTGGGATTATCCCACAGCTCTTCCATGGCAGTGACACCTCTGGCAGCCCTGGAACCACCTCTGTGGTGTCACACTGGATTGCATTCAGCCTCTCTGGCAATTCGTGCCACAGCTCGATTTTATTCTCTTTTTATTAAGTGACTACATCAAAAAGTAACAATTTAACCAGTGCCAAATACCTTCTCCTGCAGGATCTTGGTTTCTGTGTAGTAATCAATAGGTTTCTGTGCATAGGGGAGATCTTCTGAGCCATTTTTTATGTCTGTGCCCTCAAAAACGACACTGGCACTGCTGGTTAACACCAATTTCTGCAGGAGACAGGGGAGAAAACCGGTGGTTAAAGCCTAAAATACAAGGGTCGTTATTTACAAAGGGTGAGTAAAGATAATAATGATAATCATGGTAATAATGATATTTAAGCAACTGATCTTACAGAAAATAAGCTGAGTCTAGAAGAAGATGAACAGAAACTGCAGGTAAGAGAATTCCCCTTTTAAATTCATTCTGTCCCACCATTTAGTGCTACCTGAAGGAGATTAAAACATTCCAGCAAACACCCAAGGCAGTCAATCCAGGGGCACCTTCTCCAGGAAATCCAGAGGCCTGGAGCACCCAACACCCAGTGTTTTTAACAAAGATTTGCTCATCTTGACAGTAACAGGTCACAGTAGGTTAAACCAAAAAAACAAACCTTGGATGTTTTTGTGGGATGATTTAAATGAAATGGATCAAATAAATAAATGTAAAATAAATGAGATAAATGAAAATTGATGGGATATCCAGATAACCTAAGGAGAAAATGTAACCTTCAATTCCAGGCTGCTGGACAGCAGCCTGGCTTCCTCAGGCTCTTTCTTTTGTGGGCAGTTCACTTCCTAAACGCAACGACACCAAGATTATGGCACAAGGGTGTTCCTCCTCATTGCACAGCAAGGAACATTCCCACTGCTGGAACAGCCATCTCCAGGGCTATCCCCTTGGGAAAGCAGGAAAAAGCCACTTGTGAGGTGCTCCTCTTGCAGGGTGACTCCCAGGTGGGGGGACATTTTCATGGCTTTTTAATGGACATCCCAGTGTGGCTTCCTGTGGCAAAGAGGGATTGAGTTCACGCTAAGCAGGAGACCCACAGAGTCCCTCCTGCACTGGTTTTGATGGAATAAAGTGGGAATTCATTATCTCAGAGCCCTTTGTCCCCTCTCAAACGAGGCTGGCACCAGCCTGCGATGGTGACAAAGTCCAGCAGCCTCTCCCAGCCTCCCTGGGCCCTTCCAGCCTCGCCTCACCTGCACTCCAGCTTCTCTGCAGGCCTCAATGACTGCCTTGGTTCCCGTGAAGTTCACCCTGTAGAAGAGCTCCCTGTTGTCACTGGCAGGGGCTGGCGATGCACAGTGGAACACCACGGCCACGCCGCGCAGGGCTGGCAGCAGAGCCTGCAGGAAACAGCGGGGACACGGCACTGGGGCACAGGGAAAATCCCTGCGGGAGCCCCGAGTGCCGAGAGGATTCCTCTGCCTGCTTTTAGGGGTTCTGAACCCCCCGGACAGCCCTGCTTTAGCTTCAAACCTTGGAAAAAATCACCGACGGTCAGAGAAGAACTAGGAAATGCAGTGGTGGGAATGAGGTGACAGACGACGATGGGAGATTGGCACAGGGTGAAAAATTCAGAGGTTTTGGGCTTCTCTTTGTAGTAAATAGATAAGAGTAAAAAATACCAAAATGGAGGATTGTTGTTGTTCTCTAAACCTTCTTCTCCTTCTTCTACTACTCCATATTCTGCAGTAAAAGTAGTTTGGATTGATTAGATAGAAAATTCCACAGTTCCTGCCCCCCGTGTTACTGAAGAATTGGTAGGAAAGTGAAAATAATGTACGTTTTTAGTAACTATTGGTTAAAATATCTTTAAAAGGCCGTGTAAATCTTGATAATTAGACTCACTCCTACTTCTCCTCCTTCCATGCTGTACCTGGGTCACGCTAGTGGCTCTGTTCCTCTGATAAGACTTAATAAACAACTATCTGGAAGCATTGAAACTAAAGTGAAGTCTCAGTTTATCTTTGAAACTCCTTGCAAGGACTTTCAGTAAATTCTCTCCCACCAGAGGGACTTGATTTACAGCATGGTAAAGTGTCAATCACCAGGAGGGAAAGAAACCAGCTCTTCTCTTCATGGGAACAGCTGCATTTCAAGTCATGGTCCCTCTGTAAAGGTGGGCAGCAGGAGTGGGGTTGGCACCCAGGATCTCCACAATGTCCTGGCCCCACTGCACGCCACATCCTCTCTTCCTTCCAGAGAGATGCTGGGAGCTTCCCCCGAGCTAGAGGCTGTCCAGGCTGAGCTCCCTGCAATTCCCAGGTGCAGGCACGAGGCTCAGGACTACCTGGAGTTGGGGCTCTGAGGAAGCAGCAGGCTCCAAGCTCCCCATGGCACGGGCTGAGTGCAGGGGACTGCCCCAAAGTCATCTCCCACATGGCTCACGCAGGCCTTGGCCAGGGCTCCCCCTCCTCCTGCCCTGGCTGTTGGGAATATGGGCTGTGCCTTTCTCATGGAGCTGAGGAGAGCTGGGAGAGCCCCTGCAATTAGCACAGGGGCTGTAATTACCCTGTGAATCTCAGCTAACAGCAATGCACAGCATTAGCACGAACCAGTGCCGTTCTTTTCAGCTTCCAGCAGAAGCCAGACATCTGAGACCAGACCTGCTCCCTTCAGAGGCTTCCAAGGAAAAGTGCTGGGGATACACCACAGGGAAGGGTTGGGGGGACACATCTGCATCCCCTCTGACAACCTGGGCAGGGCCTCCGGGGGTTCCAGTGCTTCAGGCAAGGCTCAGTGCTCGCACAAACACCTTCCCCAGCCTCTCAGCAAAGCTCCTCCTAACGCCCCCCAGGATCCCCCTGTCCTCCGTGCCCCCAGGCCTCACTGCTGGCTCATGGAGAGGTTGTTGTCCACCAGGACCCCAGCAGGTCATCCCCAGCCTGTCCTGGTGCCCAGGGTTGTTCCTCCCCAGGTGCAAGACCTGCCTGTGCCCTTCCCTCACCTCCTTGTCACACAGGTCTCCCAGGAAGAAGGTCACCTGGTCACTCTCAAACCTCTTGTGGATGTCGAAGACGTTGACGCTGTAGCCCTTGGCCAGCAGCTGCTCCACCATGTGCTGCCCCAGGAACCCCGAGCCCCCGATCACGGTGCAGCTCCTGCCAGCTCCAGCCTGCAGGGACAGGGGACAGCTCCTCAACAGGCAGGGACACACCAGCAAGCTGACCTGAGCCTCCCTGGATCTCAACGAGCTGGAATTCTGCTCAACTACTCAGCAGCTGCACTGGAGGAGTTTGAATTGGGCCATCAAAGCTCGGTGCTGTCACAGGGAGTTCTGAGTGCAGACACTCTGGTTGGATTTTGGAAGGGGAAATCCTCATCCTCACAACCAAGAGGCTCAGGGAGGAGGGAAGGGAAAGAGGATTGGCCCCCACAAACTCTGCCTGGATGGTGAAGCAAACAGAATTTGAAGGGAGCTGGCAAGAAAGATGGAGAGAGGCTGTTTACGACAGCATGCAGGGACAGGACACAGGGAATAGCTTGCACTGCCCAAGGGCAGGGTTAGGTGGCATACTGGGATGGAATTCCCCCCTGGGAGGGTGGGCAGGCCCTGGCACAGGGTGCCCAGAGAGGCTGTGGCTGCCCCTGGATCCCTGGCAGTGCCCAGGGCCGGGCTGGAGCAGCCTGGGACAGTGGGAGGTGTTCCTGCCATGGCAGGGGTGGCACTGGATGAGCTTTAAGGTCCCTCCCAGCCCAGACCACTCTGGGATGATTCTGGGATGCGTTTCAGCCTCCTGGCACTGCTAATGCAGAGTATTAAAACCATCACCACTCTCAGAACCTGTGACACTCAGAGCCAAGAAAGCAACCAGGTAAAGGCAGGAACTAATTCTCAGTCATTAGTTCTTCCTTCCTTCTTCTTTAAGCTCTGTAAATCAATGACTGGAGTCACTAATTAACAGACTTCAGCCTGGCCACTCATCTGACTGGACTGAGACCAAAGGCCTCACTGCCAGCACAGAACAGCCAGGCCCTGAGTGTGAGGGAGCTTTTCCACAAAGAATGCTCTGTGCTGGCTGGGAACAGTTTCACTCCTGGTTGTAACACAGCCCCCACCCCTGCAGGGATCCCTGAGGGAGCCTGCACCCCCCGAGCCACACAAAGACAGCCATTGTCCACAAGCTTTGCAGGGCACATCCTTAAGCAAAGGTTCTGCTGCCAAGTTATCCACAGGAGAAATCCGAGCAGTTCCCTGAGCTACATCAAAGCACAACCTGTTATTTAGGATGGGCCATGCAAAGGGGAGTCTGATTGGGGTCTGGAGCACAAATCCTGCAAGGAGCAGCTGGGAAGGGGCTCAGGCTGGAGCAAAGGAGGCTCAGGGGGGACCTTGTGGCTCTGCACAAGTCCCTGACAGGAGGGGGCAGCCGGGGGGGTCGGGCTCTGCTCGCAGGGAACAGGGACAGGAGGAGAGGGAACGGCCTCAGGCTGGGCCAGGGGAGGGGCAGGGGGATATTGGGAACATTTCTTCACTGGAAGAGTGGCCAAGCCCTGGCAGGGGCTGCCCAGGGAGCTCTGGAGGCCCCATCCCTGGAAGTGTTCCGAAGACGAGCGCACGTGGCCCTCTGGGATGCGGTGTGGTGAAGATGGAGAGCCCGAGGGGGGACAGCTGCTGAGGGGACAGAAACTGTTCCAGCCTCTCCTCAAAAGGCAGCCGCTCCCTTCCACTGCCCCTTTCCCTCGTCTTCCCCTGTACCCTTTCCCACCGGGTCCCTTCCACCCCAAAGGTGGAATTCCCCAGCATTCCCTGATCCCAGGAACTCTCCAGGAACCAGGAGCACCCAAACTGCTCCGAGATGTGCCTGAAGTGAAGTTTTACGGCAGCAGAATGCTGCCCTCTGCCTCTGAACCTCAGAGCACTGCCGAGGCTTCAGAGGAATCACAGGACCCCTGGTTTGGGTTGGGAGGGACCTTAAAGCTCATTTTATTCCACCCCCTCCAGCCCAGGTTGCTCCAAGCCCCGTCCAACCTGGCCTTGGGCACTCGCAGGGATGGAGCAGCCACAATTATATATAACTTTATAATAAACTCCCCACGATTCGATATTGCACAGGATAATATTTATAGCAAGCCAAGCTACACATGCCCACATCGATTTTAAAGTAACCTATCCAAATTATACCTTGGGAAAATCAGCTTTTCTCCCCAGAATGTTCATTAATGCGGGGTCAACCTCGTGTCTTCCCTAGTGATGTGCAGAATGTTTATGAATTTGTTTCTGCAAGACAAATCTTCCCAGAGCACCATGTCAGGCCCCAACTCACCGCTCTGAGGCGCGTGGCCATGGCTCGGGTGAGGCACTATCCGCCAGAGTCCTTGAAAAAAGGGAGAAAATTGTTTTATTCCCAATGAAATAACACATTTCCAGTTAGAGAAATCAAGGTTTGAAGCCAGTATGCTAAAGAAGGATGAGGAGAGGGAGTGAATTCTCCCTGTTCTTCCAAACCAAATCAGCAAGTGCAGGTGTTGGCCTGGCTCTCTTTACTGTTCTGAAAGCCCTTTGAAATTCCAAGGAAAAAGCCAAGAAGAGGCGGGATTGGTGCCTGTCCACCTGGAACACGGAGCTGGTTTCAAAGCAGGGGCACAGGGCGATCCCCCCTCCAGCTGTTCCCTCTTCCACCCCCCTATCCCTTAACACCTCATCCCTCTCCCAAACGCAGTTTACGAACTACTGCATCTCCAGCTCCCCCCCAGCTCTTTCCGCCCCATCCCAGAGCCCCCTCACAGTCCCCAGGACCCTCCCCACAGCCCCAGGACCTCCTCCACTGCTTCCAGCTCCTTCCCAGTGCCTTTCCACATTCCCCCAGGATCTTGTCCACGGACCCTAGGCCTTCTCCCACAGCCCAGAGACCGCTCCCCGCTGCTCCCAGCACCTTTGCACAGCTGCCAGGACCCTCCCGGGCCCCTCTCGCCGCCGCCGCCGCCGCCCTCAGTGAGCCCCGCCCTCTCTCCGGCCACGCCCCCTGCCCGCTCTCCACCAATCAGCGCCGCGCCTCCCGCCAGACCCCGCCCACTCCCCCAATTCCCGCCTCTTTCCCTGGGGCGAGCATCGCGCCAGCCCGCTCCCGCTCGCTGATTGGCCCAACGCCCCCTCCCTCCCGCCAATCGCGTTGAAGGAAGGAGGAGATTTTTTCCCACGCGGTCATTCACCCCTTGGCTCCGCCCTCACGGCAGCCAATAGGAGCGCGCGTTGCCATGGCAGCGGCGTGGGGGCGGCAGCCAATGGGAGGGCGCGATATTGAGGGTGGCCGGAGTGAAGGCGGCGGCATGGTGAGGGCGCTGAGGGCGGGCCTGAGGGGCTCGGGAGCGGGGAGGGGCGGTGGAAAGGCTGTCAGGGGACGGCGAGGGCGCTGAGGGGACTCAGAAGCTCTGAGGGGGCTGCGAGGGGGCTCGGAAACTCTGGGGTTGTGAGGGGGCTGAGGGGCAGTGAGGGGGCTGAGCCCCGCCGGTGCCCCCGCCCTGAGCCCCCCTTGTACCGTGCCGAGGCCTCCGGCTGTAAGAAGTCGTCGCTGGGAGCTGCGTCCCAGAGGAAGAAGGCGAGTCCCAAGCTGGAGCTGCCGGAGGAGCAGCAGCGGGAGATCCGCGAGGCCTTCGAGCTCTTCGACGCCGACGGCAGCGGCAGCATCGATGTCAAGGAGCTGAAGGTCGGGGTTTCCCTGGAAGCACAGAGTGACCGAGGTTGTAAGAGAACAGGGCCGTGAATGCCAAAATTACCTTAAACAGCACAGGAGTTTCCTGGGTTTCTCCCCTCCTCCCTCCAGCATAAAACCTGGGGGGCAAAAAGCACATTTTTCTCTTGATTTGCAGCTCTTTACTGCTCTTATCCAGAGTGTGTAGGGCCAGGCTGCCCCAAAATTCATGGGTGATTCTGTGCTTTCAGTCCCGACTCCTTCTCTGTTCATAAAACATCAAAAAAAGGGGTTGTGCACATTAAAAAGGTGTGTGGGGGGGGTTTCCCCCCTTGTCTTAGAGAGGATTTAATGCTTCTTTATTATTGTTATTCCTGTTGTTGCTGTTGTTATTATTGTTGTTATTAAAATTATCCCGGCTGTGGAATCCACCAATGTTCCTCATTTTCATCCTTTTGTTCATTGCCAAACCCTTCTGATCCCTCCCCAGCCCAGCCCTTGGGGGAGAACAGTCATCAATAAATTAGGACTGACTTTGCTGCCGGAATTTCTCCTTCCCATTCTTCACCTGGATGTCCCAGATGCTCCCCGAGGCCCCAGGGAGGAGATCTGGTTTCAAACCTGCTGCTTGGCCCTTTACCAAAGGAGGAAAACATTTCCCCACCGAGATTTTAGCACCAGAACGAAAAACAAACCTCTTCAAATTCCCTGTGCTTGACCAGCTTGAGATGGTGAGAGTGTGTGTAGGGAATTCCTGGGTTAGCTGGAGGACAATTCCAGAATGGGAATGTTTATATCCCTGGTTCCTGTGTCCCTTGAGTGCAGAGCAGAGCAGCCCCTGTTTTCCTGGAGCCACGGAACATTTGGCCACGATGGGGCGGGAAGTTCACCCCTTCCCCCCTCTCCCGTGGTTCTGTTGATGGTTTTGTAGGGTTTATAACTCATTTTGTCCTTCCAGGTGGCCATGAGGGCCCTGGGGTTTGAACCTAAGAAAGAAGAGATCAAGAAAATGATCTCAGACATGGATAAGGAAGGGACAGGAAAAATCGGCTTCCATGACTTCCTGGCAGTGATGACACAGAGAATGGTATGGATGTTTTACAGGTCCAAACAAAGGGAATTCTGAAGTGGCTGAGGACCTTTTATCTCATTAAAGGGAGATTAAAGCACTGCTTTAATCCTAACAATTAAACATGTCAAAGTCGGGGTAGTCCCTGTCCTGGACTCTCTCATTTTTCAGGGGAAAGTTAAAATCATGATATCATGAACAAGTTTCTTTGACAACCAGAGGGGATTTTTGTGTTTGAAAAAAGGGGAAAAGGTTCTGCTCCCAGATGGAAACCAGCTCTGAGCTGCAGGAAGCTGTTGGAGTGTTGATGTCTGGCACGGGGGTGTTTTCTTTCCTTGAATTCTAATTTACAGATTAAATCTCTGCTTTGAAAAATATTTCTAAAAACCCAGATATTTAATAGCAGAACATCCTGATGGTGAAATCCCAAAGACACCTGGATAGCCAGGATGGAAAAAAATCCCTGAAAGCCTGAAATTCTGGAATTATGGCTGTGTCTCTGTTTCCTCTCAGCTTTTATGTGTAATTCCTGCTGGCTGGGCTCCTCTGGGTTTGTTCCCAAGGGTTTCTCAGTCCATCAAATCAGTTATAACTTTATTTTGAGTGTCACCTACAACACAACCACTCCTTTCTTACCTTAAACTCGTTCCTTCTTCCTTAAGGCTGAAAAAGATTCCAAAGAGGAGATTCTCAAAGCTTTCAAACTCTTTGATGATGATGAAACTGGAAAAATCTCTTTCAAAAACCTCAAACGTGTGGCCAAAGAATTGGGGGAGAACCTCACAGATGAAGAGCTGCAGGTTTGGACCTGGTGTTTGGGGGATCTTTATGCTGAGGCTGGGAGGGAAATCCTCTCTGTGCTGGTAGGAAGGGAGGAATTCCTGGCAGTCTGGGGGTTTGGAGGTCAAGGATGGGTTGAGCCCATGTGTGGATGTAGGAATGGGATCCTCAAATTGCAGTTTTGTGGAGTTGCAGGGATGTGAAAGGAAAGACTCTGCTCCAAGCCCTTTGTTTCCCCCAGGACATTTCCTGGAGTATTTCCTGCTCAGGTTTCTGTGTAAATACACCCAGCAAAGCAGATTGTAGGAAATCCGAGGTTGAGCCACCACTGTCCCCTCCAGCACAGCTAATAAAGAGTGGCTCTAACTCTGAATGAAGCCAACAGTTCCTGATGAAAGCCCCAGCTGACTGCTGACCCCAAATCTCTTGCAGGAGATGATTGACGAGGCGGATCGGGATGGGGACGGGGAAGTGAGCGAGCAGGAATTCCTGAGGATCATGAAGAAAACCAGCCTTTACTGAAGCCCAGGGGGATTCATTCCTTGGCACTTGTGTGTATTCCTTGGGTGGGGGCCTCCCTTTTGTAGTGTCTTGGTTTCTTTGGAGGCAGCAGAAAATGCAGGTCAGTTCTGTTGGAAGCTTTTTGTTTAGAAGTTTTAAAGGTGTTTGGGAGCAGTTTGCACCACCCTGTTTACAGACAGGAGGTGGCTGCTGATTGTGATGTTTACACTGCTTTAAATTCACAAATCACATTCGTGTGACCAAATCTAGGTCCTTTTCTGACTAACAAAATAGGTCAGAATGGTTCTAGTTTGGTCAAGAGATGACTCAAAACCAGACAGTGTAAATCTGTTTGGGGTTTATGTCTTGGTTTGGGCCCTACAGTGAACTCTTTTTATGATTTATTTGCAGGGACCAGCTTTTTAGAACCTGTTTTATGGGGATTATCCCTTCCCCCCCCCTCCCCCCCCCCCTTTTTTAGGGCATTCTTTAAACTCAAACCAAAAATAAACTGCTGTAACTTACCTTGTGGTCAGTTCACATGGCTGGAGGAATCTTTGCAGAAGGACATGCCCAGTGCTGTGCTGGGAGCTCTGTGTGCTCGCAGGGATGCTCAGAGGCTGCACATGGGGTTGGATTTCAAATAAAGTGTCTTATTTTAAGAGTTCTGGAAAGAGTTTAGATCCCCACTTCGCCAAAAGAAAGATGTGGCCAGGCTGGAGAGGATCCAGAGAAAGGCCACAGAGATGAGCCAAAGCCTGGGGAGCTCCCAGGTGAGGAAAGGCTGAGAGAAGTGAGGTTGTTCAGCCTTGGGAAAATGAGAATTAGGGGAGACCTTGTCATCATGTTTGGTATTTGAAGGGTGGCTGCAAAGGAGGTGGAAACTCCCTTTTCATGAGGAAAAGACAAGGGATAATGGGTACAGGGTATTCCTGGGGAGGTTCTGAATGGGCACCAGAGGACATTGCACAGTGAGAAGAGCAGCTTTTGGAAGGGGTGGATTCCCCACGTTGGGACACTTGAGGGCTCATCAGGACAGGCTGCTGGGCCATCTTGTCCAGACAGCATTTTTACCAAGAAAGGTTGGACCAGCTGGGCCTTGAGGTCCTTCCAACCTGGAATTCCCTGGTTCTACTCATGCAGGAGAACAAGGTCACCTCTTCCCACCAGAGCTGGCTGGGGCCACGAGGTTGGTGCTGCTGCTCTCACCGATGTCACATTCCTGCTCCAGTCTGGGTCCTGACAGATCCCAGCAAAACAGGGGGGGTTGGTGCTGGGGGTTTCCTCCTGTGTCATTTTCCCGGCTGACCCAGAGGGAAAGGCAGAGACAGAAGCACAATTCAGGATCCAGTAGAAGCATCAGGTTTTATTTGGTAGCAGAACTGGGTTCCTTCCTCTGGCCACAATTCAGTGCTCGGAGGGAGGGGCGTGGGGAGCAGCTGAATCTGAGCCCTGGCTCCTGCCTGGCCTAAAGCTGAGGGCGGGCAGGGCTGGATGGGATATTGGGATGGAATTCCTTCCCTGGGAGGGTGGGGAGGCCCTGGCACAGGGTGCCCAGAGCAGCTGGGGCTGCCCCTGGATCCCTGGCAGTGCCCAAGGCCAGGATGGACATTGGGGCTGGGAGCAGCCTGGGACAGTGGGAGGTGTCCCTGCCCGTGGGCAGAGATTGGAACTGGATGAGCTTTAAGGTCCCTCCCAACCCAAACCATTCCACGATTCCATGCCAGCTCCCAGCCCAGCTCCCTCCAGTTTGTGACGTGTCCTTGGCAAAACACAACAGCTCCAGGATTGCCCCTCCTCAGCAGCCAGCAGAGGTCTGGGGGCAGAGCTGCTGAGTGCCATTTTCCTGCTGCTGTGTGAAAGGAGAAGGGTGTTATCCGTGCAAGGGGAGCTGGATGCCCTTGGGCCCTTCAGGCCAGCTGGAGCACTTCTCGGACCATTTTCCCGACGCCGTCGTGGATGTCGTGGATGGGGGCGTTGCACATGAAGGCGCTGGTGGTCACCAGCCGGTTCCTGGCGTCCACGTGGACCTCGGTGACCTGGCTGTTCACGTGTCTGCAGCCCAGCTCCTTCATGGCCTCAGCAGTCTTGGCATAGGGCCACCTGCAAGGGAGCAGGGAATAAAAACCTGCAGTGGGGAACGTGTCCCACACACAGTGGTTTGGTGAGAGCCCAAAGTCTGTGGTCACTGCACAAAATCTGCTCAGTAGGAGCCCAATCTTTTCCTGCCCGAGGAGTTTCTCCAGGACTATACAACAGGAAAACCTCCTGCTCAAATGAGTTAAAAATCTGAAGTAAAGCCAAAATAAAACCTGAAGTTCCACTACGGGTGTTCTTCTACCCAATTCTGCCCACTCCAGTGTTCCTGTTTATAGAATCCCAGGATGGTTTGGGTGAAAAGAGACCTTAAAGCTCATCCCATTCCACCCCTGCCATGGGCAGGGACACCTTCCACTATCCCAGGTTGGCCCAAGCCCTGTCCAACCTGGCCTTGGACACTTCCAGAGATCCAGAGGCAGCCACAGCTTCCCTGGACAACAATTAGATTTAGGTTTGGGGTGGGGATTTTTCACCAACTTCCTACAAGTTGGTGATAAAACTCCTTCCTAGCAAAAGCCATCACATTCCCTGGCCTGCCCTTGGGAGGATCCAGCCACAGCTTCCCTGGAGGATGGAAGAGTTTCACTCCCTCCCTCTCTTAACACCCCGAGCCTTGTGCAGCCACCCTGCTCCTGCCTTGGATCTGCTTAACTTGGAGTCAGCAAAGGTTCTTCCTACCCTGGGTCAGTGAGGCATCAGGGAGGCAAATATTTAACTCAAAATAATAAATTCCATTTAAATTAGTTTAAAATAAAGTGTCTTATCTGAAGCCATCAGAGCTGTGGAAACAAGTCACAAAAATGCAAACAGATCTGGTGTTGGACCATTCCTTCTGCTCTGCTGAGAAAGGATTAAATGAGGCTTCCAGAGCTTCTGCTTTTCCCTGCTAAGTCCCCAAAGGGGCCAGAGTTCCTGAAGGCCTCACTGGAGGCAGCAGAGCCGAGTTCTCAGAGCTAATGTTCAGCCAACAGCAGGCCAGGACCCCTGGCCAGGCTGCTGGGGACTTTGGGGGGCCCTGGTGGGATTGCCATCAAGCCCCGGGTCACTCACTGCTCACACTCCGTGTCGTGCCCCACGGTCACCTCGCAGCCCGGGAAGATTTTGGCTGCCAGCACTGGGGAGATGCAGCACAGCCCGATGGGTTTGTGGGCAGCGTGGAAGGCCCGCAGGACGTCCTCCACCTCCTTGGAGATGCTGCAGTTCTTGCCCTGGGTGGCCCAAGTGCTCAGGTTTTTTGCCACCCCGAAGCCACCTGAGGAAAGAGAAGCAGTTTAGGCTGGAGATTATACCCAGGGCGGGATTTTTGCCGGGTGGAATGTCAAGGTGGGTTGGATGGATGGCAGCATTTGTCCAGGGTCAATAAAAGAACTAAAACCTGAGATCCTGAACCTTTGGGAGCTGAGACATCCAAGCCCCTCCCTTGCTTCCCCAGCGAATGGAAGCAGCACGGCCTCGATGCTCCAGTGGGAGCTGTGCTCCACCCACAGCTCTCTCCTGGGTTATTGTGGAACACAGACACATTTTCCTTTGCCTCAATCCTCACTCCAGGCCTCGTCCATCCCCACTGGAACACCCCAGCGGCCGAGCTTTCCGCTCCTGAGCCCTGGGCTCTCCCGGTGAGGAGGAAGGGTGCTGCTGAGAGGAGGGATGGTTTTCCATCCAGTGAAAACACAGCTCTGGACAACTCGGTTTGCAGTCCTGTCCTCCTGGGATCAGCTTGGCTTTGCCACGTCCTCATCTAACTCCAAACTGGCGTGGCAGTGCCAGCAGGGACGGAACACAGCTCTGCTCCCGAGCCCTGCTTCCAGCCAGTCCCTCTCATTCCAGACTTACGGAATATCTAAGCTGTGGACAGGCAGACCCCACACATCCTACCTGGAATGATGAGGGCATCCAGCCCCTTGACATCCAGCGTAGCCAGGTCCTTGATGTTGCCTCTGGCTATCCTGGCGCTTTCCACCAGGACATTGCGCTGCTCCGGCGTCGGCTGCCCCTTCGCGTGGTCCACCACGTGCATCTGGGGGATGTTGGGAGCATAAACCTCTGCCTGGAGGGAGGGGATAGGGCTGTTATCCTTCAGGAATGATGGACAAACGTGGCAAGGGCACAGGGAGTGTGTGGGAATGCTGAGGGGCTTTCTTGGGAAAGAGCTGGGAGGGAAGGAAGGAAACCTTTAGTAGTTTGTGCCCAGAACAGCTTGTTTGGGGTCTGAAGATTCCATCCATATCCCAACCAATCCCTCTTGCCAGGTGACCACCCAGAGAGCTGCTGTCCCACAGGGACAGGACTTGGGCTTTCCTCTCCCCACCTCCTGTTTTCCCAAAGCCAGAGTGGTTTTTCTCTGGAAAACGCTTCCCCTTCCTTCAGCACTTTCAAGCTCACGTGCGGAAATTATGAGGGGAGGGTGAGATTTTGGGACTGTGCCACCTGTGCAGTTCTGGGCCCCACGATTGAAGAGGGATCTCAGGAACACCGAGGTGTCCCGAGGAGGGGGACGGGGCAGGAAGGAATGTCCCGTGAGAGCAGCCGAGGGCTCCGGAATTATCTACGTGGGAGACAAGGAGGCTGAAGGGCAACCTGGTGGCAGCTTCCTGTGGAGAGGGAGGTGCTGAGCTCTCCCCCCTTCCAGCTGAAATATCCCGTTCCGTGCTGCTCTGTTTGCTCGGAAAAGGAGGGATTGGGATGACGCCCGAGGTTCCTCCACTAGAGGCCCCTGCCGCTCCAGGGATGAGAGCGGGATGGGCTCCGAGCCTGCTGGACTGGGACACGGCAGGAGGGACGCGGCTGCAGCAGCTCCGGGAGAGGAAGAGGCAAAATTAAGCCCAGTGGAGAAAACCTCCGGACAAGGCTCATCCCGGAGCCCGACAGAGAGGGCAGGGCTGGAATGGTTTGGAACTGGGCGGGCTGGCACATGCGGGTCACCCCTGTGCCTCTGTGCTCCACAGAGCAATTCCCACTGCCAGGGGAACGGATCCGACCCAGACACGCGGGTGCTTCACAGCTGAGTGTGATATTCCAGGGGTTTCCCTCCTTCCTTTCCCAGTCTCGCTGAGCGGCTCTCCTGACTCTCCGGGCAGCTGCACCTTTTTTACCCCTCCTCAAGTTCAACTCACGAACCCGTTTCTGTTCTCTCATCCCTGGCAGCGCCCAAGGCCAGGCTGGACGGGGCTTGGAGCACCCTGGGATAGTGGAAAGTGCCCCTGCCCGTGGCAGGGGTGGAGTGGAGGAGCTTTAAAGTCCTTCCCAACCCAAACCGTTCTGGGATTCTCCGATTCTATTTTCACTCCTACCCTCTGAGGTTTTGAAAAGATGAATTTCAAACAGCCCAAGCTGTCTTTTAAACAGAAACAGCAGGAGCGAGAAGGCAAAAGCGGAGAGAGAAAGCATTCAGGAAAGTCTCTTGGAGAGTTTGGATGCAGAGCCCCACGCCAATCCAACAGCCCAGCTGAGCAGGGATTTCCCCACACCATCCCCAACACTCCAGGCATCGCTGCTTGGCTCTTGAGGAGTTTGTCTCAGAGACGAGGAGGGGAGAGGCTGCGGAGCAGAGCCGGCACAAGGCGCCGGAGCGGGATCCTCTTACCTGTGCCCCCTCCCGGCTCAGGTGCACCAGCACGGCCGAAGCCTCGTGGACCTCGCTGCCATCGAACACCCCGCAGCCGGCCAGCACCACGGCCACCCGCTTGGCCATGGTGTCCCGGGAGCAGCGGGGTTCCCCGGAGAGCCCCGCGCCGCTGTGAGCTCCGCTCGCCGCCTGCAGCCCTTTATAGCCGCAGCCCTCCCCCAGGAGCAGGTGGGGCCGGCAGGCTTGGGCTGGGGTTTCTTGCTGGCAAGGAGGTTTTATTTCCAGTTCCACAGGCAGGGCGTGTAAATATTATTTGTTTCCTCAACTGGCTGCTCCCTTACAGATCTCCTTCCCAGCACGTTGTCTCCAGAGCAGCCCCAGCTGACGTGCTCTGCCCAACAGAGCAGCTGTGTTTTCCCTCCTCAGCTGTTGATTTTCCATTCTAGCTCAGGCTAAAGCACTGAAACCTTTGCACAGGAGATGGTGTTGAAGGGAGCCTGCCCGGAGCCAGGATTCCAGCCAGTGCATTCCCCCTGCTTTAAACCCTGCACTGCACAGGCTGCGATGGACTTTTAACACCAACACTTCCCTTTCTGATCCTGAGTGTTCCTTCCCTCAGATCCCATCTCCCAAAAGTGGATATTTCACACTTTGCTGTTGTCGTTTGCACCCTGAGTTTAGAAATTAATAAAGTCATGCAGTTGGAAGGGACCCACAAGGATCCACAAAGTCCAACTCCTGGCCCTGCACAGGGCACCCCAACAACCCCACCCCGTGCCTGCGAAAGCGCCCAAACACTTCTTGGTGTCTGGCATAACGGCATTCCTCATCAACAGCACCACCTCTCCATTTATTTAATTCCAGGGAAGTGGTGCCAGGAGCTGGTGGAGCCCTGAGCTCTGGAGGGGCCCCTGGCAGCCGGACTCAGTGTCCGGAGCTCGTTCCTCCCACCCCGGCTCTGCTCACACGGAGATGATCCTGTACCCCTCTGTTTCAGCCCGGCCTTGGTGGAGGCTGAGAGAACAGAAAACTCCCACAACATGGTCGAGGGGTGTTTTTCAGGGGTTATTTATAAGACATGCTCCTTGGGGCTCTGTCATTTTTGGGAGAGCCATGAAGCACATCCTGTGGGTAATGGACTCGTGGCTTGGCAGGGTGGTTGGTCAGGGCAGGCCTGAGGAGGAGGCTCACTGCTGCTGGTGCTTGTGACTTTATGGCATGTTTCTCCCCAAATGAGGGATTTCAGGCACCCAGCTCCTACCTGGACAAGCAGGAACAAGAAACACGTGAGAGGCCTTGCAGTCCCACTAATCCAACCCAGGCTGTGCCCCTCAGTTATTTTCACTGCCCAGAACAGGAATTAAACTGAGATGTGCATGAAAAACACCCAAAGCTTTTCTCCTGCTGTTTGTTTCGCTATCTAAGGAACCCTAGCTATGCTTTAGGGCTGTATTATTTCCTCTTGCATTCAAAAACAGTTGGGTGATGTTGCAACCTGGGCAGGTTATTTCTCCTTCCTGCAGCTGCTCCGGGACCAGTCCTGTCAGCGATGGGACAAAGTAGCCAGAGGCTGAGGATTTCCACAGCCTGCCTGCTGCCAACCACATCAGTTACCCCTGCCTGTCATAAACTGGCTGGGCTGGTTCCCCTTCCTGGGATAATTGGTGCAACTGGACCAGCCAGGCTTGTTTCCTCCCCCTGGAACAGCATCTGTCTGCATAGACACGGGAGCCCTAAAGGACTGTTTACCCTGAAGAGATGCGTGATAAACGACATTTCTCAGCTGGGTTGTTCCAGCCTGGGGGGCCGTGTCTGCACACATCTGTTGTGTTAACACGTGGCTTTAACCTGCACCAAGGTTCTAGCGAGGAGGGCAGGGAAGGGAGCCTCTTCCTGAAGGGTGAGCACAGTTAAAGGTAACAGGAAAGTTTGGGAGCAGTGGCAGGGATCCAGCTGGATCCAGCTGCCATCGTGCTGCAGCTGGCTCCGGGAGCCAGAGGAGCAGGGTCCTTTGACAGCTCTGGGGCTGTTCTGGATGCTGTCACAGCTCCAACACGTCTTGGATGACCCCACAGGCCTGACTTGGAGCTCCAGCCAGTGCAGCTCCAAGCCCCATTCCCAGCAGCTTTCCTGTCCTCCAGCCCTGGCTGTGGAACAGGATTTATGGGGGGGCACAGAGCAGGATCTGCTGAGGGGAACATCAGGAGCTCTGCAGAGCCATCCCTGGCCAGCCCAGCAATGTCAGGGCAAAGCTCTGCTCACTGTTCTGCACCTTTTATCTGGTCAGGAGAGTGGGAATTGCTTTAACTGGAGCTGGGTCCCTCATGGGAACCGTCCCTACGCTGGTCCTTCACCACAAACACAACAACAGGGGGATCAAAGCTCTGTCAGCTCTCGGAGCAGTTCTCTGACAGCTCCCACCTGACCCATGGCCCAGCATGATCCCGAGGCCGGTGCCCACTGCCTTCTGCAGCCTCCCCTCCACCCATAAACACCTTTATGCCCTGACCACAGGTTTTCCGTGGGAAGCAGCAGGAAGCTGTCCCAGCTCCTTCATGTCCCCTTTGGGATACAACCCTGGCAGTGTCTGACACTCTCTCCTGACCTGGAAAGGCAGCAAGGCTCCTCTGTGCGGGCTGAGCTGGATGTGGAGTGACAGACGGACAGAAGCCACCTTGAAGGGAATGGCACTGAGTCTGCCCTGGGTTTGCCCAGCTCAGGGGGCTGGTGCCAGGCATTCAGAGCTGTGACAGGGACAAACAGCAGGCCCGTGGCCAGTGTGAGGAGAAACAACTGGTCCCCAAGGAGCTGCTGGGCTTGCAGAGCGCTTGTTTGCTCCAGCAAGGTGGATGCTTGCAAAAACCTTCGTTTTAACCAGTGTGATTTCCTCACTGGCAGCAGCAAAAAAGGCACTAACAGCAATAAACCCTCAGCCTTATTTTTTCAAGTGTCTTTTTTAACAAGGGTTAATCAACAGTAAAATTAAGAGGCCCCTGGAGGGAGCTACCAGCAGCCCACGCTGACTCACAGCCCCGAATTTACTGCAGCCAGAGCTTCATTTGCATTTCCTCCCGCATGCTGCGAGCAGCGGGAACAGAAGAGGTTTGTAGGGAAAAGGGGTGGAGAGCAGGGAGGACCGGCGGCAGCGGCGATGGTTTGGTTATAAAGAGCATGGGAGGAAGGAGCGGCAGCAGTGCAGCCCTGGCCGGGGCTCCAGCGCGCAGGGATGGGCGGCAGCGGGGCTGAGTCACTGCATTCCTGCATCGGGCTCCTGGGCATTTCCGCAGGTAGGGATCCCTCCTGGCACGGGACACGGGCTTGGCAAGAGCTTTCCGGGACACCCCCCTTTTCCAGGGGGGCTAAAGCGCTGTTTATCCGCAGCCTTCTTTGCGTGGGTAAAGCTTTTCGATCCAGAGATCCCTGCGCCGGCTTCAGGAGCCAACAAAATATTTGTGTTGGCTTCCAAGGGCTGGCCTGAAGTTCTGTACTCGTTCCACGCTGGGTGGGAAGCAAATCCAAACTTTTTCACAGTCACTGTAGTAAATCATCTCGATTTGGATGCGGTTTCCTGCCCTTTCCTTTTCCAGCCCTTCTCCCCGCCGCTCTGGTTTCTGTGTTCACTCCCTTTCACTTGCTCCTTCTCTGTGTTCCGTCTTCCCGGATTTTTCGGCCGGTTTTCCGTCGGCACAGGGCTGGAGGGATCATCTGCAGGGTGTGTGTGTCTGTCTGCCTTTTGTGTAGCTGGAGCTGTGGATTTTTACCTTTTTCTGGCAACAGGGGAGCACTTCCAAACTCTTCCACACAATCCCAGAAGGGTTTGTGTTGGAGGGGACCTTAAAGATGATCCCACCTTCCCCTCGAGCTGGCTGCTCCAAGCCCCGTCCAACCTGATCTTGGTGGGATGGGGCATCCCCAACCTCTCTGGGCAACCTCAGATGATTAACTCCACGTTTTTTCAAACCAGGCACCCAGAAAGAAGCAAGACTCTGGGCACAAACCGAGTTCCACTCCACAAGCCCCTTAGGCTTTCCTGTTTGCAGATCTTGCACTGTTATTTTTCCTCTGTCCCCTGCTCTGTTCATGCTGATTCTCTCCTGGGTTTTGGGCCGAGTTTACCAGCTCTTTGTGCTTTCCCCCTCCGTGTCCCACAGGATCTCTCTTGCTGGCCGTGCACTTCTACAGCTCCTGCAGAGCCGCCCCTCTGATCCCCAGCACCGCTCTCGGCGTCCTGCTGCTGATTTTGTCGGCTCTTCTGGCCTATGCAGGTAAGATCTGGGGCTGGCCAGGCCCAAGGCCTCCCTCCCACAGCTTTGCACGTCCAGGTCTGCTTTGCCAACGGGATACAGACCACGGCAGCCTCGCTGGACCACTCATCCCTTCTCCCAGAGGAATGTGCTGTCCAGAGCAGCTGGGGCTGCCCCTGGATCCCTGGAAGTGCCCAAGGCCAGGCTGGACATTGGGGCTGGGAGCAGCCTGGACGGTGGAAGGTGTCCCTGCCCGTGGCAGGGGTGGCACTGGATGGGCTTTGAGGTCCTCCCAACCCATTCCATGGCACAGCAAATTTTTCCTCTATAGGCAAGAAAAGAAATCAACGTTTGTTTCAAACAAATGCTCTACCAGGATCTCGGAGTTTTAACACACTGAGTACACGATTTCTCTCCCAGGCTTTCTGAGAGTGCTTCCAGCATCCATGGTTGAAATGCCTGTGGGTAAATGCCAAGAGACAATGACTGCTTATCTGAGAGAAAACAATCACTGCCTAGAGCAAAATCCACACTTCCTAGAATGAATGTTGAATTATTTATCCTTTATAACTCGTAGCAATGAGAACATCAAATCCCAGAATCACCAAATCACAGCAGTGTTCAGGCTGGAAAAGACCTTAAAGATCCTCAAGTCCAACCATCAGCCAGCGCTGCCACCATGGTCACCACTAAGCCATGTCCTCCAGTGCCACATCCATGTGGTTTCTGAACACTTCCAGGGATGGGGACTCCACCACTGCCCTGGGCAGCTGTGCCAGGGCTGGACAACTCTTTCCATGAAGAATTTTCCCCTGATATTCAATCTAAACCTCCCCTGGCACAACTTAAGGCCATTTCCTCTTGTCCCGTTGCTTGTTCCCTGGGAGAAGAGCCTGACCCCTCACTACAACCTCCTTCCAGGTAGCTGCAGAGTGTGGTTTTCTCCAGGATGAATCCATCATCAGGCAGGACCTGTGCTGATCCTGGCTCCATAATGATCCTGCTTCCCACTTTCCTGACTCCCACTTCCCACATCCCACTGTCTGAAATCACAGCCCTGTCTCCATTTGCTCCCCAGGGATCCGGAGAAGCCTCAGGAATGCCTCCCTGCTGGTGTCCCTGTGCCTGACCCTCTCTGCGTTCTGGTGTGGCTACGGAGTGATCCTCATCCTGGCAGGGCAGGGAGCGCTGGCCGAGCCGGGGGATTCCCGCGATGCCCTGCTGCCAGGCCTGGCCACCTTCACCCTGGCACTGCTCCTGGTGGCCGTGGTGGGCTTCCTCTGCGGAGAGCCCGTCCTGGCCCTGCTGGCTGCCGCCGTGTCCCTGGCCAGTGCCCACGAGGTGGCCCTGCACTACAGCTCCTCGCTCGGCCCCTCGGCCGTGGCTTGCGGGCACCTCGTTGTCTGCTTGGTCGGAGGCTACTTTGCTCTGGGGAGGATCCTCTACCTCCTGACCAAAGGGAAAGTTGCCCTCCCTGGCACGGATCTTGCCAAGAAAAAGGCCCAGGAGCAGAGCCGGGGCAGGGCTGGTGGCACCAATCCCTTTGTAGCCCCCGGGCTGCTCCTGAACATGCTGTCAGCCAGTGTCTTCTGCTGCAGGCTCCTGGGGGTCACCCACAGACTCTTCCTGGGCCACGTGCCCTGGCTGTGGGCAGCTGGCACCTACCAGATTGGCATCTGTGTGTTGTCCTACCGTGCAATGGACGTTCTCACGGCCACAGCCTTTGGCTTCACTTCCATCCTCCAGTTCGCTGCAGGTTACTGCCTCCTGTACCCCACCTGGCAGCCAGAGGAACCATCTTTCCCTACCCCATTCCTGGTGGTTTTCTCCATTCTTTTCGCTGTCTTAGCTCTTTTTCTCTCCCTTCAGAGCCCTGTGGATGGCCTGTACTTGCTGGTTTTTGTCACCTACTGCATTGCCTTGGCTTGCAGCCCCAGGGGCTTTTTTGCAGGTGGCCCCCAAGGCGTGGCAGTGGCCATTTTTGTGGCCTCAGCCTTGGTGGCTCTGATTCACCTGTACAATGTGAGGGCGAGGGCCAAGATCCCCACAGGGAAGGGCGCTGTGAGGGCCCTCCTTGCTCGCAGCAGCCTCCTGAAGCTCCGGGAAGGGCCGGACCTTCACGCTCCCTACCTGGGCTATTCCAAGTATGCAGATGCAGAAGTCCTTGCCTATGCCTGCAGTGTCCTGGCTTCTTTTGCTCTAACAACCCCAGGAGACCCCCAGGCTCCCCTTGCCACCGTTGTCATTCCATGGGTGGTGGTAGCTGGTGGGATCCTGAAGCTTCTTGGCGGCTCCGTGGCCTTTGCCCGGGGTAAAACCCTGGAGAGCAGTGCCTTCATCCTCTACGCTGTCATGTGGATCATCTGGGGCCTGACAAGGTATGGTGGCCTCTATGGCACCACCAGAAGCTTCCACGCAGCCGTGGGCATCGCTGCCTTCATGCTCTTCAACAGCTTCGTTGTCTTCTGCTCGCTCTTCTTAAACATGGCCTGGTTCTTCTACTCGCTCACGTTCATGCTCATCGCTGTCAGCTTCCTGCTGGATGCCATCCACGCTCTTCCCACTGGATACGACATCGCTGCCACCCTCATCTTTGGGCTGGTCAGCTTTTACTGCTTCCTGGCTGCCCTTTCCAGCAGTACCTTTGAGGGCTGCTGCTTGCCCATGGGGGGGCCCGTGGTGCAGCTCAGCGGTGTCGGGGCAGGAGCGGCCAAGTGCCTTCACCTGCCTGCCAGGAAAGCTTCCTCAGTCAAGAGAATTGCAGGTAAGGGAAAAACAGAGGGCAGGACGTGGGGATGGAGGGGAAATTCTGGGAGGTTTTGTAGCAGAACACTCTTAAAAGGACATTACCCAATCAGAGGATCACAGAACGGTTTGGGTGGGAAAGGACCTTAAAGCCCATCTTGTTCCATGGACAGGGACACCTTCCATTAGACCAGGTTGCTCCAAGCCCCATCCAACCTGGCCTTGATGAGGAAACCAGGATAATATGGTGACATTTTGGTGAAGGGGGCCAAGTCACGGGGTCAGGAGCTGAGTGAAGCAGAGAATTCCCTGCTGTGTCTCCTGCACCATTTCCTTGTGTCCTCATCCAGTCTGAGATCCAGGAATCCTCCAAGCTGGGGCTGCCACCCAGAGCTTTGTACAGAGAAAGCAGAGCCGATGCTTGGTCCTTGCTCTCTCCACCTCTGGCCCAGAACCCCCCTAAATGCCAGATGTCCCCTTGGAGGAAAGCTGGGAAAATGGGAAAAGGAGAGGAGAGCACCAAATTGGCTGTGACAGCTCTGCCATGGGAATTACAGCCCTCACCTGTCACTCACGGGCTCGTGCCCTGTTCCCATGCCAACAGATATCCTGAGGAACGGCGGGACCTGTGGCATCCCCACGGACACCGTGTACGTGCTGGTGGCCGCCTGCAACCGGCCTGACGCCGTGGAGAAGGCTCACCGGTGAGTCCTGGCACCTGGGCTGGCCTCAGGAACATTCTAGAACTCAGAGCTGGTACTGAGTGCCGGCTACAGCACCTGCTGAGAGCAAGACAGCTCAGCCTCGGTGGGAGCAGCAAGGTGGGGAGAAGATCCAGGTGAGGAAAGGAGGGAATTGAGCTGTGGTTGTGTTCTGGGATACTGAAGGCTGATGGAGCCGGGTAACTTGGACACCACAAGAAACCCAAACCAGTGGCAGGTGGGGTGGGGGGTTATTGTTCTTGCTTGCAGGTCCATGTTGTCACAGCAAAGCCCCTCTGGTGAGAGCAGACTCTTGCTGCGAGCTGCTACCCCTCATGTTGGTGGGGTTTCCTCAGAACCTGGGCCATTGGGATTTTTACCCACCGTTACACGAGAAGTTAAAGCCTTGATTTGGAATAGACTGATTCCGTTCCTGATTGGGAATAGTCATTAATGTCCCTTCCCACCCAGTCAGTTGTTGAACAGTCCTCCTTTTACTCCAGACTGGTGACCTGGGGCAGAGCCTGCACACCTTGTCTTAGCTCTACACCTCACCAAGAGTTTCCTTTCCTGGAAATTAAACCCCCTTCTTACTTCCAGCCTCATCTTTTCTTCCCTCTTTTCCAGGTCCAAGCGCCAGGCTCAGGATCGCCCCATGTCCCTCTGGATTTCCAGCCTAAAGCAACTGGAACCTGCCAGGCATTTGTTCACTCCCCTCCTCTGGGACTTCATGGAGGCTGCCTGGCCATCTCCCATTAGCTTGGTCATTCCCAGAGGTGAGGAAATGCTGTTAATTCCAAGGTCTTTGGAGAGCTCTGGGTTCGAAATTCCTAAAACTGTGAACCCCTGCAACACCACGTGTTCCACGGGGATATTCCTGGTAAGGTCATCGTGTTTGGACTGATGGACATCTCTAAGTGCTGTGTGACTCTGCTTGGTGCAGGTGAATGGGTGGATTTCCTGGGAATGAAGGACTCCGCCAAATACGTTGGAACCCCTCAGAGTGTGGCCATCCGCATCCCCGACTGCTCTGTCACCACACACCTCATCGACCTGGTGAGTCAGAGCACCTCAGCCCTGGTGACCAGTCCCCTTCTGTGAGAACAGGGAAGTCTGCAGGCAGCTGGGAGGGATATTATGGTAGCAAAGAGGGAAAAAGGAGCAACCACCAGGTCAGGAAACCAGGAAAATCCCATTAACAGACACAGTTTCATTTCCAACGTAGGACACTGTTGGAAGCACAGGCTCCTCTGAGGCTGGACTAGCTTCAGAAGGTGCAGGAAGTGGCCAGAGGAACTGTGACACCCTGAGTGTTCTAGGACAGACATTGTAGGTCTTTGGCAAGTGCTGTTGCTGGAAAACAAGATGTCATTTCATGGCCATCATCACTAAACCCGAATTTGTCAGTGCTGGTCACTCAAACGCAGCTTGGTGGGACTGTAGTAGCTTGCAAAGTAGGTGCCTCACGTGGGTGAGCCCCACGGAGCTCTCTTCAGAGTCACAGACGAAGTTCAGAGCTCAAGTCACCTGTTTTATCCCCAAAATCCTGCTCAGGGCTTTGATTCCCGTTCTTCTGTCACCAGGTTGGCCCCATTGTGGTCACGTCAGCCAACCCGACGGGAGAGGCCGACACGACCCACCACAACCAAGTGTATGCCAAGCTGGGAGATAAGGTAACCACGAGGTGTGGGGATGGAAAAATGGAACCACTTTGTTCCCAGAAGGCAAATCAGTAGATGGTATCAGGAACCTGGGAAAGCCTCTAATTTAAGAAATCTCATGGACGCTCCTCATGCTGTTATCAAAGAGAAGGAAAATTTTAAAGCGCGGAACTTGGTGGGAAACCAAACCTCTCCTGCTTTACACAGTGTGGTTATGGCTTGGCAACGTGAGTCGGTTCATATTCCAACATGGGAGGATGGGAGCAATAAAAAGTTCCTTCTTGCTTACAGCAATCAAATCCTGGTGTCGGAATGTGCCAAGGCTCCAGCTGGAATTGGGCTGTGAGAACTCAGGGATTCCCATCTGAAGCTGGAGCTGGGCAAAAGCTGGTGCCAAGCTCCAAAATATTCCTGGTTTTTAGAGCTTTCATGGAAGTGCCATGGTCACGGCCTTTCATTGCCTTACATTGATTTAGGTTGGAGAGCAGGAAAGGTTCTTCCTGCAGAGGGTGCTGGGCACTGCCCAGGCTCCCCAGGGAATGGGCACGGCCCCGAGGCTGCCAGAGCTTCAGGAGCGTTTGGAAGGGTGGAATTGTTGGGGTGTCTGTGCAGGGCCAGGGGTCGAATTGATGGTCCTTGTGGATCCTTCCAGCTCAGGATGATTCCACGATTCCACGGTTTCATGACTGAATTCTCAGGGTTTTACACTCTGTATCTTCACGGCAGCTTTATGCGAGGGCAGCTTTAAACAAGAGCTGGTGCAAATCTTTCCCCTCTAACTCCTCAGAAAGCAGAAATTCATACACATTTTCTTTGTGGATGGGACTTTTCCAGAGCTGCTCAGCTGCTGTAAACCTGTCTGTGCTGCACCCCTGACCTGCACCCCACAGAGCTCTCTCTGTCCTCTGAAGTTCATTCCTTCCAAATCCAGCGCTGGTGTCGCTGCAGTGGGGCAGGAAGGAGCAGCATTGCCTTTGATGACAATCATTTGCTGTGTTGAGAGGGGAAACTCTCCTTTTCCAAGGGGAATTTGGTGTGCAAATCTGCTGCTTTTAGGTGGATGCAGTTCTTTGTGGTGGCCCTTCTCCAGAGAACATTGCCTCCACCGTGGTGGACTGCACCAAGATCGACAGTGGCAACATTGGATTCTTCCGAGTCGGCATCATCCCCAAGTCTCAGGTGAAATTCAGCTGGATTTAATTTCCATTCCCTTTCTCCATCGAATGAGTTTCAACCTGGGGGTTCCTAATTCAATAAGGAAGCAGAGAAGTCTGTGATAGCACGAGGAGTTATCCCAGAGTGGTGTGAGGGACAAGAGCAGAGCTCCCCGTTTCTGTCCTGATTCTGCTCCGGAGCACCTCTGTGGAGCTGGGGACTGGGCAAGGTGGGGCTGATTCATCCATGGAAAGGGCTCTGAGATCCAAGGTCATGGACCTCTGTGGGGCAGGCTCTCCATGTTCACCCATCCCAGAGACCTCTGAGTGCAGAAATGATTTGTGTCATCCCAAAACTGAGCCAGAGACTCGAAAGAGAAGATCTTGTGGAAGGTGTCCCTGCCTGTAGGGGACCTTTAAAGCTCCCTTCCAACCCATTATCTTATGATTATTTGATTATTTCAACAGCTGGAGAAGAAATCAGTGCTCTCCCCTAATTCCTAACCCACTCCCAGCTGTGTTTACTCATTCCAGGTGCTGCAGATCCTGGAGCAGGTGCAGAAGAAACACCTGGTGGTCCCTACCAGTGGCACTTGCCCCACAAAAGGCCGGGAAGAACTCCAGAGTGGTGGCCCTGCTGTGCACAACGGGGTGGGCAGAGCTGCCTTGGCGGAGCCGGGGCCGGATCCCGCTCCCGATTCCGGCTGCGAGCGCCACACCCGCTTCTGACTCCGGCAGCTCCGTGCGCGCCGGGACGTCGTCTGCTGGAAAACGCCTTCTCGGCCAAATTGGGGAATGGGAGAGGCTTCCCAGCTGCAGGGCTGATTCATTCGTCTTTCTATGGACGCTGCTCAGACATCCCAGTGCGGCGCTGCCCTACAAACCACAGGCAGCCAGCAGGAAAATTTTCCCTTAGGGACACTGCCAGCTTTCCCTGGAGATCGGTCACGACCAAAGCAAGCGTTCCTTCGGCGACAGGCTGGCCCCAGAGCTACAGAGCTTTATCCCTGTCACCGGGAGGGAATTCCTTGGATTTGGGGCGTGGAGTGGAGTGGTGCAGAATTACGTGGTGGGGGAAAAACACTGCATGAAACTTGAATCCCACAGAATCATTTAGGTGGGAAAAGACCTTTCAAATCCTGGAGTCCAGCTGTCCCCCCGGCACTGCCAAGGCCACCGCTGACCCATGTCCCGTGGGAGAGGAGGAGGGGAGATGTGTCCAGGTGCTGTGCTGGTGGATCCAATGGACTTGGCAAAGTGTGGGCTCGGGAGCTGGGGGCGTCTCCTGCTGTGTTTTCCTCAGAATGGAGGTCACCCATTTTTGACCCCACCTGGGAGGTCCTTCCTCTGTTGGGAGAACCCAGCTCTCCAAAGAAATGCCATGGCCTGAGATGCCATTTCTGTATTTCACGCTCAGAGTCAGGGCGGAATTCCCGTTTGGATGACTCCAATAATTTATCCTTAGAGGTGCTGAAGCTTTAGGGAAGACCCTCCCTTCCCACGTTATGAATTTCAGGAGAGCAATCTCCGTGTGTTTGAGCATGCCAGGAGCTGGTCTCTTGCCTTACAGCCCAACTCTTCCCATCTCACGGCACGTTTCCTCCAGAGTGCAAATTCCATAGGATCAGAGGAAGGAATTCCAGCCACTCCAGGCAGTCATTTGTCTTCTCCAGGGGCCCAGCTTCCCTGCAAACTCCTGAAAGACAGGGAAGGAGCTGGAGACCTGCTCACCTATGACCTTGCTGGCATCACTGGGACATGGTGGGATGGCTCCTGGAGTGTAGGAATGGGAGGACATGGACTTTTTGGGAAGGACGGGCAGTGTGGAGTGGTGGCTGCTGACCAGGAGGAGTTGGGAAGGAGTCTCAAACCTTTGTGAGGTGTTTTCCTTGGCAAACACTGCAGTTATGGCTTGTTCCGCCTCCAAAAACTGCTGATCTTATTCTTACCTGACTCAGGTGCAAGGTGCTGATCAAACTCCAGCTGAAACCAATTCATTGATTTCACCTGAAGTTGTGCTGGAATTTAAGGATAAAAGTGGTGCAGTCGGAGGAGCTCAACCTCCCCGAATTCTGGCAAAGTGGGGTCTTCTCAGCTTGGCCTCACAGAGCTGCCTCTCTTCCTGCAGAGAAAATTCCGGAGAATTCAGCGTGTTCAACAGTTTTGCTGGTCTACTTCCTGTATCTCCTTGGAGTTTATTCATACTGGTTTTTAGAAAGCAATAAAATATTTTCAACAAACAGATCTCACCCCGGGCTGTGCAATTGTGACAAAACCTTGTGGGGCAACACCTGCTGGATGTTGGGGTTCCTGGCCACGCAGGATCCAAGCAGGATCTTAAGAGGGACTCAAATTGTGACACTTGCAGGGTGGGGAAGAGGAGGGAGGGAGAAGATAATGCCTCACACCAGCTCAATAACGCCAGGGCTGAATTTTACCCCTTAATCACTAAAAAAAACCCCCATAAACGCCAAAATCTGAGGGAATGTGGTAAGAAGTGGGAATTTGGAGAGGTGCTGAGACATCACAAAGCTTTGTGGTGAGGGAAAACTGCCCTGGCTTAAACATACGAGAGGTGCTGCTGCCCTCTGCAAATAATGATTTTTTTAGTGTGGCACAAATTAAAAGAGGCTCAAAAAATGGTGTTCTTCACTTGATGCTTCATCTGGATCCATTTTTCCTCTTTGTCTCCATATTTTTTTGGTTTTTACTCGCAGGAAATGTTGGTTCCAGCCTCAGGACGCTGGGGGAAGCATTTCTCACTTTGCTGAAGTGAGACAAGGAGAGGTTTCATTTCAGACTTGATTTTACCCTCGCACAGCTCTCCCGAGTACCAGCAAACCAGAGAGGAAAAGGAGATTTAAATGGGATCTTTCACTTAAATCAAGGCAAAAAATATTTCTATTTCCACAGTGTTGAGTTTCCCAGCATTTAAGGGAAAGCAAAACAATTTTGAAGAGAAGTGGAGAGAGGAAAAATTTGCTGTTTTAAGTGGCAAATCTAAAACACTTCAGTCAGAAAGGGCTGAGATAAACATTTGAATATTTGGGTACATTTGCTGAAAAATCACATATCAAATCTATTTTGGGGTATCAAGGAGAGTATTTTCATCACTAAAAGTGGAGGTTGTGGTCAAAAAAGGTTGTCCAGGCCTCCTCAAGGGAGACTCTCACTGAGCCCCTCTGGTGCTGCTGAACAGGAAGGAGCTGCTCCATTCCCTGTTCCAGATTAGAGGGACACAAGGGGGTGTGGGGTCCTCAGACCTCCACCACAGGAGGAGGAAAACCACAGGAGACTTCTGTGGAACCAATTTTGGTTGCATTGTCAATGTCTCGGAGATCTTCAGGCCTGAAAGGTCACCCTGGGAGACAAAACAACCTCATGAATGGGGCTCTTTGTGAACCAGCCAACTCTCCAATCCCACTGGGGTTGGAAACAACCCGGGAAGAAGGGCTGTCCCACCTTCCTTCTGCCCTTTGTGGAGTCTAGACATCCGTGTCAATGGAAAAAAAATTTAAAAAGGATGTAAAAGAAGTGTATTTTCCAGTGGCAGGAAAAAGCCAGCTCACTCCTCGAGAATAGAGCGGTGCCATAGGGACAGGAACTGACTCAGTGCCATCGCCCGGGACATGTTGGTGGAGTGGGTGCGCCTGACTCGGGGTGGGCACAACGCTTCCGAGGGGAAGGGCGGCTTCCCAACCACGGCTGGGGCCAAACCAGCCCAGCAGAAGCCCTGGGACATGGGCAGGAATGTCCCTTGGCCACTTCCAACTTATGGAAATGCCAGGAATGGAGGGCTCTGGGGGGATGGGAACATCAGAATCGATGATCTTGGAGGTCTTTTCCAACCTAAGCAGTTCTATGGTTCTGTGATTCTCCTCCTGGGTTCTTTCTCCTGAAGAGTCAAAGTCTGCCTGTGGCTTGGGATGGAGTATGGGGTGGAGAAAAAGGCAGGAATAAAGTCCTGCTTAATTGGGTGATCTTCAGTTCAAGCCCAGCCCCGTGATCTTGGCAGGGTTGAGGGCACAGCTTCTGCAGGCACTGCCACAGAGGGTTCATGTCACACTCACCTCGTTGCACTCTTCCTGCTGCTCCTCCCTTTCCCAACAACAGCCTGGGGTTATTTCTGCAAAATCACCGGATAATCAGCTCTGTCAGCAACAAAGAAACACCGTCTTTCAAAATCCTGGGCCAGATCTTCAGCTGCTCCACAAAACAGATGGGATTTAACACCTGAGAGGGGCTGAGTTGTGGTGCCCAGCTGGACAACCTGCTCCAGAGCCATCCTGGAGTCCCCATATTCCTGCCAGAGCTAACACTGGATTTAGGGATGTCTGGGTGACAGCAACTGGGCCCTGAACCAAAGCAGAAAATAACTGTTAAATCCCAGAATCCCAGATTGTTTGGGGTTGGAAAGGACCTCAAATCTCATCTTGTTGAATCCCAGATTGTTTGGGGTTGGAAAGGACCCCAAATCTCATCTCGTTCTCCCCCTGCCGTGGACACAAGGGACACAAGGGACACAAGGGACACAAGCAGCTATCCCAGGCTGCTCCAAGCCCTGTCCAACCTGGCCTGGGACACTTTGTCATTTGCCACGCATCTCCCTCGGGACTCCTGGTGCTCCTGGAGCAGCAGCAGAGAACTTATCTCCCTGGGGAATAGATGGATTATGAACAAAATCTTGGAGGAAAAAGAAGCTTTCTGGAAATCGAGTTTCTTGAGACTTAACAGCAATTAACGGGATTAATTAAATCCAGTTGTGACTCCATCGTGTTCTTCCTTTCTGCTTCCCCTCTGACTAGGAGACTTCCATCCCCTCTTTTCGCAGGACACTGCCAGCTGGGCTCGAGGGAGGAAAGGGTCTGTGGGAGCTGCATCCTTGGGCAGACACCGGTGGGTTTATGGGATCACTGGATCCCCCTGCTCCGTTCCCATGGGTGCTGTCACCTCAGCGCCAGTGGGTGCCAGGAGATAACAGAGCAGTCAGGGCAGGGGGTCGTGTGGGACTGGATGGGGAGGTCTGCCCTGAACATCCAGTTCAGCAGCTCCAATAAATACCTCGAGTGAAAATGTCGTGTTAAAGGGTCAGCATTGTCAGTTCTTGTGAGAACTTTTCAGTCCTTCCTGGAAAACAGACAGAGATCTCACTCATGTGATTATCTCTTTCTAGATAGCAAAACCCAGGAATTTCAGCAAATTCTTCTGCTCAGGCCATGAGGTGGATGTCAGGGTTGAGATAGGTGTCCTGAGAGAGGTTCAGCTGTGGAACAGTTACTGAGGTCCCTCCAGGGCCCAGGCAGCTCTGAGGAACCTCATTCTCACATCCTGCTGCAGAAGAAGATTCTTTGACCATCTCTCTGCCTTGGCTCTCGACAGTTCTCAGGGGAACAGGGGGTTATGATCCCATCCCAAATTTAGAGACGTCCACTGGCTTCCCTTGCTCACCCAGGCGCTCACGTTGTCATGGGACATTTTCCACCTGAGCACTTCCATTCTCACACCCCATTTTTCATGTGACCCACCCAGCAGGAAGTAACAGGGGCCTTTTATGAGGTGTTTTTGTTCTGTGAGGAGTTTCAGTGAATACTCAGCTCCAAATCCGTCCCCTGACACGGCCCCAATTACTGGAAGAGCTGCAGCCTCTTCCTCATTTGACCTCCCGGGTTTCCCTGCTGGTTTACGCCACAAAGTTGCTCTCTCATCTGCTGAGTTAATGTGGACTCTGGTGATCATTCCCACTGTTGTGGGCTCCAGCATGACCCTGTGCACTCAGTGAAAACTCCCTAAAGGAGCAGGATGTGCCCAGGTTTCCTTTCAGAAATTATTTCGAACCCGGAGGGTGGCAGGTGGGTACCAGCAGCACCCTGACCACGCTCACCTTATCTCCTCAAAATTCCCAAAAGTCCCCAAACCACCTCTGGCATCTTGTGCCTGAAGCTTCCCCAAGGTCTCTGTTGTCCCAGCCTGGGTTATCAGATCCTACATGACCCAAGAGGTGCCACAGACCCCCATCCCCTTCCTTCCCAACCCTACAATCGCTCCAGGCCCTCCTTCTCTTGCAAAACCAACCGAGTCCTGACTGGAAGCACGGGAGTCTCTTGTGGGAATTAGAAATGGTGAAAGAAGTGAGGAATAAGGAAGGGATAAGGAAGGAGCAAACATGGAGGCTTGCTGTTGTTTTGGGAGTGAGAAGAAACCAAGTCCAGGTGTTTGGACCGATGATCTTTCCAACCTCAATGAGTCTGTCATTCCGTGACCGCTGGGATATGGGGCACAGGCTCCTTGGCCACCGAAACAGCTGAGCTGGGCATTCCACAGACGTTTAATGGTGATCCTGTTCTCCATCTCACTTCCAAGGCCTTGCTCTCGAAGACCCGAGGTGTGAGTCAAGGGAAAGTGGAGGCCTTGTCCAGGTCGCTACTTTGCTAAACCTCGTTATGAAACAGCAGCTTTGGGGGGTTCAGACCTGAGGAGCCTGGTCCAGTGGAGCTGTCGCTGCCCATGAGATTGGAATGGGATGGGCTTTAAGGTCCATCCCAGTCAAAACCAGTCTGGAGTTTTGGGATTACTGAAATGGGTTTTGCACAGCAGCGGGTGGATCCTTTGAGGTTGCCTTGTCTGTGGTGCTGCAGATTCCAGAGGGTTTTGAACTTTCTGGATGTGCTTTGCCCAGAACAATTCCTCCTGTCCCTTGAGGAAGTGAGTCCCACCAGATCCCTGGTGGGAGGGTAGGAGGTGCTTGTGTACGTGTCTTCACAGGTTGCTTTTTCCTGCTACTCTGCACGAAATTATGTTCAAATTGATAAAATGCAAATCTGGAGGCTGTGACCTCACTGCCTCCAGGAAGTTGCATTTTCCTGCCCCATGAAATTATCTGGCAAACAGAATTCTTTGATCAATCGGTGAAAACAACACAAGAAGAAGGAAGGAGGAAGGTATGGGCAGGGCAGAACCGAAACCAGACAGCATGGCCCTGATGTGGGGCAGCACCAGGAAGGGCGTCACCAACTCCTGGCCTGAGAAGGACTTTAATATTTTTAAACTAAATCATGAATTGGTGAAAGCTGCCACCAGAGAGTCCAGGCAAGAGGATGAGTTGGTTCTCTGTGCTGAGACAGAGGTGGAAATCCAGTTCTCTGGGAAGCTGAGCTGACCGGATCCTGCTTTCCTGAGAAAGGAGCCACCTCAGAGGCATCGGAGCTCTGGTGGTGCCCGGCTGTGCTGTCACCCTCCAGGCTTTGGTCCCTTGGTCCCAGAACGGGCCTGGCCACGGAGGGCTGGATGGTCACTCCTCAGCGCTCCTTCCCAGGCTCCAGCAATCTCCTGGAGCACAGATGGAGTGTCCCACACTGACGCTGGTGCGATTTAATCCCTTCAGGCTGGGAACGCTCAGTTTTGCACCAGCTTTTTTCACCATTTTTTAGATTTCATTTAATGAAATAATTAATGAAATAATGTCCCATTACTTAAAGCCTCCTCTCCCATCTCTGCCTGTGCACCTCCTTCCCTCTCCCTGCACACACAAGGGGCTGCTCCTCTCTGCCAGGCCTGGTCTCCATCCAGGGGAAACGTTGAAAATTATTTCATTGGGGCTCAGCTCACTTTGGAGCGAACACCAAGATGAGAAGGGGGCTGGAAATCAGTAAAACCATCTGCAGGAGAGGTTCAAGGACAAACAGGGCAAGGTTTGCATCCTTTACCCCTAACTCTGGTTCAGTTGCTGCTTCCCACTGGGCAATGAGCCTTCCCCACTGGGAATGAGCCTTCCCCATTGGGAATGAGCCTTCTCCAAGGCGTAGCAGAACAGAAAACACAACAAGAGGAACTAAAAATGAGCAGTAGCTCTGATGAAAGGCCCCTGTGTTTAGAGAGCCTGACTAAAGGAATTGAAGGCTCCTGTTGTTGATCTAAGGGAGGTGTGTTTGTTTCCCTCTGGGCTTGCAGAGGCTGTGGAGACCTGGGGAATTTGCTTTGGAAGAATTGTGGGAATGTGACAATGGAGACGTTGCTCCAGCTCCCGACTTTCTTGTGCGGGGTTGATGTGTCAGAGCCTCAGCACGGAGCTGCTCACTCCTCTGGGGGATGGGGTCTGAGCCTTTTCCAGCCTGATTTATCCTGGGAACTGCTCAGTAACGAATTCCATCATCTATTTGGCTAAAGTGCCAGAACCAACAACGTAATCAAAGAACCCCAGAATTATCTGGGTTGAAAGGGAACTTAAAGATCATCTCCTGCCACAGGCAAGAACACCTCCCACTATCCCAGGCTGCTCCAAGCCCCATCCCGCCTGGCCTTGGACACTTCCAGGGCTGGGGCATCTCTGGTATATCCCTACCATGAAAAAGGCTTTTTGTTAACATGCTGGGAATTACATTTCACAAGAACATCAGTTCTTTGCCGTTTATCTGAGATTTATCACGGCCTCTCAACCAGCAAATCTTTGCTCTGCAGCCTGCCGTGGTGTTGGTCAGGAATTCCCAGCTCTGTGTGTGAGACACAAATAACCTGGTCCAGTGGAAGGTGTCCCATGGCAGGGATTGGGAAAAGGGTGATCTTCAAGGTCCCCCCTCACCCAAACCATTTAGGGCTCTCAGATTCCCCCAAATACGTTTTTTTTAAAGGAAATACTCCCCTTTATTTTGCGGCAACACTGAAAAATCAAATTTATTTCCTTTGCTGCGAAGAGAGGTGGGAGGTTGTTCCTGGCACAAACGGATTGTGCAGTTTATTGTGGTAAATAAAACCCCCTCTTTTTCCTTTTTATCACCTGATGGTGGAAAACAGGTGCAGAGCAAACACATCTGACCCATAATTACTCCTGAGTCACCAGAACACTCCCAAGTGCGGAAGTGAGGAGGCCAGACTATGGGGAATGTTTGGGGTTTTTTTTCCTCTAACATAATTTGTTTGTTTTCTTATTCAGTAAATCATAAAAACTCAATTAGTGCGTAAAATTTTACACCGCTGGCTCTCCGCTGCCCGTAAGAACAAGCAGTTTATTGATTTCATTGTGCTCTGCTGGGTGGGGACTCTTTACAGAAATTGTACAAGGAAATGCTGATCCCGGTTCTCCCTGAAACAAAGCCGTAAACTCCTGTCATTTTCTGGTCTTGCCCCAGTTTTAACATAAATTCTGGATTTTTCATAGCTCTGGTTGGAATCTGTTTCTATTTTCACTCCCTATTTCCCATCACAGTGCACTCCAGTGCTTTCCTTGAGGAAAGCTGGAACATCCCAGGCTCCCTTTACCTGCTACAGAGCTCCAGAGGTAACTTCTCCATCCTTGCCTGGATTCCCCAGATCCTGGCTGTTTGGTGTGAGCAATGAAGGGGCAGCTGGGGAGCTCCACATCCTTCCCTGGAGCTGCCACATCCTATGGCACCAACACGGAGATGGTCTAACACAGTCCCAGGTCACAAGTCAAGAAGGGATCTTCTCCTTTTCTGTTTTCTTGGGGGTTTTTTATGCTCTTCCAGCAGTTCATAGCCAATATTAACAAACCTCACTTGCTCAGGAAGTTCAAGTCGTTTTTCAAGCATTAAGGTCTTTAAACATGAGAGGAGGCCCGTGTTGTGGGACTTCACCACATGCCTTAAAGTCAAGCCTCTGCTGGGTGGTGATGAACCTCAGCTGGCACTTAAATCCATTTCTGGAATGAGTGTTTATCACACAGCCGTGGGATGGTTTGGCTTGGAAAGGACCTGGAAGCTCATCCCGTTCCACGGGCAGGGACACCTTCCACCAGCCCAGGTTGTTTAGCTCTCCTAAGGTATGTGCAGGGAGGAGAGCCTGACTAAACTCCACTTCCAGCTGCTGGCACGGGCTGGGAAACCACAGGAGGCTGGGAATGCCCAGCTGTGCCCGAGGGGGTTTGCAGGGTCAGGAGGCTGCGGGGTGAAGGGGAGCCTGTGTTCCATCCCAGGAACGGCTGCCAGGGATCTTTAACCGGGACTTTGGGGAGCTGCTTGAATGGAACAACATCCATGACCTGGAGAAAGAGGAAAAGCTGCCGTTTATGGTGACTTCTGAGTGCAAATGGAATGGCAGCACCAGCTGGACAGCAACAACAGCAGCTCCAAAGCAAGCGGAGCACGCTCAGAGCTGGAGGTGGTGTTGACATGTGAGCAACGAGGCGTGGGAGGAATCCAGCCCCAGGGCTCCCAGGTTTTCCTGCCCAGCTCCCACAGCAGTGCCGGGTGAGCAGGTGGGATGTGGCTCGAGGGAGAATTCCATGAGCAAGGTGCTCCAAAACACTGATAAGAAGGAAGAGAAAGGAAGGGCGGTGGGAGGTGGGACTGTGGCTGTGCCAGGGGAAAAATCTCCCTGCCCAGAGCAGGAGGGAGGAGAGGGAACAACGGTAGGGAACTGGCAGACATCTCCCACTCGGACACTGCCTCCAGGATGGGAAAAACATTACAGAAAACCTCCCATCTGTCATGCACCTCGCAGTGTTTTGAAGCCCTCGGGTCTCACTCATTGTTTCCTTTTGTTGAGGTTTGTCTTCAGTGAGTGAATTCCCTCATCCCTGGCTCCCCCTGGGGCCTGTTTGCTTTGGGAGAGAGGGAGGCTCTGTTCTCTGCTCCTGGCAGAAACTTCTGCCCCTCCACAGCACCTCATGTGGGTCCTGGGGACAGCGGATCCTGGGGTGGGGACAGCCCTGGGGACCTTAATGGGGACAGCCCTGGGGCAGCAGCACCCAGCCCGTGGCACGGTGTTGGAATGAGATGATCCTGAAGATCCCTTCCAACCCAAGCCACTCCATGACTCTCTGAACCCTCAGCAGCTCCCAGCTTGGCCGTGGATGTTCACGGATGTTCCTTTGCGTTTTCAAGGAACTGAGCGCCCCGGGATGAGGTGGGGACTCACCTGGGCCAAGCAGGGAGTGGCTGGGAAGGAATGGGGTGAGTTCCTTGCTGCAAACCCTCTGTCAGAATTACACCTCCCCGAATTTATTCCTTCCTCTGGTGTTTGGTCATGGAGCTTTGCCATTTTGGGAGGATGAAGAGCTCGGTGGACATGACATGAAACTCAAAGCCTTTCCTTATGTTCCAAAAAGAGGATTTATTTAGTGGGTTTTAGAACTTTAAAACACACAGATCTGAGTGTTGTGGAGGGGATGCACAAGCAACCGTGGCATTCACAGTCCAATGCACTTCGGAAACGCAGGAGCCCTGGGAATTCCAGCAGTAAAGCACCAGCTCCTGATCCTGCCGGCGCTCCATGGGCAGCTCTCCTGGAGATTTCAGGCACTTACTGGGGATAAACAGCAAATCACTGCAGAAAGCTCCCAGGAGAGGCCCCAGGTGGGGAAGTGCTGCCGTTCCCAAGGAGGTAAGAGCTGGATCAGAGAAGGAGCAGCTCTCCCAAGGCCGTGTGCTCCAGCACAACGTGGGACACCTCACGTTTTTAGGGAGAGCAGACGCTGCTCCTTTGCTTGGGGAAGGTTCCTTCGGTTCAGACCACTCTGTTCTTCACCCTTTCAAAGATCTGCATCACTTTTCCTGCTGGGATGCAGCCCTCCCGCACGATGGTGATGCCACCTTCCCAGAGGGAGAGCGAACAAGTCAGGACAACCTCCAAAGGAACATCTCACACCAGCAGAGCCACTCAAAATAAAGTTGTGTGGAAGGACCAGAAACTTGTCAGAAAGTGAAACCACCAACGAACATGACCTCACACTTTGTTCAAGGGTTTGGTTTTCCACTAATGAATCCCTCTCAAATGTCAGCCCAGAGCCACCCGGGACACCTCAGCGTGCGCTGCTGCGTCACTGCGGGCAAGCTCCCGTACCACCCTCATTGTGTGGGCCTGGGCAGCACCCAGCCCTCCTTGCAGCAGCACCCAGCCCTCCTTGCAGCAGCACCCAGCCCTCCTTCCAGCAGCACCCAGCCCTCCTTCCAGCAGCACCCACCCTCCCACTCGCAGCATTTTCGCCCTGACGAGGCAGATTTTCCGTGCACAACTCTGTTTGTCCTCCTGCCTTGTTCCCTGTCAACACAGAGGTCCTCCCGGGACATCTCTTGTTTGCTTCTGTTCATCAACATGTTTGCAAATGTCCAAGCACTCAAGAACTGCTACTCTTGGAGCACTCTGTGCTGCCAGATTGATACTGGGAAAGGCATGGAAACACCCCAGGAAAAGGCAGTTGCTGACACAAAGGGCCATTCTCACACTCACTCTCATCAATCTTTGTGCAGTTGACCACAGTGGACGCCACCACCTCGTCAGACTCTCCATCGCAGAGAACACCCTCCAGCTTATGGCCAAGGCGCCTGGAGAGGGGAAAAATAGCAACAACCCTTCACAGACCTTGCTGTGAGCTCGTGCTGAGGCTCCCCTCGGTGCAGGACATCAAACCAAGGTCTGCCACCACTGAAACAGGTGGGTAGCACTGCCAGTGACCAGGTACTCACGAGATGACCATGTCGTGGTGGGTGCTGTCCACCTCCCCGCTGGGATTGGCTGAGGTGATGGCCAGGGGTCCGGTCATGTCGATGAGGTGCACCAGGACTGTCAGGTCAGGGACTCGGATCATGATGCTGTCCTGGGTTCCCACCCGGCTGTATCCTGCTCCGACCCCTGCAAGGACAGGCAGAGGATGTTGGCAGAGGATGTTGGCAGAGGCGCAGCCCCTCTCGTGGCACCGTGGGGGTCTCGTGCTCCCTTTGGAAGTGGCCCTGCTCCATGCACCCAGCTGAATGTGTCCTTGTGGATGTCTGTTCCTGAGCAGAAATCTGTGAGAGCAGAGGTACAATTTGGGGTCTGACTGGGTAAAAAGGAAATGATTCATGACTGGAGACATCTCAGCTGTTTCCATGGACACGGGATCTCCCTATATCCCAAAGTCTGCCTTCCTGTGACCACTGCCCACCCTCCCATCCTCCACCACCTTCCTCTGCCTGTTAAACACAGGTAACTCAGAATCACAGAATCAGCTGGGTTGGAAAAAACCTTTGAGATCGTCAAGTCCAACCTACGACCCAACACCACCTTGTCACCCAGACCATGGCATCCAGTCTTTCCTTAACCACCTCCAGGGATGGGGACTCCAAACCTCCCTGGGCAGCCCCTACCGAGGCCTGACCACCCTTCCTGAGAAGAAATTCTTCCTTATGTCCAACCTAAACCTCCCCTGGCCCAGCCTGAGGCCGTTCCCTCTCCTCCTGTCCCTGTTCCCTGCCAGCAGAGCCCGACCCCCCCGGCTGCCCCCTCCTGTCAGGGACTTGTGCAGAGCCACAAGGTCCCCCCTGAGCCTCCTTTGCTCCAGCCTGAGCCCCTTTCCCAGCTCCCTCAGCCGCTTCTCACTGGACTTGTGTTCCAGCTCCTCCAGTTCCCTCATTCTGCGCTCTTTCCATGGATTCCCAGGAGCCAGGGTTGAGGTGAATCATCCCAGTGCTCACAGTGCCTGCCTGTGTCCCTGTGGTGGGAAGGCAGCGATGAGCATCGGAACCCTCTCATCTCCTGGGTGCTCCACCCTGCCTTGCTCATTCCCAGTGCACAGCGAGGGGCTCGGGAGAGGGGACCCTCCCGGTCTGAGGAGCCTCCCTTGCTTCTGGTCAAAGAACTCATCCTGCTGCCTCCCACTCTTGGTGAGTCATTCCAGCTGATGAACACCCTCTGCTAAACACCTACCAAAGCATTTGGGAGCTCCAGAGGGGATTTCTTGGGATTAAGTGACCAGAATCTCTCCCCAACACATCCCAAAGGGTGTTGGGAGTGCCGACCTGCCGTGCTGAAAACATGAAAGGGGGACGGAAGGGTTGTGCTGCTCGTCTCACCCAGCTTCTTCAGCCACTCTCCCTTCCGGATAATGCAGCCGATGCCACCAGGATAAACATTTTCCATGAACTCCCAGAGCAGGGGGCTGATGGGAGGAGCAGCCGCTCGCAACTGCTCCAGGTTGGAAATAAAGATGCAGATGGGCTTCTCTTGAGGCCTGTCCTGAAAAAACAGGGGGAAAATAGATGAGGAGGGAAAGTTTGCCTGGAGAACCTCGAAGCCGGCTGGGATCCCGGTTTGTGGGTTTGCATGTGCAGGAGCTCCAGGCAAGGAAGGTGCTGTGTCTGCACAAATGCAGAGCTGTGATGGATGCCCCAGCTCAGACCTGCACATGCAAACTGAACAGGAGACAGAGCAGCAGCCTGCCCTTGGCATCCTCTGGGATGCATCCAAATCCCCCTCTTTAGACACATCCATCACAGGGACAGCGATGCTCCACTCAATATCAGCATGTTTTGGATCTTACATACCAGGGGTCTGATTTTTTTCTCCAAACTTCTGCTGGTGTAAAACCAAGGTCAAATGCACCAATTCGTGATGGGAAGAGGGATGGAGAACTCAACCCCCTGCAAACCAACATCTCCGCTATCACCCCTCCAGCACTTTGAAAGAAGCTTGGCAAAATAAGTTCAGTGTAAAACCAGCAGTGGAGAGGGAGGGGAAATAAACCCCCAGAGCGGAGCCATTTCAGTCCTCAACTGACATCAGCTTCAGTGGGGCCAAATGACTCAGGAACTGGGCATGTATTTACATTCTGTTTGCATTCTCTCATCGGCAGGGAAGGTCAGCACTGGCACCGGGGCAGCGCAGAAGAGACGGCCTTTGTGCCGCTGCTCGCGCTCGGGGCCAGCTGAGATCGTCTGTTATGGTTATTTCTCCAGGCTAGCCAGGAAATTGCCTCATGGACAACAGACAGAGCCAGGCTGCAAAAGCTGGGCTGAAGGTGCAAACTCTGGGGCTGGTTCCAGCACTGAATGGCTCCAAAAGTCTGGGGGAATGTAGCCCTGCCATTCTGATTCAGCACTTCGTAAGGCACAGAGGACAAACACAGGTCTGGAGCCGCTTGGGAGCGGCTGTTCCTGTTTGGGGTTGTGCTTTGTCCATCCCCAGGGATGTCGCTGCCCAGTTCTCAGTGCTCCAGCCTGGAGCAGAGGGGCTGTACCCCAGGTTGCTCAGAAAATGGTCCCTGATGTTCTGGTGTGGCTGCTCATGATCTCCTGAGTCATCTCCTGAGTCTTGGGACAACCTGAAACCAGGGGCTCCCCTTTGTGCTTCTGCCCGAACTCACGGGCAGGACACAGAGCCAGGTCACCAGGTGACATCCCTGAATTCCCACCTTGATCCTGTAGACCTTCTCGATGGCTTGAGGGTGTTTGCAGGAGGCTGCCAGGGCGTACACGGTGTCTGTGGGCACCCCACACACGGCCCCCGTGTTCAGCAGCTCCGCGATGGTCCTCAGGCCACTCGTGAGGTGGGACTTGGGGCAGACACAGGGCAGGGGATCCTCCCTGTCCTGCTTGGAGCTCTGGACCTGCCAGGAATCGGGAGGCAAGGAATAAGCAAACACATGGGGCACAGGGCAGGATTCCATCCACCCAAATGGGGAGATCCCTTGGCAGTCCAAGGGCAGGGGCAGCACCTCTAGGGATGCTTCCCTCAACGCAGGGGAGGAGAATTCCAATTAATGAAGTAAAAGAGAGCAGCTCAGGGTGGACATTTCAACTGCTGATGGCTTAAATTAGAGGAGATGAATCCCACCCAGCACAGCTTCCTGGAGAAATGGCTGCTCTCCAAAGTGACCTGAGGGAACTGTTTGGGAATCCAAAAAACAGAGGAGGATGGAGTTTCAAGTGCATTCCCATGGAATGCTGATTTAATGGAAATGTTTCTCTGCAGCAGGAATTGGAGCTGTCAGATCCATCACCCTGGACAGGGGGAATTGCCCCGGTCAGACACACCAGATGGCAGAAGGAGTTTGAAGCTCAGAAGAGATGGGGAATTCTTGCTGTCCAGTCTGGGAAACTTTTAACTCCCTGCTCCCAAGGTTATGGCTTTAAAACTTCCATCTACCAGGAATTCTTAGATTGGAGATGGCTGATTCCAGAGGGCCACGGAGATGGGCATTTTGGAGCAGGATAGGAGTCTTGTGAACATCCCTGCCCTTTCTCCAGTGCTGTTCCTGGTGGAAGGGAGCTCATTTCCAGCTCAGAGCTCCCTACAAAAGTGCTGTGACCGGGAACTTCGAACAGCACTAAAGGATCCAGCGGAAGGGAAATTCCATGGGAATCTGCACTGAAGGCCCCAGAGCACCCCCTCTGAGCAAGGAAGCCGCACCACGAAGCCAAGCATCTCTTACTGTGAGCAGAGGAGGTCCCATCACCAGGAGGTCCCTCCCGAACATGCAGTTGGCGAGCGAGGATGTGGCTCCATAGAAACAGATGACGCTGAGGATGCTCAGCACCACAGCTGGAAAAAATCCCGGAGTCAGAGGCAGGAAGGGTGGTTGAATCCCCATCCCTGGAGGGACCTACAGTGTGGATGTGGCACTTGGGGACAGGGTTTGGCAGTGCTGGGGGAACGGTCGGACTCAGGCTTGAAGGGCTTTTCCAACCTAAAGGATTTCATGGTGCTGTGATTCTATTCTGTGGTGACAAAGTCCTGGTGGAAGAGCTCCCGCTAATCCCCTTGCTGAAGCACTCCATGGAACTAAAACTTAAATTGTCACTTGCAGCTAAGCCAAAGCTTCGGCAGAACTACAGCCACTGGCAGTGGTGACACATTCAGCTCATCCCACACCTCAGGGAACATCCACTGGGAAGTAGAGCTGGACAGAACCTCTGGAGGTGCCCTGATCCAGCAGTATCAGGTTTATTTGGAAGCTCAAGGCCCTGGGGATGATAGGAGGAAAGATTTCCTTCTCCAGTTATGCTTGCACACACCCCAGACTTCCAGGGAAACAGGAACACTCTGCTTGATTTTCCCACACTGAGCTTTCCACGCTGCTCCCCAACCCAGGACCCGCTCCCTGCACTCTGTGGGTGAAGGTTTAATGTCCAAGTTCCCCTAAAACTCACTTTCAAATGGCAAAGGGAGGTTCTGCAGTGTAAAGAGCAGAAAACAAATGGTCAGCAGCTCCATGGCCAGGGTCAGACAGAGCAGCACCACGTTAAAAGAGGAAGCTGTGGAAAGAAACGCAAACAAGAGGGACCCACATCAAGCACAGCCCATAAAATGTCCATGAACCAGCAGAAGAGTTCCTAAATCAACTGAGGCTTGTTTGATTAAACCCAGCAGCCCCAGCTCTGATTTCCCTGCCCACGGAGGAACAAAGAGGCACAGCCAGGGTCTGTTCAGCCCTCAGGTTCCACGGACACGCTGCCAAACCCTTGATCTGCCAGGACACTGTGCTCACATGGAAAACACTTCTCCGGCAGCCAGGCAGGTTCTGATTTACACCAGCTGGGCTGCAGTGTGGCTGGGGATTGGTGCCAGTGCGTTGGACACTTTCACCCGATTTGATCCTTTTATTTTCTTTGAAATGTTCCTGCATTCCCTTGGGGCTGCTTCTCCTAAGCCCAGCTCAGCTTCTGTTACTGGCTGTGGGCAAAACATCTCTGTTCTTGCTTAATCAGAGCAACAGCGAGGGCTGAGCCTCCCTCCCTGGTGCATCTCCACCACGGAGCAACCACAGGAGGATTCATGATGTGACCCCAAATGCCCCTCAATAAACATCCCACGTGGTTCGGAGACTTACCCAAAATGATTAAAAAAGCATTGACCACCAAAAAGGCAACGGAGCCAGCTGTGAATCCCTCGGTGTTCCCCGCCCCGATGTCCAGCAAGTGGCCTGAAACAGGAGCAGCACATCTGGTAATGAGCAAACCACGAGGAGCAGCGTGACAGGAGAGCGGCAGGAGAGTGGCAGAGCCTCAGCCGGGATTACCACAACTCCAGCTGATGGATGGTGGCCTCCCAAAAACCCTCCCTCATCGACACCCACTGCTTCTGCCACGCAAAGTATCTGAGGCATTAACTGTGGGACTGGTGATGGCTATCCAAAAAAAACCTCTGGATTTTACCTCCAGCTTGGAATACTCAGGGCCTGGCTGGACACTTCAGCAGCTCCTGCCACAGCTCTGAAGCCACAGCTTTAACTTTCCCCACAGGTGCTCATTTTAAGAGTGCCTGGCACGGAGGCTGTGTGAACACTCTGCCCACCTGGAGCAAAATGCAGCTTTTGAAAGCCAGGCTCAGCTTCTGACAGCTTCTTTCATGGCTGTGACCAGCTGGGATAGACTTCTCCAGGCTCCCGAAGGAGAAAAACAGAACCTGGAGTCTCCCACTGCCTAAAAGCATCTCCTGAGTTGTTATTCTGAGATAACAGCCCAGAGTCTCACAATGTTTTTGCAGGGAAATCTTGGCTTTTATTGAAGACTGACTTTTATTTGGACTGAGAGCACCAAGTGCCTGCAGCAATGGCAACCCGGTGCAAACTGGGGTGATTTGTGAATTATCTTTTTCCAAGGAGGAATACCAACAGCCTCGATGTCATTGGCTCTCCCAAAAGAAGGAATTCCACTGAGGAAAGCAATCTGAAATCCCCTGGGAACACCCCTTAAACCGGGACCCACGCCGTGCTTTACCTGCCAGGCGCAGCCAGGCCCAGGCTCCCCAGAAGGCAGCGTAGCAGAACGGGAGCACGGATCCGAACCTCCTCCCGCCCCGCACCTGGATCCGGCACACGAACAGCTGCCCCAGGGCTCCCGGGATGAGCACGGAGGGGATGGAGAGCTGCTGTGTCCCAGTGTCGCCCACGCCGCCCTGGACGGCAGCAGCCGCAGCCAGGCCGTTGCAGATGTAGAACAGAGCGTCCGGCACGGCAGCACCGGTGCCACTGGGGATGTCCTTGGACCTCAAGAGCCAGGTGTGGACAGCCCCCAGCACGGCTTGGAGAGCTGAGCTGGACATGGCCTGGGCGCCCACGGGAATCAGAACCTTCTCCCCGATGGAGTTGATGAGGCTGGCGAAGGCGGCGCACAGGGACAGGGCGGTGCAGAGGCTGCAGGCGGCCCCCAGGAAGGGCCGGGCGCCGGGCAGCGGGATCTGGTGGATGAAGGCGGAGGTGAGGAGGATGAAGGAGGCGTTCTGCAGCATCTCCAGGGTGTCTTTGTGGGTGGACATCAGAAAGAGCAGGCAGGCAGTGGCCAGGAAGAACCAGGCTCCGAACATTCCCAGCCTGCTTTCCTGAGCCGCGGGCAGCCCCAGGAAGGCCGTGAGCACCAACTCCTCCCAGGACATCACCAGCCAGAGGAGGCTGTGGACGCCAAACTTGGTGGTGTGGTAGCTGTCCCCTCTGAGGTAGCTGTAGAAGCTGGAGAGCAGCTGGCAGCTGGAGATGATGGATATCCACACTGCCCCCACACAGAAGGTCTTCATGTACCCAAAGAAGTAAAAGGCAAAGATAAAAGGTGCCACGGTGTCGCAGATGTTCCCCAGGGCCATCGGCTCCGCGTACTTTGTGTTCTTCTTCTTTTCTTCCCCGAGGGCTTTGGAGGAGCTTTTCTGTGCCGAGCCCAGCAGTAGGACATTGAAGAGGGGGTGCCCAAAGCCGGGCAGGACGTACCTCTGCGTGATGCCCTTGAGGAGCAGAGCCACAGCCCCGTACAGCCCGCACAGGACAATGCCCAGCTCCAGGACTCCGGACACCACCCGGGCCCAGTCCCCGAAGAGTGCGGCCGCCTCGAAGCCCAGGGCCAGCGCGATGGCCCCGAAGATGAAGGGCATGATGTAACTGATGGTGGCCGAGCAGAAGGACAGGATGAAGGAGATGGAAATGTAGGCCACCAGCCCGGCCACGGCGCTCTGGCTGGCCGAGAGCAGGGCCGTGCCGGGGGCCGGGAGCTGGCTGGCGTTCCCAGAGGGAAGCGTTGTGTTCTCCAGGGAGGGATATGCGGCGGACAGGATGCGCGTGGCCCCGTAGCTGCTCCACAGAGCAGAGAAGGTGAGGAAGGCTGCGCCTCCAAGGTGGTCATACTTGCGGAAGGCAAGAAATCCGGCCAGGAGCTGGACAAAGCCTCCAATCAGGATGAGGTGGACACCTGAGGGAGGCAGGAAGGGGTCAGGTGTGAAGCCAAGCACAAAAAGGCTGGAGCTGCAGGAAGCTCTGGGGCACACCCCATGGCAGGTCCCATGGCCTTGCTCTGAGCAGCCCTGCGGCCTCTGCCTGCCCCTCTTCCCACCTCCATGGGCTGTGGGTGGCCCCTGGGCCCCTGGGCTCAGTGTGGTGAGCAGGCCCAGGGACGGTGTGGATCTAGTAGGGAATGGCACATGGAATACTTGTCCCAGTGGCCGGGGGAGGAGGAGCAGCCATCCCCAGACCTGCAAAATGGACACAGCCCACACTTGCCCACCATCCCACCAGGAGTGCCCATCGGCCCATGGGGATGACCCTCCAAGAGTTCAGGGCACCTTCAGCCCCACTCGCCCCACCCTGAGCAGCGGCACCCACCTGCCAGGACCTGCTCCGCTGCCTGAGGCCCGAGGCCCGTGGTGGCCACGGCGAGGTTCTGCAGGCACAGCAGGAAGGCGCTGACCACGTTGCCGAGCAGCCCCAGCACCCCTGGTTCGCTGTAGAAGACGGCGGCGAAACCCTCGGCGCTCGCCATGGCCCTTCCAGACAAAACAGCAGAGTCGGCCCTCGCCCCCACAGCCTCCCCGGCAGCGGCGTCTGCAGCGGGCTCGGGCACCCCGCCAACCTTCAGAGCCGTGCCCCTGCCCCGAGCAGGGACAAACTGCTGCCAGGCTCAGGTGTTTCCACGCTCCTCCCCGCTCCTGCTGCGGACAAAGGCTCCATTCAAAGCACCGCTTGAGGTGCCTGCTTTCCGCAGCCCTATCCAGAAAAAACACACACAACCTATTTAGGCGACCAGGACTCCTGGCAAAAACATGTTGAGGTGCCCCAAAGTGCTGCAGGTGGTGGTGATGGTTGCTGTCCCCTCTTCTCCAGGCTGCTGGAGATGGAGAGGCATGAATAGCCCAACACAAACCAACAAACATCCAGACGAAACCCACAAGGTATTTTTGAGCCGTTCCAGGACGTTTCTTATCCACTGTTGCAGACAAACAGGGCAGGCACGGTGCACACACACACAGTCTCCCTTCCAGATGGAATTTTCCAGCTCCATCCCTTTCTTGAAACCCCAGTGACTAAATAGGCTATTTTCAAACCCTTCATATTTCTCCCATGAACTCGTCTGTTTGCAGGCAGCCCCCACATTTCCACTCCTCAGCACTCCTGGGTACCAGGAGCTGAAATTTTCTCTCTGGAGGGTTTTGTTGGGAAACAAAGATGAAACTAAAACAGCAATGTTCTTGTTATTTGGGTATTTTTAGAATATTTGGTGAGCTAAAAAAGCTGGAAAGGGAGAAGGTGATGTATTCTGTTCTCAGCCATTCCAAAGAACCCTTTGGAAAGGGAGGAAAGCTCTGCTATTGTTAGGGGGAGTGAGGAGGAGGGAAGGAGCACCACCCAAAGAAAAATAATATGGGAATAATAATGAACCTAACTCCCAGGATCCCACAGATCCTCAGCACAAATTTACATTTTGCGAGCATCAGAAAACCCTCTGGACTCTCTTCTTCTGCTAAAACCCCCCGTGTTTTCCTCTCTCCACTTACTCTGAAGGATGTCACTTCCCCAAAGGAGGAAGGATGAAGGATAAATCGACTCCTGACAGCTCCAGACTGGTTCGGCAACATCAACTCTCATCAAATGAGGAAAGGGCAAAAACTTCCAGGCAAAGCTCGGGGAGCAATGAATTCCTCAGTTATTTGGTTGTGCTAAAGGCTGGAATTTTGGGTATCGGAGAGGGAGATGCACCAAATCCCAGTTCCGGGGGAGGAATACTCCCTTTTCCCATCAAGGCTCTGCCTTGAAGGAGGCCCCGCGGAACGCTGTGCCTTTAGGCAGAGCTGAGCCTGTGGGTTCCATGGGTTTGCCTTCTCTGTTCTTTTAAGTGACACTTCTATATAAAGAAGCAGTTTGCTTTCAATGGTTGTACTTGGAAATGAGCCACGAAATTAAGTTCCTGCAGATGTTTTGCCCTGAAAGAGCCCAGGCAGTGGCTCAAAGGCACACTCAGAGCCCCTGCTTGGAGTGGCTCCCTGGAAGAGGATGAGCTGGGATTTGGGAGGGAGAGGGGCTGGCCAGGCTGCTCCTTGGCTCCCGGCAGTGGTTTTTAATTTGCCAGAGCTCGTTTTGTTGGTGTTTTCTGCACAACAGAGCTGGGACTAGGGAGGGATGGAGAGACACAACTCACAGGGATGTTTTCCTCTTCTGCCAGGACAGACATGGGATTTGGGAGGAAGAGAAACACCAGGACACGCTGTGTCAGGCTAAGGAGGTGTAAAGGGGAAGGATGTGAGAGGATTCAGCCCAAGATATGGAAAAGGAGGAGGAGGACAAGGGTTTGGGGTCGGAACCAGCTGCAGTAGCACCCACTGCTCACACCCACCCCACACACACCAACCCAGACTCGTGGTCCCTGCCCTGGGACCGGTTCACAGCTGGGCATTGTCCTTGCCTCTGTTTGCTGCAAGGTCAGGACACATCAGACCATGGAAACCCTCCTGGTGCTGTCTGAGGAACCATCAAACCATGG
>NW_024581134.1:6591349-6601211 GCF_017639235.1 Corvus kubaryi | reverse complement strand
GCTGTCTGAGGAGCCATCAAACCATGGAAACCCTCCTGGTGCTGTCTCAGGATCCATCAAACCATGGAAACCCTCCTGGTGCTGTCTCAGGATCCATCAAACCATGGAAACCCTCCTGGTGCTGTCTGAGGAGGAGCAGCACCGGAATGCCGAGGACTGCACGGAGCCTCGAAAAACGAGGCTGGGCAGGGGAACCCCCAGGGGGGTTTTCTGCTCAAACCTGCCCTGGTTTGGCCCCGGGATAACCCCACCCATGGGTGCTGTCACGGTACGGACCCGTTGCTCCCCACGCACCACAGAATGCTGCTGGTGCCACAGGATAACGTGGGATTGTGCAGGAGGCAGGGAGCGGATGGAAAATCCCTCTGTCCCAGGTGGGATTAGCAGCTCTCTGCACACCCAGGGCACAGGAAAACACGGGGTGGAGATGTGCCCGTGCTGAGGAGGCACCTGGACACCGGCGGTGCTGCCAGAGCTGCATCTTCCGGAGGGATGGGGCAGCCCGGGATGATCCTTCCCTTGCTCAAATCCCCTGTGCAGCGAGGGCGAAGTCAAAGCCACACCCTCCCTCATCCTGCCCCCTCCACCTTCTCTCCTTTCCCTGCTTGCCCCCGACATTCCTCACGCTGGGGGTTGCAGGAACGCTGTGTGAGGTCCTCCCTCCGTCCTGGCTCTTGTCCCCCGGTGACCTCTGAGCCCCACGGGACAGGCTCTGGGCACCACTTCCTTCACTCCCTGCTGTCCTCACAGCGACTTCCCTTCACCCCCTTCCAGGAGAGGTCATTCCCATCTGCATCCCATTGCCACGGGGCTCGTAGGCTTTGCAGGAATCACTCTGTCCATGCGACAGTGCTGCGCCCCCGGGAGCGATATTAACGGGATATTCCAGGGCACGGACATTCCCTCCCCAGGAGGCTGGAGCAAGGGACACATCTACGAACCCCAACCCCTTCCATTTTCACTCATCTCCAGTGGCATTTTGCCATTAGTTTTCCATCCCACCTTGTTAGTGACAGCAAACGTTTACAGAGCTCTGAGGAAACGCTGCCTCTCTGCAGATAAACACGGAAAGAGAACAAAACTCGTTTTGGATAAGCACACAGCAAGGGGAGCAGTGCACAGCCACAGCACACAGCTGGATTTCACATCACAACGCTGCCTCTCCTCTGGTGCAAACCAGCATGGAATTGCCAGGGATACATTGCTATGACAAAGTTCTGCATGGGGGTTATTTAAACCCCCAATTTTAAATAAAACTGTGGCCCACCAGGCTGTTATTCTGCCCAAAATAATAAATATCCCCAGGCTGGACAAAGCAAAGAGCCGTGGCATTCCCCCAGAATCCAAACATTGCTTTGGGAACGAAGGCTCCCGGTGTTCCCTGGCAGCTCCAGGGTGCACTCCCAGTTCAGTGACCCGGCAGCGCTGGAGATGGAGAAGAAGGAGAGCTGGAAAAGACTCAGCCAAACACCCAAACACTGAAGGTATTCAAGAAAAGCATCCAACAAAACCACCACTGCCTCACTTCTGCCTCTGCAGCTGGGATTTACCTGCTTTGGTGACACTTCGGCTCAATGGGAGGATGCTCTTGTCCCTCTCATTTCCTGGTAAATCCCACTTTTATAGTCCTCCTCGGGAGGAGGAGCCTGGTGCCGGTTGCTTCACCCATTGGCACCTGCGGCATTTTGGAGACAGGAGTTTCCTTGAACCTTGTCAGTGATTGTCCGAAATCCTTTTTTATTTCCTGAAAGCGGGTGGGGGGGTTTCCCTTCTGTCCAGCAGGGACAAACCACCCCTCCTCACGATTCCCCCCACCCTCTGGCTCCCCAGGGGCTGATGTCATCCCCCTGGAAATTCAGTTGCACAAAAACAGAAAGCAAATTGCCTTTTGGACGCAGATATAAACCCTGCCACGAGCACCTTCAGCCACACACCTCTGCCATCCCTCGCGCCGAGCACACCGAGCCGGGAAAGGCACTGGGAAAAGCAGCCACCAGCATGGTCTACTCCACCTTCCAGGTAAAACTCTTCCACGCAATCCCTCCCCATCCCTGAGCTTGCCTTTCGCACTTTAAGGAGGAAATGTCGCTTTCCGGGCAGTTCCTCCGCTGGTCCAGCCGAGCGTGGCATTAAACGGGAACCTGCCCCAAAATTAACAAACTCCAATGGTTTTCACAGTCACTTGATTCAGCTGCTGACCTTTTCGTGCCATCCTGCTCCTTTCACGCGTCCCAAACATCCTCTGGACCGTGCCATGCGGGGTTGTTGTTGCTGGGATGTGCTCCCTGGGGTTTGCTCCTCGTGCCCACTCCGAGCTGGTCCCGCTCGCTGCAGGATCTCGTGGCAGGGCTGCAAAGGCTCTGCTGCCCCTTCCACTGTGTGGCTTTATTTCCCTGGATGTTCTTGGCATCCCTGCTGGACTCAGCTCTGGAAAATATTTTTCCCCTCCTTTAAATATGTCGTTACCTTTACACGCTCGTTTGATCTGTGAGTGCCTCACAGTGAGAGGCACAACCAGGAAAACTGCTCCGAGAAACTTTCCAGCAGCTCCAGCGACAAATTCCCTCTCTGTGTCTCTCCCCTAGAAATCCCAGAAGTTCTTGGCAAGCTCTCGGCAAGTCCACAAAACTGCTGCCCATGGTTTGTATCTCTCAGCATTCCCCATCCTTTCCTAGCGGGCATCCCTAAATAGTCCTGGCGTTGCTGGAAAAGAAGGTGCCGGGAGAAATCCTCAAATCCTTGGAAGGCAAAGCTTCCAAATGTTTGGGGGTCCTGTGGTACTTTGTGCCCTCGGGGATAAAGGACAGGAGAAAAGCAGCAAAGAGTAAAAATGTGGATTGTTAGTCCTGCGCTAAACCAGAACTTGAACAGGTTTAGAACCAGACTTTCCAAATTCTTTGACCACAAACGTAGGGTGTTGAAAGGGTGGCTCAGATCCTTAACTGCTCCACTTGTCACTGCTTCCTAACTACACCTGATCCTGCTCTGGGCATTGCCTGCGGTGATTCACGGTTCTCCTCCCGTGGCTCCAGCGCTGCCCAGCTTCGGATGAATTAACCACAGCTTGGCTGTGTAGGCTCTTGGTCTATTTTGTCTCTTAACTTGGTCTGAGTTTGTCTATTAACTGATCTTAAAATGTGCTCTCAGTCTATTATGTTTATTAACTTCTTTCTAAATGTGTTCATGGTTTATTTTAAGTTCATTGTAAGTTTATTTTAAGTTTATTAACTTATTTTAAAAATGACTCGGTTTACTGTAAGTTTAAGCTTATTAACTTATTTAAAAAGATATCCTTAGTCTATTCTATCCATTAATTTATTTTAAAATGAGTTATTAATACAATAAATTCGAGGAATGTTGCTTAATGAGACCTGAGGACAAGAGAAATAACAATAATCTGCAGGGATTTATTTGGTCTTTATTTGGATCAAATTTAATGTTTTAATGAAGTCCTGCCCTACCAGGAGGAAAACCCCGGAGTCATGGAATGCTTTTAGCTGAAGGGTTAAAAAACCCCGCTGCCTCCTGAGGTGACAAAGAGCATTTGATGCCGGGACGGAACCAATCCAGCTTTTCTGGGTGCTGGGTGATTGGAGCAGATTTTCCTGCAGCCTCTCCAAGCCCTGACATCACCGCTCCCGCTCCGGGACGGCGGCGGGGGCACCCGGGGATGCTCGCAGAGCCCCGGGCTGGGGTCGCAGCGGGTCCCGGAGTGCCGAGTGCCGGGATTCCCATAGGAATGCGTTCCCCGGCAGCGGGAATGCTCTCCCGGTGAGTCAGGCGCTGATGGCATTCCCAGCTGTGTTTACAGGAGGCTCAGCCTGGGCTCGAGGTGAGCCCGAGCATGAGCCAGCGCTCCGTGAGTCACTGCCGTGACATTTCGGGATGAATCCAACCTAGGGAAATTAGGGAATGGTCATTTCATTAATTGCCATGTTTGTTGTTCCTAAAACAAAGCCTCTTGTGTACCTGCCGGTCTGGATGAGCTTTCCTCTTGGAGCAAAGTATTTTTCTTTTTTTTTTTCACCTGTGATTCATTTAATTTGGACATTAATTCATCTTTTATCTGCATCTGTGTGTGCGTCCCCACACCCGTCCATAAGTAAATGTATGGATTTGCCACCCTGCAAATGTTGGCTACACAGAATTTTATTTTTCCTGCTCTCCCGTGCACTCTCAAATTAACAGTATCATTATAACGGGCCATAACAATTTTAATTCTATGAATTATAAATATAACTCTATTAATTATATTCTTTAGTCTAATTCTAGAATTATACATAATTTTATAAATTATAAATTAATATATGAATCATAGAAAAAATTATATCTATAAACTCATATGTATAATAATGATCTATATGTCATCTGAACAAGGCAAGTTCTCACTGAAATGAAAACATGCAATGGACACAAACTGGGTATTTTCCATAGAATTTTAATTTATTGTTAAGGATTAGCAACCTTTGGAGTACACAGGGCTTAAGACCTTTGGTGGCTGAGTCAAGACACTTCAGTGCCTTGTAGGATGAAACATCTGGATAAATCCAGGCTTTGGGTCTAGTCCTGCATTCCAAAAAACTATGGAAGCTTTGAATTTATGTGGTCCATTCCTGCTCTGCCTTTCCTCTGGCTAAAGGGACATCATTGGCATTGACACCTCCCAAAAAACGGCTGTTGGAAACCCAAGGTGGCGGGATGGGGCTGAGCTCTGGAGCTGCTTCGCCTGAACCTTCTGGAAGCCACCCCAGGAGGTGCCCAGAGAATATGGAATTTTATATTTAGGACACACGGAAATCAGAGGTTATCCCAGGTTGGAAGGGAGCCACGGGGATGACGAATTCCAGCTCCCCGCTCTTGCAGGACTCCTAAAACCGCCCCACCTGGCTCCGGCAGGTGCAGCTGCCCGCGGCTGCCAGCGCGGGGCTCACCGGTGTCCTTGTCCCTCCCTGTGTCCCGGCGCTGCAGTGGTGGCCCGGAGCGCTCCCGAGGACACGGTGACCAGCAGCTTCGCCTCGTTCATCCACGCGGCCCGGCCCGAGCAGCTGTCCCAGACCGTGCGGCAGCGGAGCAAGAGGATGATCCTGGACAGCATCGGCGTGGGGCTGGTGGGCAGCACCACGCGCGTCTTCGACATCGCCCTGCGCTACTGCCGGGTACGGACAGCCCCGCCACCGCCACCGCCACCTCCGGGGCTGCGGGGGCTGCCACCGGCCCCGCTCCCTCCAGGGCCTCCCCCGACATTCCCTCCCTCCCTCCCTCCCTCCCGCAGGAGCTGTACTCCTCCGTGGCCGTCAGCTCTGTCTATGGAAAGCCGGGAGTGAAGCTCTCCCCGACGCTGGCAGCCTTCACCAACGGCGTGGCGGTAAGGCTGGATCTTCCCGGGGGATCTGTGCTCCTGGATTCCCGGGGGATCTGTGCTCCCGGATTCCCAGAGGAATCTGTGCTCCTGGTTTTTCCAGGGGAAACTGTGCTCCCGGCTCTCCATGGGGAAGCTGTGTTCCTGGCTTTTCCAGGGGGATCTGTGCTCCCGGATTCCCAGGGGATTGTGCTCCCGGATTCCCAGGGGATCTGTGCTCCCGGCTCTCCCAGGGGAAGCTGTGTTCCTGGCTTTTCCCGGGGGATCTGTGCTCCCGGCTCTCCCAAGGGAACCTGTGTTCCTGGTTTTTCCAGGGGGATCTGTGCTCCCGGATTCCCAGGGGAACCTGTGCCCGGTGGTGCCAGGAACTAGAATTCCAGGAAGCAGAGTGGTCACTGATGGGGGACAAAAGCCGGGAATCTCCTGGCTTTTAGAGGAGCCAGACCTCCCCGTGGGGACACTGAGGGGAGGCTCTGGCAGAATTTCCTCAGGAATATCAGCAAGGAGCCCTCATTCCCTCACCATCCAGCCGAACCCGCCAGCACGTCCTTATCTCTGTTTCCTGGCAGACTCATTCCATGGATTTTGACGACACCTGGCACCCTGCCACTCACCCCTCCGGGGCCGTGCTGCCGGCTCTCCTGGCAGCCTCCCAGATGCTCCCTCCGAACACCAAGCCCACCGGCCTGGATTTCCTGCTGGCATTCAACGTGGGCCTGGAAGTGCAAGGGAGGCTCATGCACTTCTCCACTGAGGCTCATGACATTCCCAAAAGGTAAAGCTCCTGTTCTTCGCTGAGGAGGAAGAGGGTTGGCAAGTCTGGGTTTTCAAATGTTAGTTTAGGTTAAGCCCAGTTTAAGTCCAGTCTAATTTAGCTTTACCCCAGGGTAAAGCCTTGCTGAGAGCCCAGTGCCAGAGGTGATTGTGCCATGTGTTTATTTGGTGATTTCCAGGGATCTTGCCCCAAAAATAACCCTCAGGGAGTCTGTAGGGCCACTATCTGACCCAGCCAGGGCAGGATCCCAGAGCCAAGAAGAGTTTGGTGGTGGGCACAGCCCCATGGCCAACTGCTGCCACCAGCAGTGCCCTGGTGTGACCCAAGCGATGGAATCAACCAGGAACTGTTCCCTTGGGTGTATTTGAGGCCAAATTATTTGTCTGAGGCATTGAAAGTTTGGCTGTGTGGACATGAGCCATGGCACCTCCTGAGGAAAGTTCAAATTGCCTTCTGGAGATGCTGAGCTCACCCTGGTGTGTCTGAGGAGGTTTCAAGTAGAAACCCAGTTTTTAGAGTTAATTTACGTTAATTTACTCTAAATTTAGAGCTAAACTAAATTCTTATTTTAGAGTTAATTTATTAGTTAAAATTTATGGTTTAATTTTGAGTCAGGTGAATCCCACCCACTCCAGAGCCATGAGGGAGTTCCACTGGCTGACGGGCCCCTCATTTCCCATTCGTTTTTCCGTGGGAGGGGTGCTTTGGTGCGAGGCAGCCAGGGCTGCCCATTCCTGCCATCGCCCTGCAGGTTCCACCCTCCCTCGGTGGTGGGCACCCTGGGCAGTGCCGCAGCCACGGCCAAGCTGCTGTCCCTCAGCTCTGCCCAGTGCTGCCACGCCCTGGGCATCGCCGCGTCCCTCGCCGGGGCGCCCATGGCCAACGCTGCCACCCAGGCCAAGCCGCTGCACGTCGGGAATGCCACCCGCCTGGGCCTGGAAGCGGCTCTGCTGGCGGCCCGAGGGATGGAGGCCAACCCCTTGATCCTGGATGATATCCCCGGCTGCTCCGGCTTCAGCGCCTTCTACAGCGTCTACCAACCCAAACCACTGTCCACACCCGGCCAGCAGCACCAGTTCCTCCTGGAAAAGCAGGATATTGCCTTCAAGCGCTTCCCAGCTCACCTGGGGATGCACTGGGTGGTGGATGCTGCCTTGTCCGTCCGGAACCTCTTCATCAACTACGCGGGCTCCTTCTCTCCCTCTCTGATCCGCACCATTATGCTGAAGATCCCGGTGTCCAAGTACATCAACCGGCCTTTCCCCAGCTCGGAGCACCAGGCAAGGCACTCCTTCCAGTTCAACGCCTGCGCGGCCCTGCTGGATGGAGAGGTGGGCCTGGGCTCCTTCTCCGAGAGCAGCATCCATCGGCAGGAGCTCAGGGAGCTGCTGGACAAGGTGGTGGTGGAGCACCCCGAAGACAACGTGGCCAACTTTGACAAGATGTACGGAGAGGTGGCCCTGCTCCTGCACAGCGGGGACGTCCTGACGGGCAAATGTGACACTTTCTATGGGCACTGGAGGAAGCCCCTGAGCAAAGAGTCGCTCCTGAAGAAGTTTCGATCCAACGCCTCCCATGTGCTTCCAGAAGAGAAAATAGAAGCCATCATCACTCTGGTGGACAACCTGGAGACCCTGTCAGACAGCTCCCAGCTGGCCTGCAGCCTGTGAGGGGACAGCACGGGGAGCTTGGTGCGGGGCTTGTCCTGGTGAAGCTGCGATTCCTTTCTTCATTGGTGCTTTCCTATTGATTCCCAAGGACAGGGAAGTTCCCACCCCTTCCAGTAGATAATTCCAAAGGAACCCATGAGGCAGGAGTTGTGTCTGGGTTAGCACACGGAGTAAACTTCAACTCCTGGTTGGTGCTGGCTGAGGAGCTGAAAGGCCACCACAAATATAAAAGAATTCCCATGGAAATCTCTGAGGATCCTGGGGCATCATCCAGTTCTCCAGAGGGAACAGTGCCTGTGCATTTCTTCCAGCTGGATTCCAAGCTTTTTCTGGGCAGAATGCCTGACCGCCAAGTCTGGGAAGAGGAGGAAGTTCAGCTGCAGAGCCTGTGCTGTTCTTAGTGCTCCTCTGGGCACTTTTGGGCTCGTGGTCAGGCAGTCCCACTGGCCACAGAAAAATCCATCATGGCTGCAAACAGCCCTGCCTGCAGAACTCTCCGGCAGAGAGGGATTATTTTCCTTTTCCAGTAAAAGCCTCCCATCTCCCCAGCCCTTGGGAAGTTTTTTGCCACTCCTCTGTGTACAAAGGATGGTTTGAGGACCCTTGAGACCTGCGTGTCTTTTCTGAAGGAAAGGCGGTTGGGAGGTCAGGAATCCTACACCAGCCCTACGCACCAAGAGGTGATCCCTGCCCATCCCAAGGCTGGGCCACACCATCCCTCCTGGCTTTCCCAGCTTTCCCAGGCACCTGCTCAGAGCTGGCTTGCCAGGTGGCCCGTGGGCATCTCTGGGAGGTGGCTTGGGCACACACACTGTGAATCCCATTGGGAAATTCCTGTTTCCCTCCTGTGAGACGAAGGGAAGCTCATTGAGACTCAGCTCTAACTCATCTTTGCAGCTGGGATGAAACCTGTGCTCCTGAGCAGCCATTCCCCGGAAGGCTCCTTCCCCTGCATCCTTCCTGCGCAGGGGGATGGAGAACTCAACATTCCTCCACAGGAAACACTGGGATTGCTGATCCGAAGCTCTCCTTTCCAGTATGATCATGATAAAAGTCTGGAATCTACTGCGGGAATTAGGGTTCAAGAGGGATGAGATGGGAGTAGACAAGAAGGAAGTTCCTTTTCTCTTGCTGGTTGTGGTTTGTGCAGGGAACGAACCATCCAGAAGAAAACTGTATTGCCACCTGTTAATCCACTTTGTCCCACTGTCCAATATTCACAATGAATCTTGCTGAATAAAGAACGGAATTAAATTCATAAAGATTTAATGCTGCATTATGTAAACCATCAGTTTTAATTGGAATACTCAAAATACAGAGGCTTTTCCAATAGACAGGGAGCCCAGCAGAGGTTGGGACAGGGACAGCTGGAATGCTGGCATGTGGCCAGTGGTTTCTCCAGGGAAAAACATTGAGCCTCACAGGTTGCTTCTCCTGGAGATAACAATAACCATCAGGCAGCAAAGCCTGCTGTGCTCCAGCACCATCACTCCAAGAGAAGCTCCTCCATCAGCAACACATTCCAAATACTTGCTAAGTTTCCATGAAAAATTTCGAGTTTCCCGTGGTTCGGGTCAGGTGTGAAATCCCCAAATGTGTCACTCCATGTTTCACACTCCAGTGAACGGGAAAGCCACGGAACCGGTGCCCTCCAGGCCAGCCAGCAGCTCAGCACTCAGAGGGATCAGTGTGTGGGACAGAACCGAGGTGGGCTCCAGTGGAGGGAGCAAAACCCTGTCCCATGGGCACTGACCCCGTCCCATGGGCACTGACCCCCTCCCATGGGCACTGACCCTCTCCTGTGGGGATTGACTCCTCCCATGGGCACCGACCCTCTCCTGTGGGGATTGACCCTCTCCCGTAGGGATTGACTCCTCCCATGGGCACCAACCCTCTGCTGTGGGCGCCGACCCTCTCCTGAGGGGATCGACCTTCTCCTGTGGGCTTTGACCCCCTCCCATGAGCATTGACCCCCTCCCATGGGCACTGACCCTCTCCTGTAGGGATTGACCCTCTCCTGTAGGGATTGACCCTCTCCCATGGGCACTGACCCTCTCC
>NW_024581134.1:6578888-6591339 GCF_017639235.1 Corvus kubaryi | reverse complement strand
CCTCTCCTGTAGGGATTGACCCTCTCCCATGGGCACTGACCCTCTCCCGTGGGCATTGACCCTCTCCCGTGGGCAGGACAGGGGTCCCGCGGCAGCCGGGCACGGCCGGGGCACATCAGCACCCTGGAGAGCAGCCGCCGGGCGCTCCGCGGGCGCCGGGGCTGAGGGGACTCCGTCCCTGCCCGGGATCCCTTCCCGGATCTGCATTCACAAGGTAAAGGTGAGGGGATGCCCGTGGTTTCCTCCCATGACATTCCTGTGTTTAGTTCCCACAAACGACTCAATGGAAAGCAGCTCATCCCCACTGATCGTCCAAAGCACTGAATGTTTTGTGACTTCGCCTTTTTTCGCACCATGAAGAGTTTTAGATTTCCCACGAAACTCCAGCAAGGGAAAAATGAGTACGAGTCAGAGATTGTGTCAATTTTATAGAGGATTTGGACTGCAGAGGTCGGAAGAGTCCTCCCTGCTTTCCAGCGCTGTTCCGGTGAGGATATCGGTGCTACCTCAGTGTGGCCAGCCTGGGAACTGCTCTGCTTGAGAATCGCCAGGTCCCTCATTGTTCTATACTTTTAAAGTAACTTGGAAATGGCTTTTTAAATTACTAAAGAAAGAAGAAAACTTAGGACAGTGCCACCAGTACCCAGGTGCCATCAGAGTCAGACTCCCCTGTGTCAGACCATCCTCAATCCCTGCACGAATCCAGGTGAACTCCTGGACTTCTGACCTCTGCCCTCCATGTAGGCACCTCATCCCTGCTTTTTCCAACCCTCACAATTATTGATACAGAGATGAGGGTGAGGATTGGATCTTCAGCTCCAGGAGTTTTTGAGTGTCACACCGAGGCCAAATTCCCAAATCCCAGGTGAGAAGTGTGTTTGGACAGTCACGGCTGGATTTAAACCTCTGCCTTGGTGGGAGAGCCACCAGCACCAGGCAGCTTGAGACAAGGAGCAGGAGGATGAGAGGAAGGGAGACAGAAATTTCCAGCTGTGGAAAAGTGACTCTGAAGAGGAGGGGAGTGACAGGTGGACAGTGTAGGAATGAGGACTTCAACTGCAGCAGAAGGGGTAGCAAGAATTAGGAAAAATGTCCCAACAATTGCAGCGCAGCAGCAGCAGGACAGATCTTCCCTGAAGGCCATGGAGTCTCCGTGGCAGGGATGTATAAAAGCAGGATTCACATCCAGAGCAGAGCAGGCTGCCTTGAGAGAACTCCCGATGTTCCTGCAGCCCTACTTTGTGGCTGGGATTTGAGGCTTGTCCCAGGTTTACACAATTAAAGCTTGGATCTGTAAATGGGCCAGCCAGACCTGGCCTCTGCGCCCTGGGACGCAGGCAGAGCATGGGCTGTGGTCAGGGCTCCCCTTCGGTGTCCACAGCCCCAGCTGTGCAGTACCTGGAAACCTCCACCAGGTTCTCGTCGGGGTCTCGGAAGTAGATGGAGGTTATTGGACCCACAGCACCAGTTCTGGCCACGGGACCTTCTTCAATGGGCACCCCACAGGCCTGGAGGACACAGGAGGGCAGGGGTTTGATGGTCGTCTCATCGCCGTGCCCTCCTCCCCCAGCCTTGGAAACATGAACTGCTGGATGAGACAACCCCGGCATTCCCCAGGAAAGCGTCATTTAGAGGATTCGTGGCCCTTGGGATGCCACCGCCCTGGGGACACCCTGGGCCTGCCTCACCTCCAGATGCTCCAGCAGCTTCTCCAGGGGCGCTGCTGTGATCAGGCAAAAATCCGCAGAGCCGGGCACTGGGCGTCGAGCCTTGGGCTCAAACTCCTGCCCAGCCTCGTGCAGGTTGAACTTCTGCTGGCCGAAACGCAAAGCTTTGCGGTTCCCCTGTTCCCAAAGGAAAAGGCCGAAGTAAGGGAGACTTCCTGGGCTGGAAACCTTCAGCACCCACTCCCCGAGCACTGCTGGAAACCCCGGGGAACCGATGGAGTCCCGCTAACTCAGGGCTTTGCTGGGCCAACCCAAAAACAGATCACTGCAAGGCACTCATTGAGATGTGGAGTGACCCAAGAAACTCCACATTCCAAGAAAACCCACAGCCACATGCAGGATTTCCAAGGGTTTTCAGGAGTGGGGACTCTCCATCCAGCCACACAGCCAAAGGGCAGGCTGGCACTGCAGTGGGGACAAGGCTGAGGAGGTGGGAAGAGGGGCAGGAGGGAAGTTTTGGTGGCTCTTTGCAGGATCTCAAGGAGGTTTCTGCAGGCTCATGTGGCAGCCGAGCCCCCAGGGAAACGCTGAGCAGTGACCACCCAAAGATCAGAGCTGAGTTTGATTTTAAGAGCATTGGTGGAGCAGCAGAGAGGGAAGATCTTAGAAGCTAAAAAGGTGCTGTGTGTTCATCAGGAAAAAGGGCAGGAGGTGAGTTGGAATATTAAATATTAATATTAAATATTTAATATTAATATAAACATTAAATATTAAACATAAAATATTAAATATTCACCAACCTTTCCTCCCTTCGCCAATGGGAATATCAAAGCAAGAGCCTGTTAGATGTCTTTAGAGGATGTGTGGGTTTGAGGGTTCTTCTCCTTCAGCCCTAGGAATTGTTTTTTCAGAGAATCTTTGGGGTTTTTTTGTCACTTTGACTCCTTTCCGTGTGGTTTGGACTTACCTCTGACTCAGCCTGACTGTCCTAAAATTCAGAGCTTGATGGGCTGTGGCTTCTGCTGGTCCTACCATCTCCACCCCAGTCCCAGAAACCCATCAGAGATCCACAGGGCCTAGAACCACAGTTCCAGCTCTTCTAGACCCAAACCAGGCCTGTGCCCCACATTACCTTGAAAGTCACCACCTCCATGCCCAGGACTTTGGAATAAAAGGCCACAGTGTCCTCAATGCTCTTCACAGTCAGCACGAGGTGGTCCAGGCGCTGGATGAAACACGAAGGTGGGCTCGTGCCCTCCCCCTTCCAGGACATGCTCTCAGGGCTGGGAACTGGCATGGAAAACCAGAGAATGTGGAAGTTAGGAGCATCCAGCTCTGCAGGGAAATGGGAAATGGTCCAGGGAGCTGAGAGCTGAGTGGGGATGGCCCAGGTTTTCCTTTGTCCTGCAGGTGGCACAAGTACAGAAGCAATAAATCCTCCTCCCTGCAGGAGCCTCAGGCTCTGGTCTGCCTCTGGCGGCACCTGAGCCTGTCAGAGCCCCCGGCTGGGGCCAGGTGTGGGGGACAGTCTGGGTGACCTCGCTGAGGGCTGGCGGCACCAAGATGCCAGGCTCCCAACACACAAACCCCGTGCGCAGCAAGGACGGGACCACGCGTGTGACCCTTCCTCCAGCCCCCTGCCGGGTCCTCCCACGTGTGGACACTGATCCAGGGGGAGCCAAGCCAGAGAGTGGAGCCCATCTGGGGCCTGGCAGAGCAGCAGGAAACATCGGGGGACATTTCTTGGCATTTGTCTCTAAGCTGCCAGATGTCACCACCAGGCAGAGGGTGAGGCCGGGGGCTCGGGGTGATGCAGCACCAGGGTGTGGGGACTCACCAGCCTGGGCTCACAGAGGTTCCTGGTGGTTTAGGTTGGGTTCAGATCCCCTGGCACTGCCCTTGGCTTTTCGGGACATGGGTTAGGGAGGTGTTGGCAGCGCTGGGGGAATGGTTGGACTCAGTGACCTCAGAGGGCTTTTCCAGCCTAAATGATTCCATGATCCTGCGTGGGAAGTGGTTGGTGAGGAGAGATCGCACAGCCCTGCTGACACAGCAGCAGGGTCAGTGTAAAGCCAGGTGCAGTTTCACCGGGATCTCTGCTCGCTGCAGCCAGAGGAGCCTGTTTGGAGCAAGATCCCATTATCCCATTCCGTGGCATGGCCTGGACTGTGCCGGTGACCACACCAGTTATGGGGGAGCCATCAACAGACCCGGAGGAATCCCTGCCCCTCCTCGCTGGTGTTTGGTGTTCAACAACCTCGGAGCAACCTGGCTCCCTCCCTCTGCAAATCCCTTCACCTCGGGCGTCCTCCCAAACTGCAGCACCTTCGTATCCCAGCCCACAGCTCCCACCTCCTGCCCTCCCCTCCCAGGTGAGCCCCTGAGCCAAAAACTGAAAGGAAACGGGGCTGCAAAATTCCTGTTACCTCCAGCGGGATGAAGAGCTGGGAAGGCAGCACTGGATGGTTCCCTGTGACCGTCCTCTTCCTGCTGGGAGCAGCCACGTCACGGGCAAAAGGGCGGGATTGAAAAGAATGGGATAACGAGATTGGAAACAGGAGCTCTAAACAGTGCTCCCTGCAGAGGTGGACCTTGACCCAAAGGCCAACTGCTTGAAAAATCCCAGAAAAATAATCTGGATTTTTCCCTTTGCAAGGGAAAGCTGGGATTATGTGCTGGTTTAAAGCTCACGCTGGAGAAACAAGGATATCCCTGGAGAAGAGGGGCTGTCCAAGGAGCCACAGCAGCCTCCCACCTCCCTGGCAACGGATGGGGAATCTCCCTCCAAGATTATTTTCTAACACGCCAAATAAATGAAATAATCTTTGCCCTGCGAGGCAAATATCAAGGAGTTCAAACTCTTCAGTTGTTTAGGGAGAAGGGTTGTGGCGGACAACACGTGAGCCCCACGATCATCACAAGAAACAGAGAACATTTAACGAATGACAACATATTGGGGAGCTGGTGTAGGAAGATTCCTAAGAAAACGGGATAAAACCAGCCAATTCCCCGAGGGATCGGTTTGGATCCCTAGAACTGCACATTTTCTCCACTCCAGTTAAAATCTGAGTAAATCTGAGCTAAAAGCAATAAATCCATTGAAACTCTGGACTTTCATCTGCCAGGCAACGTTCAGTGGAGAGCTGTGGAGCAGAGGTGCCTGTTGGGATACCTGGATGTGGGAACACCTCACACACGGGGCGTCTCCATGGGGTTTAACCCTCTGGTTTAGCACAGGGCCACTGTGAAATTCGAGCACAGAAAAGAAGGAGAAAGCCCCTGGAGAGAAGATGCTTTTCTGTTGGGAATGGTCTGCTGAGGAGGCGCAGCACCAGCGCTCGCTCTGGTGGAAATCTGAGGCTTCAAGGGACATTTCCTAGCAGCAAAATGGTTTCTTGGAGCAGGGAAGTTGTGGTTTGGGTCCGACAACTCCACTTCCCTGAGGGAGATTTAGTCCAGGAGCAATAAGGCGGAGGTACTTTGGGATTAAGTTCAGGATAGGAACATAAATATCCAACTTGGGAATGTTTTGTGTTCAGCTCCTCGAAGGTGTGGCTGCAGACAAGGACTCCTGGGCTGCTCCCAACATCCAGGGAGGGATTTCCCTACATGTTGGACACGGTGATGGAGTTGAAGTAGCTCAGCAAGTCCTCCATGGTGAAGTCCAGGGCAATCCCTGATCCCGCGTAGCAGTGTTGGATGAGCTCCTCAAACTCTCGGTACTGCCGGATGAACTCCTGCTCCATGGCTTGCCACACCACCTGGAAAAGCAGAACCCTGCTCCATGGGCTGCCACAGCACCTGGAAAACCAGGATTCCAGCTCCAGGGGTTGCCACAGCACCTAGAAAACCAGGATTCCAGCTCCAGGGGTTGCCACAGCACCTGGAAAAGCAGACCTCAGCTCCTTCCCCAGCCCTGCAGCCACACAGGCGTTGCAGTCCTGAATCCCAAACCATCCCAGCATCACACCCATCCCACTCCAGTTACCGGCAGCAGATTTTCCTCTGGGGACAGATGTTTGTGGATTTTCCTGTAGAGGGTCTCCAGGGCTCTTTTGACCTCCTTGCCAGGATATTTTTCAATGACTTTCCGGAGTTCCTGCTTGCTGTAGGCCAGCTGGAAGCTGACCTCCTCTTCCTTCACCCCCTGAGCCAGGCGGGCTTTCACCCCCTCAAAGAAATGCTGGGAAGGGAAGGAGACATTCCATGGTGAGCCGCCCTAAGGTGGATTCCTGCATCAGGGCTGACACCCGATGGCTGCCCTCAGCTCCCTTCCCATGTCTAACTCAGCTGGAATGGAGAATTGGGAAATGTTTAATGAAGTATTGGAGATTTTTATCCCCCAGGAAAGCAGTGTTTAGGGAATTTCACGGTTCTGTCCCCTCCCTGCTCAACCAGCAGCATCTCTAAGGGTTCCAGACCAATGGAGCAATGGGACTGCTGGAAAAATCCCTCTTGTTCCTTGGTGCTCCTCCCAGTTTTCTCCCCACCGATGGTTTGGAGCCAGAGGTGGGGATGGGGGATCCCAGAACCTGGAGAGGTGGAAAGCAAAACCTGGATTTTCTCAGTTCTCGTGACATCTCTGCCACAGCTGGACAGGACATTCCACATCTGCTGCAAGACAAGGGAAGAATCCCTTCCTTCCTCCTCCTGTCTGTTCATACAGCCCAGGAATCCATTTCAGTATTCCTGCTGCAACTTGGCTGGGGAGAAATACCCTAAATCCCAAGGATGTAGAGCTCCTAAACCTATGGACTGCTTCCAAGAGCCAGGAGTGGGCTCCTGCATTACTTACACCTCTTTGCACCTTCTCTTGTTGAAGGGAAACTGGGCGAGATGGAGAAGGCCGTGTCAGGACCTGGGGACATCCAGGTGCCCTCATATCCCACTCACTTTGTTGTGAGCAATAAAACGATCCTTGCCCTTGGAAAAGGGAGGATGTGAAGCCATGGCAGAGCTCGGGTAGCACGAGACACGGAGCTGATTCTCCAGCCAAGCCAACAAATGTTTGACAGCAACGACTGGAAACAAATTGGAAGTTACAGGTCCCATAAATAATTCCAGCTGAGCTCTGTCTGCGAGACATTTTGGGAAGAGGGAAGGAGCGGAAGAGGCACGGTCTCGGGAAGGAGGGAATGTCTGTTGGAGCTAGCAGAGCCAGATGCTCTTAGCTCAGTTAACAAAACAGCCGCTTGGGAAGTGTTGGATGGATCAGCCCAGGCAGCCATGAAAAAAGAGCCAGGGTCTGCCAGATGCCGGCATGCAACCGGAGTGGGAATGGGAACGAACTGGGAACGAACTGGGAACGAACTCCCCACCAGTGCTTTGGAATTCTGCCCCTGATGTGCCTGAAATGGGCACAAGGACAAAGCAGCAGGAAAATGGGAAGATCCCTCACATTGTTGGGATTGTCAGTGAGGAGTGGGAGAGGCTTCCTTCTTGGCCGGGTGGTCACATCGTCTGGATAGAAGAAATTTTTTCCAGTGAGAACAAGCTGGGATAATCAATCAAACCTGCCCAGGGATGTGATAGAGTCCCACCACCGGAGCTTGTGGGATGGGACTGGACAGGGAGCTACAGCATCTCATCCAGGCAACCTCCCCAGGGAAGTTTGGACTGGATGATCCTTTGGGATCCCTTCCAGCCTGGGATCCTGGGATGCTGCCGAGGTGGGAGTGCCCAGCCAAACCCAGCAGTGGTCAGGGAAGGGAGCCCTGGACAGGACATTCCACATCTGCTGCAAAACAAGGGAAGAATCCCTTCCTTCATCCTCCTGTCTGTTCATACAGCCCAGGGATCTGTTTGAGTATTCCTGCTGCAACTTGGCTGGGGAGAAATACCCTAAATCCTAAGGATTTAGAGTTCCTAAAGGTATGGACTGTTTCCAAGAAACAGGAGTGGGCTCCTGCATTACTTACACCCCTTTGCACCTTCCCTTGGTGTCTGTGCTCAGACTGGGAGAGCTGGAGAAGGCTGTGCCAGGATTTTGGGAATCCCTGAGCAGAATGAAATCCAGGTGCTCTCACATCCTGTGACAACAAAGTCCAGTCCCCGGACTGGATTGAGGGCAGGGAGATGGGAACACCAGTTAATCCAGAGTTTTGGGAAGAGCCCTTGCCCTTGGAGGTGCAGGCCAAGGTCCGGCACTCACATTGAGCCCCTCCAGGGGCTGGCCCAGGTATGTGGTGACGAATTTCTCCATGTGCTCCCTGGACCTTTGCTTGGCTTCTCTCTTCTTGCCCTCCAGGCAGGGGATGTTCTTTTGGCACAGGAAGTTGTGGATGTGGTGGAAATTTTCCATCATCACCATATCCGTGTTCACCCTCAGGTTTGCTGAGGACAGGCCCTTGACTGGAAAGGAAGGAGGGAATAGGGTGTGGAGAGAAGCCCTGTGCCCCTGGGATGGCTCATTTGAGAGCAGTTACCACACACATCCTGAGCCCTGTCCATGATTCCCCACCCCACCTGCTTCCCTGCAAACATTCCTGGGGCCTGGCAGGGCCGTGTCCATGGATTTATCAGTGGGTCACCCCAGGCTCACCCACAGGTGGCAGCTGCCCCTCTGCACCACCTCGTGATCTGTGCTCCGAGCTGTGGCTTCTGCAGCCCCTCAGGTCCTCTCCAGGCAGGAAAGCAGGATACTTCCACTGACAGGAAGCTGAGGGATCCAGCTGAGACAACACAGGGATCTACTGGAAGCTCCCCACCCTGCTCTCCCAACCCTTCTCTCCCTATCAACACCCCTTGGTGTTTCAGGGGAAGCTTTTCCTGGCTCCCAAGATCTTGTAAGAGGAGTCTGATCCCTGAGGAGCTCTCCCTCCGTAGTGGGGCAGGAGATGCTGGAATTGGATCCAGAGCTGAGCCCGTGTGTCTCATCCCTGTCACCCCGGGCCCATCCCGCTGTGACAGCCACTGCGCACATGGAATTTGCCTGGTGCTAACAGGATCCTGCTCAGGGAGCCACATTTCAGTGCCTAAGGGACAAGCGGCTCCCACCCGGCCCTGGTGGCCCAGCGGGTCACTCCTGCAGCTGCAGGTGGACATTTCCTGGCCGGAACACCCAGCCTTGGCACTCACTGCTGCTGAAGACGCTGCTGGCCAGCCTAAGCTGGGCCTTGTCCAGCTCCCCCCAGCGCTGGGATGTCCGGAACACCTCCTCAGAGAAGGCCACGAACTCCTGGAAGCGGCTGACGCAGGGCAGGATCCCCCCTCTCATCCTGCTGGGAGCCTTGGCCTCCTCGATCTCCTTGCACATGGTCCCCTGAGAACGACACCAAGACGTGGCACCCTCAGATCCGACCTCGCTTGGTGGAGAACAGGCCAGGAAACAGGGCCAGGAGCTGGGTTTGGGAGCACTGCTTCCGTTTACAGTGCCTTCCACAGTTCCAAGGAATGTGACATTCCTTGTTTGAGGCTGGCATGGACTTGTGCCTTTGGCAGGGGCTGCCAGGGAGGTTTGGGTTTCCCCATTCCTGGAGGTGTCCAAGGAACACCTGGGCGTGGCACTCGGAGCTCTGGGCTGGTGACAAGGTAGGGATCGGGCACAGGTTGGATTTGATGATCCTGGAAGGCTTTTCCAACCTCCATGATTCTGGGATTCCGTTTAGAAGGTTCTGGAAGAGGCCAAACATCACTCAGGTCTATTTGGCCCCCTCCTACTGATGCCAAGAAGATTTTTTGCCTTTTCTTTTATACCCTTGTTATACCTTTTTACAACTTCTGTATTCTCAGTGCTTTTTGCCTGCATTCTTGCACTTGTTTGTCAAGCCAAGAGACTCAACATTTCAGAAGCTTCGTAGCCAGGGATCAGTGTGTCCCAGAGCCCAAGGTCCTCTCCAGAACACATTCTGTAAACCAAGATAGAACCATCCAAGGGAAAGCTCCTTGGGGAGGGGGGCTCACTTGAGCCTCTCATTGGGGAATCTTTGATAGATCTGCTAATTAGTAACACCTATAATGTTATACCCCATGTTGGGGGGACACACTCATACTCGGTGGGGTGCATCTCGATGCATATGACCTGGACGTGTGCACCTAAGGATCCTTAAAATAAATCCCAAGGTAAAATCCCTTTTCCCCTTCTAACCGTGTTTGACTCTTGATTTTAAGACCAGGAAAAGGCATCAGTACTGACACTCACGATGCATTTGTTGAAGTTGCTCTTGGCCAGGAGCAACACATTCCCCAGGAGGGTGCGGAGGAAGGACGAGGGGGCAGCTGAGGGGGAGCCCCAGGTCCCAAACACGGAGTCACTCAAGGTCACCAGGACCTGCAGGCAGCCCAGTGGGTGGACCTTGCTGCAGATACCCAGAAATGCCCGCAGCTCCGGCTCCAGGCAGCTGAAGATCTCACTCAGCAGTTGGGCTGTGGCTTCTTCTGGCCTTAAAAACCAAACCAAACCATGGCAAAGGTCAGGAATTAACTGGGAAGGGACACTCCAGCCCGTGTCCTGTCAGAGCACCCAGTGTCTCCCATCACCCACGTACTGGCTCTGGCCCTTGGTGCAAGGAGGATCCTCTGGAGGTGCCGTGGGCTCTCGTCCCTTAGTGGCAGATGCCTGAAAAAAGATTGGAGTGGAAATTATCAAAGGGTCCCAGAATGGTTTGGGATGGAACCCAAACCCCCTGCCCTGGGCAGGGACACTTTCCACTGTCCCAGGCTGCTCCCAGCCCCAATGCCCAGCCTGGCCTTGGGCACTGCCAGGGATCCAGGGGCAGCCCCAGCTGCTCTGGGAATTCTATCCCAGCACCTCCCCACCCTCTCAGGGAGGAATTCCTTCCCAATATCCCATCTAAACCTGCCAAATGATGATTTCTCTGCTCTCCCTCAGCCAGGAACATGAGCTCTGGATTTATTTCTGCTGCCTCCTGTTGGAGTCCTGTTTAATGCTTGGAGACCCCTGATTTTCCTGGAGCTCTGAATGAAATTCCATTTCATTCTCCTCCTGAGCTTCCCCACTGCTGGTTCCTGGAGGATGAGAGCCCAGGAGAGCTCAGGTGGTACCCCATGGATATGCCAGGCTGGATAATGGGCCCGGAGAGGATACGGTGCTCACCTTCACCTCCAGCGCCTGCAGCTCCACGGAGTCGTGGCCCAGTCGGAAGAAGAATTCCTGCAGGAATTGCTGCTCCGAGGTGCAAAGGGGCTGCAGCTCTCTCAGCACCTGCTCCAACACCTGCTTAGAAACCACCTCTGGTCAGGAAAGCCTCTGGAATTCACTGGGGACACTGGAGCAGGGCCGTGTCCACCTGAGGGGACCTCGGGCAGCACACGGAGCTCCTCTGCCCCTGCTCCAGGGAGGGACCCCGGGGCGGGGTGGGACACGGAGCACCTCAGGCACCCCCAGCTCCGTACCTTGCTGATGTTCCCCCTGTCTGGGGCGTCCTCCTGGCTCTCCCTGCTCCCGGGGAGGCTCCACCAGGGCTGCTGCCTGTTCCCCACCGGCTTCTCCCACGTTTCCTGCAGACCTGCACGGGGTGTGGGATGTCAGAAATCCCATCCCTCTTGGATTCGCCAGCTCCTGGAGTCCTGGATATTTAAATTCTTAAATGTCTCCTTTTATGTCTGCCCTTATGCATTAATTGACCTTTTCCTGGTGCATTCGGATAAATGGGGAATTCAGATGAAATTCCCTTTTGTTCTCTGCCTTCTCACCTGATTCTCCCTCTTTTTCATTATTTTTATTTCGTTAAACTGCCTTTTTATTTCATTGATTGTGGCGTTTATCCCTTTGCTGCCTCGTGCTTACTCCTGAGAGCTGCAGTGTGGAAAATCCCAGGGAATAAGAGAATAAATCAGCACAAAAACCTGCAGAAGCCTCAGGAAAATTGTTTGCAGCTTCGTTTTGATGGTAACTTGCCATAAAAAATATCCAGGGGAGGTGGGAGTGGCTTTTTCTTGAAAAATGCCCTTTTAAAATTAAAATCTTTCACCTGGAAATAAATATATTTCTCCAGCATTGGCAGTTTTACCACCGGGGGCTTGGATTGAGTGGAAAAGTTGAAAAAATCCTTTGAAAGATGCCTTTAAAAAATCCTTTTCTACTCCCTGAAAGGAATCAGTGGGGAAACATCCGGATTATTTCCTAATTAATTCTAAAAATGGGACTCATTCCCCATTCCCAGAGGTCCCTGTGGAGTCAGGTCACCTCTCCTTCTCTCATAACATCCCAAATATCTTTATCTGAGCCACTCCCTGCAGGGCTTTCCCTTGGGAAGGATTTGTGAGCTCCACGCTGAGCAGGGATGAGGGATGAGCCAGCCCTGCTCCCGACCTCAGCCTTGCTAAAACCAGGACTAAATTAATGAGCTGCTTCCTAATCTTTTTCTCACTACAATATAATTTCACCAGCTGGGAAACAGCAAAACCAGGAAAAAATAAATCTTCCAACAGCAAATGGGAAAGAATTTCACAAGCCTATGGAAGAGGGGATGGGAAAATGAGAAAGGACTTAATTAGTGGCTCCCAATTAATTATAAACAGCTCGAGGTTGCCTTTTAAACTCTCCCATCGAGCAAGGCGAGGAATCAGCAGGTGGTGCCATGAATAAAATCCTCTGTGAGGGCGGGGAATCAACCCAAACAATTCACTGGGGTAATCGGGAGCAAGGAAGCGGCCTGGAGACCTGGACTGGGATATTTTCCAGCCGGGATGAGGGATATGGGACAGCGGGATGAGGGATATGTGACAGCGGGATCAGGGATGTTTTCCGGCCGGGATGAGGGATATGTGACAGCGGGATCAGGGATGTTTTCCGGCCGGGATGAGGGATATGTGACAGCGGG
>NW_024581134.1:6574074-6578878 GCF_017639235.1 Corvus kubaryi | reverse complement strand
GGATCAGGGATGTTTTCCGGCCGGGATGAGGGATATGTGACAGCGGGTTCAGGGATGTTTTCCGGCCGGGATGAGGGATATGGGACAGCGGGATCAGGGATGTTTTCCGGCCGGGATGAGGGATATGGGACAGCGGGATGAGGGATATGGGACAGCGGGATCAGGGATATGTGACAGCGGGATCAGGGATGTTTTCCGGCCGGTTTCCTCACAGCCCGGGCTCCACCCACGAGCAGAGCAAACAGCAGGAGAGACCTTGGATGAGCTTCCTGCAGAACTTCACCAAAGCCAAACAAAAACCAGCCCGGGGCCAGCCGGTTCTGCGGGAATATTCCAGCAGGAGGCTCGGGGAGCTGGGAGAGCCCTCGGGTGCTGGCCTCCTGCAGAAGGACACATGGAGAGCCAGACCAGGAATTTTGGCTGTGTCCTGGAGCTGGGAAGGGGTCACCTTCCCCTGCTTTGCCCCAGGACTGCAGAGGTGGCACAGAAAGCTCAGCCGTGACACTGCCAGCCCCGGGGAAGGTGCCACAACCTCTGTGGGGACAACTTGCTAAAAATTCCCTCTCTTCTCCCGAACCTCCCTCGGTGATGTTGTTCCAACGTTCTGCTCACATCAAGGACGGGATGGACAAGCCCAGCCCGGCCCGGGGCTTCCTGCCTGTCCCAGACCTGTCCTCACCCTCCGGAGCAGAGAAGGGACATCCCAGGACAGCAAAACTCAGCTTGTCCTGCCCGTGGAGCAACCCCAGCACGGGGCAGACACTTTGGGATGATTTCTACCAGAGCAGGAACACCTTGTAGCCATCAAGGTGTCCTCCCAAGGGTTTCCTCCTGGGCTTTCATCACTCCTGGTTTATGGACTCGTGTAGGAATTAAAGATGGATAAAACACTGGCAGGAAATCCCAGGTTTGACCCTGATGGCAGGGGATGGGGCAGGCTGGCTGCCACACGTGCCCCACACCACCTTTTGTCTAATTCAACGACGTTATTTTCGTGCAGGGTCTGGTGGTGGCCATTGGGGTGCCCTTAGGACTATTGAGGTGAAATTTTCCTCCTTTTTCCAGGTGTTTGTGGCAGCACTCTCCACCCTGCTTTGATCCCAGGGCTTGGAGGTCTCCTGTTCTCCCAGTGGCTGAGGGTCTTTCCCAGGGGAAGTGGTGCTGGGCAGGAGGAGCTGGGGGGGGGGTGGGGATGCTTTGGGTGTGAGGAACCCCAGAAGTGGGAGGCACCAACCCCAATCCCTTCCCTCGGCTCCATCCCCTGGCTCGGGATCTTGACACCGGTGATGAAGGAGGTGCAGAGCTGGAAGTGCTGACTCTGATGGACAAAACACACCAGTCTGACCTTCAAACTGGGCCAGACTGGCCTGGAAATTTCCATTACAGCCCTTTGTTTTGCTGAGGGAAAATGTGACTTGTAGGCCATAAAAAATTTCCAGAGGAGAGATCAGTTTCTCTTTTTATCTTCAGAAACACCTGACTGGAATATTTTGAGTCAGATCCAGCGATTTTGGTGGAAATGGGCACCTTGGGACAGCACAACCCCACAGTCAGCTCGCTGTGAAATCATTCCATAAATATTGCTGTGAATTCCCTCTGTCTTCCGGGACAGGCTTCCCCCTGCAGGGAAAAGTGTCTGAGGAATCCTGTGTGAAATATGGACCAGGCTGTATGAAATCATAAAATCACGGAATGCTTTGGGTTGGGAGTGACCAAAGAATCGCCTCCTTCCACCCCTGCCGTGGGCAGGGACACCTTGCACTATCCCAGGTTGCTCCAAGCCCTGTCCAACACAGTCTGGAACACTTTCAGGGATGGGGGAATTACAGGGTCTTCCTGGAGTCTTCTCCAGGCTGAACAACCCCAGATCCCTCAGCCCATACCCACAGGAGAGGAGCTCCAGCCCTTGGAGTAGGTGAAGGCAAGGAAAGAGGAAACTTGGTGGGGATTTTTCAGGAGATAATGGTGGAGTGGGAACTCTGGGAATCTTTGAGAGCTGGGGAGAAGGGACCTGACAATGGGTTTTGTTTTCCAGGCTTTTCCACATCCCCCTCTCTCTCCTACGGCTCCTCAGGATGCCATCCCAGCCACCCCTGTGTCATTCCTGAGCCCTGCACAGGGAAGGGAACAAAAGCTCTGGCTCTGAGGAGCAGCTGAACAAAACTGGGGAGTTCATGGAGCCGAAGCTCCCACAAACACCGCCTGGTGTGGAGCAGAGTCGGCTTTTCCCATCCTGCCAGCCGCCGAGCCAGGGAACAGAGTCCTGGATCAAACCTGGGGAAGCCACCTGTGCTGGAGGTGACTGTCAGCTTCCCTGGTGCAAACAAACCCTGCCCAGCAGCACGAAGGCTGGATTTTAATCAGATTTTAGTCACTCACTTCCTTTTCTTCTTCCCAACAGGGACATCTTGGCCTGTTCAAAAAGGGCTTTGATTTCCCGCTCGTAGAGCCTGCCGAGGTTCTGGGAGTAGACCTGGAATGGGGAGAAATGCCCAGCTGAGAGCAGAAAAGACCAAATTTGGGCACTTCAGACCTTCTCCTCCAACACAACTCTGCCACCTCCCAGCCTTCTGTTGGGCTCCAGGTTGGCCGGACATTCCCAGAAGGACCAAACTCCAGAAGCTCCTGGGTTCCACGGCTCTGGTGAGACCCAGCTCCCGTCAGGAATTCCCCAGCTGGACCAGTCTGTTCCCAGGGAATGGTTTGCAGCATTTGTTGAGGATTTCAGCCATACCTTGGCAAGGTCCCAGAACAGAACAGGGTTGATGTTCCTTAGCCAGGCCATGAGGGGTGTGTAGGGCAGCAGCTCCTCGTGGTGGGGCCCATGGCTTGGGGCAGCCACGATGCCAATGGGGTGAGCAAGAGCAGGGGCCTGAGAGTTACCCTAAAGGGACAGAAATGGCAGAAAAAGTCAAATAAAACCACCTCCAAAAGCTTCATAATCACCCTTGAATTTCCAGCTCTGAAATTTCCGAATTTCTGACAATTCCACTTTTCTGGCATTCCCAGTTCCATGTTTGAGAAGCAAATCCCAAGCTGCAGCACTCGTAACTCGAGTTTTAATCCCATTGTCTTGGAATGATTCGTGGCTGGCCCATCAGTAACACGTGGGGCACTCCAGAGAAACACTGGAGATCAGGAGAGAACACGGGAGAAAAGCTCCTTGTGGAGGAACATTGTCCTGCTGAGCCCTGGCAAGTGGATCTGCCTCAGGGGGTGGGATGCAATGGAAAAGAAGGATTTTCCAGGGTCTGGTGGTGCTGGGACACAGAGCTGTGCAGGTGGGATGGGATTGGGGCAGGTTCAGAGCAGATCCAGGTGGAAGAGTTCCCTCAGGAATGTGTCCAGTCAAGGTCTGTGAATCTCCGAGGACGGAAATCCCGCAGCTCCCTCCCAGTTCCCTTCCCAGAGCCACTGCTTGAAACCAAACGCCAAAGACCTAAGGAAGTAAGGATCTGGGAAGGAAATCTGTGGGATTTCTGCCCACAGGGATCTTTTCCACCGAATCTTTTAAACTGCCAAATCAGCACTTGAAGGTGTAAATCAAAGGATCACAGGATTGGCGTTTATCCTGGGATTTTAGGTTACAAACAGATCAACAACCCCCAAAGCAAAATAAGAAAACCTGAAGGAAAAATCTGCAGGCCTGAGGACTTGAAGCCTTTGACCAGAGGGATTTGGGGAGCGTGGATTTCTCCTACGTCCCTGGAAAATTAACCTGAGGGCTGGGGAACGGTGACCAGGGGAAGGTGTGGGGGAAGATCTCTTTGGAGAGACACTTCGGGAAAATCCTGTCCCGGCAGCATCGCCTGCACGACTGGCCCGGCTTTCCCAGAATATCCCGATGTCCCAGGATTTGGAGCTGCCATGGAGAGTGGAGCCCACCTGCAGCTCGAAGATGCTGGTGATGTGGTTGATGAAGGAGCTCTCAAAGTTCTGCTTGAGGGTTTCAAACAGGATCAGCTGCTCAGCCACCGCCTGCAGCTTCCGGTAACCTCGAGGGGAAAAAAAGGATATTTTGGGATTTGAGGGGATTTGGGGGGCGGCGCTGCAGACCCACATCCCTCAGAAAACTGGGAACTCAGACAGAACTCCTGAGCTAAATCCACCCAAAAGCCAACGAAGGGGGAAAAGCTTTCCTGTGGTGCCAAGGAAATACAGACAAAGAGTTGAAAATAAAACTTAAGAAACCAAAAATAATCCACGAGTCCGACCTCAGCCAAGGAGACACGCCCAGTCTCACCACAAGGAAAACTTGGAATTTCCTGCCAGGATCAATCCCTGTGCGCTGCCAGGATCCAAGAGCTCCCACATCCTGCCACAATGAATTGTTGTTTTTCCGTGCTGGAGCACAGACAGCACGGAGCACGTTTCCCACCCACGGCTCTCCCCAGCTCCTTTCCGAGCTCCAAGGGGTATTGTCCACCCCTGGCAGGACACACGGCCTCACACCCAGGGCTTTAGAGGGATTGTGGAGACAGCTGGCAGGGGTTGACCCCAGTTCCAATGAGAACTGGACTGGCCAGTGTCTAAATCCAGCGGAAGCTGCCAGCAGAGCTGCTCCTGGAGTCTGGATGCTCCAGGCTGGCCACTGACAGCATGAATTGGAATTCTCTGGGAATGGAGCCAATCCGGGCTGGGAGAGCTGGGGGTGCTCACCTGGAGAAGGGAAGGACACAGGGAGAGCTCAGAGCCCCTGGCAGGGCCTAAAGGGGCTCCAGGAGAGCTGCAGAGGGACTGGGGACAAGGCATGGAGGGACAGGACACAGGGAATGGCTTCCCAGTGCCAGAGGGCAGGGCTGGA
>NW_024581134.1:6559168-6573674 GCF_017639235.1 Corvus kubaryi | reverse complement strand
CTGTGCCAGGGCCTGCCCACCCTCCCAGGGAACAATTCCTTCCCAATCTCCCATCCAGCCCTGCCCTCTGGCACTGGGAAGCCATTCCCTGGGTCCTGTCCCTCCATGCCTTGTCCCCAGTCCCTCTGCAGCTCTCCTGGAGCTCTTTAGGCCCTGCCAGGGGCTCTAAGGTCCCCTCTCCAGGTGGACACCCCCAGCTCTCCCAGCCCCTCTGACCATGGGCACTCATCTCCCACAGCACCAGCGATGCTCCCAACCTGCGCGGCCCCGCTCCCAGAATTCTGCTTCCCCAGCACACCCAGGGACTCCATCCCGCCCCACCAGCTCTGCCCAGAGCTTCCCATTTATTAATTGTTCTTTAATTAGAGCCAGAAGCCTCCCCCAAGCCTGTCCCCGCCACCCCTTCAGGCTGTGGCCACGGGGAGCATCCCCGGTGACACCGAGGGGACAACGCTGCTGGAAGGGGCTCTCCAGAGGCTCCAACTCCGGGAACAGGAATAGAATCCAGCTGCAGGCAGCACAGAGCTGCTGCGAGCTGCCTGCAGTTCCACATGTGTTGGGATCCTGGAATTCTGGAGGAATATCAATGTCCAAATCAGAGCCTTTGGCCTCCCGGTGTCCCGGCCGTGCCGTCCTTCCCTTTGGAAAAATCAACTTTTCCTTGCTGCCAGTGCAGGGATTTCTGTGATTCCCAGAACAGCTGGGCTGGAGGAGGGTGATTAATAGGGGAGAGGAAGCCAAGGTGTTACCACTGGGATGTGGGGAAAACATTTAAATGGATGCATGGGCTGGTCCAGCTCGCTGGGATTAATAACATTTAATGTCAGAGATTAGGGCTCGGAAATGGAAATGTTCATTAATTAATTTGTATTAGTGGGAAGTCACATTTATTCATTAGAGGGCATTAAAATAATGTATTCAGTGGCGTCTTTCATCTCCAAAAACTTAATAAAGATGTATTTGTTGCTCTCCCAGGGTGTTTTATAGCTGGGAACAGTCACAAAGTGCCTGAATTCCTCGTCAGGAGCTGACAGGAACAAGCCTCGGGAGTTTGGGCTTCCAGATTAACTTCCGAGTGTGTAATAAGTCATATATGGGAACACAGCAAACACTGCAGCAAAGGAGGTTGGATTTAGGGTTTGTGGTTTCTTGTATGGTTTAGGGTATTTCCTTTGGCTTATTTTTTTTCCCCTTTTTTCCTTGGTTACCAACCATAAAATCCCAGACATTTCAGCAGCAGATAAATGCTCGCAGCAGCTTTCCCAGGTTTTTTGTTCCAGCACTTAAAGGGGAAATTTCCTCTGCAGAAATGCAATAAATCACAGCAGCTCCCATGGAGTCAGTAAAGCTCGGTAGTCAAAAATCATGGAATGGTTGGGGTTGGAAAGGACCTAAAAGCCCATCCAGTTCCATCCACTCAGGGACGGGAGCCAGGGATGCTGAAGGATCCTCTTGCGGGTGATCCTTGAGCTCCTTGGTTTCATTTTCTCCCTTTCCCTTTCAAATCTATGGAAAAGCACAGAATCCTGGAGTGGTTTGGGATGGAAGGGACTTTAGAGACCATGTGGTTCCAGCACCTTCCACTGCCCCAGGCTGCTCCAAGCCTCGTCCAGCCTGCCCTTGGACAATTCCATGGATCCAGGGGCAGCCACAGCTTCTCTGTGCCAGGGCCTCCCCACCCTCCCAGGGAATTCCGGAAACATCCTGTGCCTTTTCTACTGGCCCTTCCTCCTGGTTTATATTTTCCTTTTCAATCTCCTTCCAGCTCTGTTTCATTTGCCCGCCCTTTTCCTTCTCCCTGGATGCTGCTTTTCCTTCTCTAGGGATCCCTTTTGCTGCTTTCCCTCCCTCAGCCATCCCCAGACCCACCCCACAGTCAGGCCCTTCCCTTCATTTGCTCCTGGAATTTCTCCCAGGTCACGCTCCCAGAGCGAAGGGAAGAGCTGCCGCTGCCCAGAGCCTCAATCCCTCATCCCAGGCACGTCCGTGGCTCCGTACCTCCTCCAGCCCCTGGAGCTCCCGGCTCAGCTGCTCTGCGAAGGCCACGGAGTTGTCCAGCAGGGGCTCGTGCTCCTCCATCAGCTCCAGCACATCCGCAGCTTCCTCCGGAGTCACCTCCTGGTACGCGCCCAGCTCCTCCCGGAGCTCAGCCTCCTTCCCGTCCTCCTGGGGCCTCTGCATCCCTGGGAGATGTGGGAACGGCCAGAGCCTTTTGGTGAGGTCGTTTTAGCAGCCCTGCTCAAATTCCGGCCCACTGAGGCCGAGCGATGAGTCCAAGAGTCGGAATAAGATCACAGAGTGGGGCAAAGGAAGTTGGATGTGGGATGAAGGGTGAGCTTCGTAAGAGGGACAAGATGGATATTGGGCTTGGCTTGGGTTGGGATTTTCCTCGCTCACCTCTCCAGGATCATGTGCTGGGACACCCCGATGTGTCACACAAAGCTGGGACAAATTCCAGAGGTGAAGAAACTCCTCGATTCAAATTAGAAACTCCTCTAAGTTAAATTGGACACGAGGAAGGTTTTGACAATGCAGATGGGCAGGCCCTGGCACAGGGTGCCCAGAGCAGCTGGGGCTGCCCCTGGATCCCTGGCAGTATCCCAGGCCAGGCTGGACATTGGGGCTTGGAGCAGCCTGGGACGGTGGAAGGTGTCCCTGCCCATGGTCCTTACAGTCCCTCCCAGCCCAAACCCTCGTGTTTCTGTGAAATGGACTGGAAGTCGCGTGTTGGAGAGTTAAATACACACATAAATAATATCTATATATAATACAGCTTCTATCCACAAATCTCTTCATTTCTTGATGAGGGCGTGTCACCAGGCCCCTGCCCTGGTGTTACCAACACTTTGCTCACCTCCCCAAACCGCATCCAGAGATTCCTGGAAATGAGACAAACTGTGTTCATACTCCCAGCCTGGCTCCGTGTCTCCAAGGGCAGTGGGTAAAGCAATGGCTGTGCCTCCAGACCCCCAAACCCAGCTCCTGCTGCCCCTCTCTCCCTGGCACCACCTCACCCTGTCCCATCACCCGCATCCACTGCCTGAATTTATTCACCTTTCACTGATGGGGACGCTGCCAAAAGCCCAGAGCACTCTGAGTGTGATGAGGCTATTAATTAATTAATTCATTAATTACCTTCCACTGCACCCGAGGGGACGTTCACAAAGGGGACAGCGCCGGTTCAGCTTCCACAAGCACCTCAGGAAGGCTTTCCTCTCCTCCAAGCTGCTGGAGGTCCACTCGTAACGCTTCTCCAAGTGCAGCTCAAAGTCCAGGCCGGCCTAGACGTCCACAGGTAATTAACACACCAGCTAATGAGGTTCAACCAGTCCTGGCCCAGCACTGCTCCTTAAATTCCACTTTATAAAACCCCTCCTCGTTTTACTGCACTTTTGGGGGATGAGTGATGGGTTTTGATGGTGGCCAGTGGCAGATGCTTGGGATCAAAAGCATTCCAAGGGCAAGCCCGGAGTTCTGGTGCCTTCAGGGTTCCCTGGCAGCTTCCAGCATCCCATGATCCAGGAGCTCCCCGAGCTGGAGGTTGGATGCACAGCCCTGTGTTTAACAGCCCTTGAAGGAGCTGCTGTCCCTGCTCTCCTCTGACGGTTTGGGGGGATTATTCAGAGCGTTGGCACTCCCAGCATCCTGTGGGAATGAGCTCGGAAGTGCTGAGTTGGAAAGGGTGAGCAACTGGAGGGAAGAATTTGGGATAAATCCAGCACACACCCCACCCCCACTGCAGATATTCCCTCTGCAATCCCCATCCGGCTGAAATCTCTAAGCTCTCTTCACTCCAGACTGGGAACACCCGGAGAAATCCCAGAAAGATTTCCACAAGCTCAGCCCTGAAATCCCTCTGGAAGCAGTGTGGGATCAGCTGGATCACCCAGCAGCCCCATTTCCTGGCAGGGGAAGGAGAATGGACAGGGAAAAAACCCACCCCTGGCTTTTCCCGTGTTGTTTCCATCCATAGAAGTGTTTCCATCTCCCCGTTCCCAAGGGGTGCTGCCTCCTGGAGGGGAGCTCCAGCCACAGGAGGTGCAGTTTGGCCACTGAGCTCCGTATGAGTGGAAAGAACAATGGAGGCTGCTGAGCTTAGAATATCCCACAGCTGGAAATCCCTTCCCGCACCATCCCAGCTCTGCAGCCCAGCCTGATCCTCCTGGAGGGTTTCTAATTGTGGGCACTAATCAGCATCGCAGCCTCGGGGAGCTGCCTGGGATCACTGCACTCCTCAAACCCCTTCGCTCCTGGCAAGGTTGGAGTGACACTTCCACCCATGTGCCAGCCCCTGGGATGGCACAGAATGGGGAGGAGCCGGTGGCACTCGGGGTTATGGAGTGTCTTGTGAGGAGCTATTAAAGCAGGAGGATGTTAATTAATCGCCTCGTGAATATTCATGATGTTTTGGTCAAGGCAGCTGGAGATGAGCTGTGCCAGCGTTTGCTGGTGCCAGGGAAAGTCTGGTTTGAATTCCAGCCGGTGAGCAGGTCCCATCTTGGGAATGGCAGGGATAATTCCGGCTGTCTGCGTGCAAGGAGCCAGGAAGGGGCAAGGGAGAGGCTCCAGGCCTGGTGAAGGGAAGAGAGGATCAAGGAATGGTTTGGGATGGAAGGGACCTTAAAGCCCATTTTGCTCCTTCCACTATCCCAGGCTGCTCCAAGCCCCGTCCAGCACTGCCAGGGATCCAGGGGCAGCCACAGCTTCTCTGGGAAATCCATTCCAGCCCCTCTCCACCCTCACAGGGAAGGATTCCTTCCCAATATCCCACCTATCCCTGCCCTCTGGCAGTGGGAAGCCATTCCCTGTGTCCCGGCACCAGCAGAGGAGGATGTGGAGAGGTCATCCTGCCCGAAGGAAGGTGAATGGGGAGGAGGCTGCAATCTAAAAATACATCTGGAAAGGCAAAGAGCTGCCTAAAGGACATCACGGCACGACGGGAATGAGGGGGGAGGAATACAGGCTGGGAATTACAGGAAAGAGAACCAGGCTGTCTCTTTGCCTCCCAGCAGGAGGGGGGCAGGAATACGCCAATATTTAAGATCAGTATGATCAGTTAATCCCATGGGACGGCAGATGAGGGGGGAAAGACTGAAAATCCTGGAGGTATCCTCTCCTCCGAATTCCTGAGGAGCCAAAGTGGTTGGAGGAGCCAGGCTCACCTGCTGCAGGAGCTCTCAGGTGTGGCGGGAGCACCTTCTCGCCTTGAGTGCAGGAAATGTCAGGTAATGAGGGAGCAGAGCAGATCTGCATTGGGATTTTTCCTTCCAGCCATGCTGTGCTTCAGTTGTCCTGGGTGTAAAACTGGGAAGCTGCTCTTTTTTATTTTCGTGTTTATGGAGCCCCAGGCGTGTTGCCAAAGCTCCGGGAACATTCCCATTAATAAAAACCCTCATTATCCCAACTTTAACGGTGCTCTGCCAGCCCCAGCAGCAGAAAGGGAGGATCTCATCCAAACTGTGTTTCCCCAAAACCTTAACATCACCCTAAAGGCACAAATTCCCGCTGACTCCAGCCTTCCTTAATCCCTCTCTCAGTAAATCCAATCCTTAAATCCCTTATGGAAATGTCTGTGGAGGAGCTTTGTCCCCATGGCCAGATGGGCCTGGCTGTGTCCTGCCAGCGCTGGAGGCCGGACAAGAGCAAAGCTCTGCAGCCTCCCAGGGCTGCTGCAAACAGCTCCAGAGGTCCTGGGCTTTCCATGGAAGCCCTGTCTGTGCAGCGCCAGGGAATCATGCAACAGGCTTGGAAAAGAACTCCAAAATCAATCCAGCCTTGGAGTGAGCAGCACCCTGAGCACTAAGCCACGCTCAGGTCAGGTATTTGGCCAGCCTGACCTTCCTCAATTAGAGATGGATGATCCAGGAAGGAAGGAAATCCCTCAGCATCGCCTCAATCTCTTGGACACAGGGGGCATCTCCCTGCAAAACCCAGCCAGGCCGGGGAGATGATCCATAAAAGCTGTGGCTGCCCCACCCCTGGGAGTGTTGGAGCACCCTGGGCTGTGGAAGGTGTCCGTGCCCAGGGCAAGGGGGGAATGGGATGGGCTTTCAGGTCCCTTCCCACCCAAATCCCTCTGGAATTCTGTGATGCCTGGGTAGCAGGAGGTTGGGTTGGAAGGGATCTTAAAGCTCCTCTCTGTCCAACCCCCACCACAGGAGATGTTATTGGGATGCTTTTCCACTCTCAGCAGACCCAGCAACATCAGGATTCCTGGGAATTCAAGGCCTGTAGGTCCTGGATGAACACTCGGAGACCACCCAGGAGCTCTTTCAGAGCCTCTGGGCTGCGTGGGGAGGGGAAAATCCCAAGTGGCCACAACTAAAACCTCGAGTTCTGCAAATGTTTGAGTGAGAACCAGGGGTAAATAAAAATACAGCCTGCCTTAAAATAATAATAATAATAATAATAATGATAATAATAATAATAATAATAATATTTACAACGGGCACTGGGAATTTGGAGGAGGAATTTGTTGTTGAATTTCTGGCTCTGCAGTGAGCTGAAAGCAATGAACAACTCCTTCCCAGTTACTCCCTCAGCTCAGCCACACATTTAAGGAGCTTGGAATCACACCCCCAGTTATTAAAAATTCCTACCAAGCCTCTGATTCCCCCAAAATAAAAACAAACTTATGCTGAAATGCTTCTGTCGCCACCGCATCCCTCTGAATGAAGGCCCTCTCTGGGTTATCCTGGCTCCTCCATCCCTGTCAGGTTTTCAGCCTCTCCAATGGCACTTCCCTCCCCACACCCATTTTCCAGCACTAATTCATTTTGAGCAGCACTTGAACTCCAGGAAAATGATGGAAAGGCAGAGTAATAGAGGGCTCCTGGATGAGTTAATTTGGGAAGCGCGACACTTCCCGGGGCCGGAATTGAAAAGCTGTCGGCAGCAGAGCAGGATCTCCCCCCCTCCACCCCATCATCCAGACACAACCTGAGAGACTTGAAGATGTCAGGGAAAGCTTCCTGAAATTCCCTGAGAGGCGCCCATCACCCATCCAGCTGCCGGCGGCCGGGGAAAGCGCCTTGGGAAAGGGAAGAGCGGGCAAAGATTTACCGGGAGAAATGCAGGGGGTTCCGTGGTGAGGAGTCTCAGAACAGGAAACGATTTGTGGGTGAAATGAAAGCCCTGAGAGCAAAACAGGAAGCCTGAAGAACCTGAGCGAAGCCCTGAGCGTGAGGCCGGGGCAGGAAATCCCCAGGTGCACGAGGAGCATCGGAGCTGCAGAGGGGGCAAAGCAAAGCGAGATCGCTCCCCATTTCCTCTTTGTTTGTTACAGAGGCAAAATCGGGGTTAAATCATCTCCATTTCCTCTTTGTTCGATTAAAAAGTCAAAATCGGGGTTAAATCATCTCCATTTCCTCTTTGTTCAGGTAAAAAGTCAAAATCGGGGTTAAATCATCTCCATTTCCTGTTTGTTTGTTACAGAGGCAAAATCGGGGTTAGATCATCTCCATTTCCTCTTTGTTCGATTAAAAAGTCAAAATCGGGGTTAAATCATCTCCATTTCCTATTTCTCTGTTAAAAAGAACCTGTATCAGGATCAAATCACCTCCATTTCCTATTTCTTGGTTAGAAAGAGTTAAAATCGGGGTTAAATCACCTCCAGTTCCTATTTCTTGGTTTAAAAGAGTCAGTCTTTTCAGAGAGAAGTGTTTCCTCCATCTGAGCTCACCTGTCACCCACTAACCCCGGAACTGCAGCTCCAGGGGGGATTTGTTTGGGATTTTTCTTTCTTTTCCTGACTTTTTTTTTTTTTTCTTCATCCCCCTTTTTAAAATTCACCTCCCAGTGCCAAAGACAGGAAAATCCCAGCTGTCCCAACCCTTCCAGCCCCGGCAACGCCCCCTCCTGTGGGTGCTGGTGTGGGTGCTCAGCATTAAGGGTTTGGTGCAGCGCAGGCTCCACGGATTTAGATCATCCCCAAAAAAATCAGGGAAAAGGGAAAACCAAATGGAACATGGTGGCCCGGTGGCACTGGAGGGGTGGCACAGCCAGGCCTGGCGTGTCCCTCGCTGTCCCCAGCAGGACGCCGCCATTCAGATGCAAACAGGGTGATTAATTAAACATCAAGCCTCGCTTTTTTTTCCTCCGCGTTTTCACCTCCGCTGCTCTCCGCTCACATTTTTCTGGCCTGCTGGGTTTCTTCATGCCCCAGATAACTCCGCCGCTCCTTGCAGCCGCCTGCTCCTCGTTCATTTTTCATGAAGACTTTTCCTGCTCGGCTCTCGTGCTCCGAGTCTCGCCCGAAATCGAGGGCGCTCTTTGTCTTTAGCTCTCGATTTGCCTCCCTGCACACCGAGACAAACCCACGCTCCTTGCTGGAGCTGCATCCCAGGAGAGCCCATTCCTCCCCTCTTCCCTGCTGGCAGTGAGCTGAGTTTGGGACTGGAGGTGTTCCCGCTTCGTTTTCCGGGCAGGAATTGGTGAAACCAGTGGGAAGATGGAGAAATGGCCTTTTCTGGGCTCTTCTGGGTGGAACCACCGTGCAGACAGCTCTGAAAAGCTGGGAGGGTGGAAACAGGTTCAACAGATGGTATTTAAGGTCCTTTCCCAAACCCAAACCATTCCATGGCTCTATGAGATCCAAGAGCTCATGCCGGGGTAGTGCAAAGCCTCCCGTTAACTTCTCCCGACATTCCCGGATTTACAAACTCCGCAGCTTTCCCGCCCGTCTCTCCACACCCGGGATAAGGAGCAGGGCTGTGGAGAAGCCACTGCTGGGGGATCCCTTGCAGGCTGTGGAGCAGCAGCCTGGAGCCAGCGGGAGGTGGGGAATCAGGCCGGGAAGCAGCTCCCTGCCAGGGCGGCAGGAGATGGATGAGGCATGACCGGCCCCTGCTCTTATCCCATCCCTCTTCCAGAGAGGATGGCTGGAGGAGCAGCAGCAGAGAGGGATCGGGATGTGCAGACCCAGAAAAGCAAATCTTTGCTCTCTCCTCTTTCCCACACAGGAATTACACCTGGGATTATCAAAACCTCACCAATCAGCGTTTTAATCTGGGTTCTGAGCTCTTCCACGTCAGGGAAGGGCAGAGCAGCAGAATCCAGATTTATGGGAGAGAAGATATTTCAGGAGAAGCCGTTTGTTCTCTTCCACACCCCATGAAGTCCCCAGGAGTTATTCGTGGGTCCCGCCCAGTGCCTGGGGACAAAAACCGCTCTGCAAATGAAGAGGCAAAGCTCCAAAAGACTCAAAGCAGCAGCTTTTGAGGTCACATGGAATTGCCCTGGGGAAGCCACAGCCTCGGGGTTCCAGCTGGAAAAATGGCTCCACAGTTTGGGAAAACTGGTTGGAGTGTTCCTAAGGATAACCCAGGAACTGCTGATCCTGGCACGGGCAGCCTCTTCTCTGGAAGATCACATCCAGGTCTGGTCAGACAGAGCAGCTGGGGCTGCCCCTGGGTCCCTGGCAGTGCCCAAGGCCAGGCTGGGCATTGGGGCTTGGAGCACTCTGGGATAGTGGGAGGGGTCCCTTCCCTTGGCAGGGCTGGGGTGGGATGAGCTCTAAAGTCCCTTCCCCTCCAAACCATTCCATGATTACATTCTCCCTTCCAAAAAAAAAAAAAAAAAAAAAGAGGTTGGGAAGGCACTGCTTTGTTAGAGGGAAGAGTGGGAATGGGTTTTGCCTCAAATCCTTTCATGGCAAATTCCCACAGGATGATTTCCCAACCCCCCCGGGTTTCTCCCTTTGCAGCCAGAAAGGAAGCACACCCAGGGATGCAGGGAAGCTGCAGCATTTGGGATCTCCCAGCCTGGAACCCTGTGGCTGATCCCTTGTACTGCCTGGAGGATCAGCTCTGGCTCCATCCCAGATTTTTGGGGGGCTCTTTCAACCCAGAGCATTCCCGGGGTGCTCAGCTCGGATCCACGGCTGCATTGACCATCCCAGGGAGCGGAGGCAGAGGGGACAGGAGGGACTGGGCTCCTGGGGCACGGTGGGGACCTGATTTTTGCAGGGTGGACAATTCCAGGGCCATCCCTTCCCTCTGGAAAAGCTCCCGATGCCACAGGGACCTTCACCTTTCTGTGTGAGCTCCCTTGGCGAGCTCTGGAGCGGATCCCGAGTCACTGGTGGGTGGTGACAGGGCTGCGCACCCTCATCCTCCGCTGCGTGCCAGGTTTTTGGGATGCTCGGCGGTTTTTTGGGATGCTCCAGAGGCGGAGACCCCACTAGAGGGTGCTGGGATTCACCGAAAGGCTCTGCGTGCTCCCGGGCCATCCCTGTGAGGTCCTGCAGCCTCATTCCCTTCGCTCGCTGCTGATTTATGTCCAGCACAGCCAGAGCTGGCACAGCTCTAAACTGGTTTGGGTTTATGGCCCCACTTCCTCCTTTCTTCCTCTTTGCCCTCGAGTCAACACGGCCGACAGGTGCAGTGAGCCCGAGGGATGGGGATCACAGGCTGGGCTGTTCCCAAATCCCTGCGCATACAGCACCCACGGAGAGGCCCCTTCCCCACCCCAGGGACCTCCAGCAGAGCTGGAAAGGGCTGGGAGCTGCAGTTCCAGGCTTGGTGGGTGAGAGGTGAGCTCCGATGGAGGAACCAACCCCGAAATCCAAACCCAACCCAGCACCAAGCAGGTTTGGAAAAGCTTTTCCTGTTAATCCCCAGCTGAGGATCCTGCCCGGCACACCCAGGTCAGGCTCTGGTGGTCCCAGGTGACCCCACAGTCCCTGAGAGCCTCTCCCAAGCCATTTATGGCCATTTTTTGGCGTGTGTGTCCCCACCCCGGTGTCACATCGGATGGAACTCTGTGTGACACACGTCCAGATGAGATAAAGGTTTGATCCAACATGAATTATAAACTAAAAATGAGAATTTTCCCTCTTTCCCCCGATGTTTGCAGAGTTCCAGCCCAGTGAGATGGTGATAAATGTAATGAATTCTAATTAATCTCTATTAATTCATCACGCTGAGCAGGCTATTAAGATTTCTTTTTCTGATAGACTGTACAGATAATCAGATTAATTGAATTTAATTATGTCTGGGGGGGAGGGAGAAGAGAGAACTGGATACAGGGAAAAGTGGGACTCGTCTGGATTTTCCTGCCAGCTGGGAATCCCACAGGAGCTGATCAGCTGGAATTCCAGGGATTTTGCTCCCTGACTTTTTAGATGAACTGGAATGATGGCTCCAGCTCTGACCATCAGCTCTGCCCAGGCCACCCCTAAGCCATGTCCCCAAGTGCCACATCCGCAGGGCTGTGGAATCCCTGCAGGGATGGGGACGCCAGGGCTGGAGGAGAATTTCTGTGGAGAAATCCTCCCTAACGTCCAACCTGGACCTCCCCTGGCACAACCTGAGGCTGTTTCCTCTCGTCCCATCCCTTGTCATGGATGTCATTTGTCACTTGTCAGGATGAAGTGAGCAGTGAGCACTGCCTGAGGGAGATGCTGCAGATCCCCCAGAAAAACTCATCCAGTGGCAAATCCAAGCTCGGTTAGGAATGAAAGCCCTTGGAAAGAGCAGGGATGCTCTTCACATCCACCAGGGCCACCAAGATCCCAAATCCCTGCTCTGCTCTTGTCCAAGGCTCCTCCTGGGCCGGAGGAAAGCAGGAGGGAGGGAATTTGGGACACATTTCTCCAAAAATGGTTCCTTTCCCCGCTTCCAAACGCTGCTGACAGGAGATGGAGGAGCCAGGCAGGCTCAGACTGCTGAAGGCCAGGAAGAACGGGCAGAGAACACCCTTGGGAATGTCCAGCACTTGGGAAATGTCCCTTTGTCCCCCAGGGCAGGGCTGAACACCCCTGCTTCAGGATGAGCAGTTCCAAAGTGTCCATCCAGGAATGGGATGGGATGGGATGGGATGGGATGGGATGGGATGGGTGGACACTCACTTGGCAAACCTTGCTCGGGATGGAAGCAGGTCCCTGACACTGCATTCCCATCATCCCTGCGCTGACAGTTCCGGTCCCCTCAGAGCATCCCAGAAAACCCTCCCGTGGCGATGCCGCCAAGCCCCGGATCCTCAGCTGCTCCCCCACTCCGGGAGGAGCTCCCAGCCCCGTCCTCACCTTCCTGCGCTCTCCCGGGCTGAGCCCCCCTAATGAAAAGCCAATTAAAGTGCACCATTAACAAGCCTTTTCCTGCCTTGTCCAACCCGATCTGTCACCGCAAACCCGCGACAGCCGCGCTGCGAGGTGGCAGCCGCTGCTAAAAATGGCCCGGATCAGATGTGGCAGTGAATTATTGAAGGAGTCTCCGACTCCGCCGGGGTCAGACGGGTGTGGCCGCTGCGTCCCCAGGGCTGCAAAGCCACCTGAGCTCCGGGCAGAAGCAGATTAACCCCTTTTTATAGAAGCTGGCAGCGGCTGGAGTTCCCAGGATATTCGTGGCGACCCAGGGAGAGCGCGGGGCTGGCTCAGGCGCGGCCACCGAGGGGACGTCGCTTCTGTCGCCCCTCTTAACTTCAGGTGCTCAGAGCTCCGTGCTCCCGGCGGACCTGGGCGGCTCAGGAGGAGGGAGGAGAAGGAAAAGAGCAAAAGATGGGGTTTAGGGATGCTGGGGATGGTTTCCTGCGGATTTATGGGAATCTGGGAGCCTGCACGGGGTCAGTGATTCCAGGCTGGGAGCCCCTTCACCCCTGAGCTCCTCTCACTCCAAACCCCACGGTGGGATTTTAGTTAACCCCAGAGAGGGAATGGCAGGAGGAAAACCCTTCCCGGGGGCGGGGAATGAAGGAGAAATGAGGATGGGGAAGAGGGAGACGGAGCTGGGAGCACCAAGAGGAGCAGGGATGCTGCAAAGGGGGATTTTTCCACCCATGGAGATGCAGCCAGAAAGGATTAAAAAGAATTCAATGCCCCAAATGTCTTAAAAATAATTCAGTGCCCCAAATGTCTTAAAAATAATGCAGTGCCCCAAATGTCCTAAAAATAATTCCGTGCCCCACAGGAGTCTGGCACTCAGGGATTCTGTTGCCTTTTTAGGACTTTTTAGCTCCACTTTGTTTAAGGATGAAAGATTCCTGCCTCCAGTCCTGGCTCGTGAATCATGGCCGTGGCACCGAGGAATCCGAACCCCTGCGTGGACCCTTCTGACATCCATGAATTAGGGGATTTTTCCTCTGCTAAATATTCCTGCCTGCACAGGCAATTCCCTTTGTTATCTCGGGATAAGGAATGGATGGAGCAGCAGCAGTGCTCTGGGACATCCTTGCAATGTGATGGGTCATGGGATCCTCATCCCAGCAGGGCTCACAATCGATTTATTATATTTTATATTTTTTTATCATTTAGCCGAGGAAAAATCAGGCACTAGAAACATTTGTGTCTCACTTCCAGCTTACACTCCTCGATCCTTAAGAATACAAATTCAAGGAGTTTTTGAGGAGATTTGGGGTGGCACAAGGGGTTTTTAGCAGTGCTGGAGAGCGGGCAGGATGCTCTGGAGGGGGATGGGGAAGATGAGGCACTGTGGGGTGAAGGGATTTGTGTCCAAGCTCAGAAAACATGGGAATAGCAGCCGGGAAGTGATTCCAGGGCCTTGCTTGCAATCACTCCGTGGAATCCCAGAGTGGACACAAACAAACCCTCATTAAACCCTTCCATGCCTTCTCTTGGGATGGGGATGAATCATCTTCCACTCTTGTGGTTAATAAAACTCTCCAGAAGCCCAAGAGGGACCCAAATTCCTGCTCCACTCTTCTTGGAAGAACTTGTAAAAGAGGCTTTATAAAACCTCTTGGGAACTTCTCCTGAGTTTCCAGACCCCCTGGTCGCTTCCATGGTGCCAAACATCTTCCCCTTCCCTGGAGATCCCGTTCCCAGCTGCCTCTGGACACATCAGGCGTGGCGTGGGTGGTTTCCATGATTTCCACAGCAGCTCATGGGAATATTGGCACCAATTTGGGTGCAAATTTTGTCCCCCATGAGCCTCAGGGATGTGAGGACAAAGCACAGAGGCAGCTGGGAAAAGGGAAAGGGAGAAAAGAAAGGGAAGTGCCATCATGGCTCCTGTCACTGGGCCTGTGCTGGGCTCCCATCCCAACTCGCCCAGCACAGCCTCCAGGATAAATAGATTTAAACTGGATTTTAGGAAAAATTTCTTCACCCAAGGGTTTGTCCAGCCCTGGCACAGCTCCCCAGGGTGGAAGCACTGGGCTGGACCATTAACTTGGATCGTAGTCCGTAGGGTCACGGCATCTTCCAGAGACAGGGAGTTGTGAGCCAACAGAGCTGAAAACTCCCTGGGAATTCTTTGATGAATTTGGAGTAATGTTGGATCCACAAAAGTGGGACAAAGCCACACTGGATTCCATCCCAGTCCCAACAGCCAAACAGGCTCATGGTGGCTACATTTTCCGCCAGGTCAATTTCAAAGATGCATCAATTGAGCAAATCTCCATCCATCCATCCATCCATCCTTCCATCCATCCATCATCCATCCATCCTTCCATCCATCATCCATCCATCCTTCCATCCATCATCCATCCCTCCATCCATCCATCCATCCATCCCTCCATCCATCCATCATCCATCCATCCATCCATCCAT
>NW_024581134.1:6553351-6559068 GCF_017639235.1 Corvus kubaryi | reverse complement strand
TCCATTATCCATCCATCCCTCCATCCATCCATCCATCCATCATCCATTATCCATCCATCCATCCCTCCATCCATCCATCCATCCATCCATCCATCATCCATCCATCCATCCATCCATCCATTATCCATCCATCCCTCCATCCATCCATCCATCATCCATTATCCATCCATCCATCCCTCCATCCACCCATCCCTCCCTCCATCCATCCATCCTTTGGTTGGCTCCAAACCCAGCTGTTTTACCCAACAGCCTCATGAGGCGGAATTGGTCCCATTTACAATTCCCCCATCTATAAATGTATCCCACAAAATATCCACAGGGCAAAGTTCCTGCAATTTATGGGAGAATAATCAAACAGCCCTGGGATGCAAAAAAACAACAAGAAAAATTCCTTGGATATGAGTGCCCAGATTTGGGGATTTGATTTGTAGGAGAAGAAGAAATTGCATCTTCTGTCCTTACAAAATTTAACAGGGACAAAAATCCATGGACGAATGCAGGCCAGCTCTGCTGTCAGAGAGTGTTGGGATTTAAGCTTCATCAGAATTCCAGGAAACATGTAAATATTGGGATGTTGTTTGGAGCTGCCATATTTTCCCGGTTTTACAGAAAATTGGAATTTTCAAGTAAACTAAAAAGAGCTGGATTCTCTTTCCTTGCTTGGTTTTTCCAGCCCAGATAAACAGAGTGCCACAACAGCCTAAGCTCCTTATGATCCCATTGGTGTCATTCCTACCTTGGGAAAGGGGATTCCAGTCCCTCCAGCTCAAGGATATAAAATCATCCAAGGAATTGCAAGAGTTTGGCCACTGCAGGGTTTTGCTGGCTGGACTTTGAATTAGACCCAAATCATGGATGGAATCATGGAATGGTTTGGGTGGGAAGGGACCTTAAAGCTCATCCCATTTCACCCCTGCCATGGGCAGAGACACTTTCCACTGTCCCAGGCTGCTCCAAGCCCCGTCCAACCTGGCCTGGGACACTGCCAGGGATCCAGGGGCAGCCACAGCTGCTCTGGGCAGCCTCAGGGCCTCCCCAACCTCCCAGCCAGGAATTCCTAACCAACATCCCATCGAAATCCCCGTTTTTCTACTTTAAAACCGTTCCCCTTGTCCTGGCACCATCTGTTAGAAGTCCCTCTTCCTCCTTTTTCACAAGCCCGGCTGCATTCCCAGGGGATGGCGAGGGTGCCCCTGGAATTCCTCAATCCCGCCTGGCACCAGCGTGGGGGGGATGCGGGGCCGGGCGATGCGGGGCTGGGGGCCCCGCTCGGGCGGCGGGGGATGGAGGCGGGGGCAAGGCGGAGGGAAGGCGGTCCCGGGGACAGCGGGGGACGGCGCTCGCCGCCTTCCCGGCCATAAAACGGCGGGGCCAGGGCCGGGCAGGCGGAGAGGAGCGGCGGGGAGCGGCTCGCAGGGGAGCGGCTCGGAGGGGAGCGGCTCGGAGGGGAGCGCAGCGGAGCGGCCGGGCCGCCCTGCGGAGGTAACGGGGGCGGCGGGGTCGGGGTCCCCCGGCCGGGGAGCGCTGGGACGGCTGCGGCTGCCGGGGCTGAGCCGGGCTGTCCCCGCTCGTGTCCCCGCTCATGTCCCTGCCGCTGGCCCCGCCGGCTCCATGCCTGGGGCGGGCAGCGGGGACAGCGGGGCCGCCCTCCCTGTCCGCCCTGAGTCGCCAGCCCACCGTGGGCAGCCCCCCAGGCTCCTCCAGCCGTGACAAAGGGATGCGAGCGCCGGGCACGGGCGGGTCCTGCCCGCTGGGCTGCGCCGTGGGCAGGGAATCGCCAGGGACAGGGACCCAGAGCCACTGCGGGAGGGGAACGAGGAGCCGGGAGGCAGCGGGACCGCGCTGATCCTCTTTCCATCCTTCAGTCCCTGCCCTGCCCGAGTCACTCCTTGTTCAAAGACGATTCTCCCCATGAGCCGGGAGGAGGAGTGTGGCCGAGGAACGCTGGCTCAGCTCTGCCCCCGTGCCCAAAACTGCCCACAGAGTTCTCTCTTTGTCCTTTAGCTGCTCCGAAATTTGTGTTGGGATCCTCTGGAGCAGCTCCTGGGAATCTTTGCGGCAGGACACGGGGATGGGGCGAGACTTTGGGCTGTTCCTTGGGTGTGGGACCAGTCCCGGGGGGTCCCAACCTCCAAGCAGACCCAGGGCAGCACTGAGACCACCCAGGGAGGGGGCAGAGCTGGGGGTCAGCCCAGGGAACCCCTTCCCTCCGTGCTCTCCCAAATCGCTGCACAGAGCACGGCACAGATCCAGGTCCGGCTGCTGAGCCAGGTTTATGTAAGCTGCTGATTTGCAGTGTCAAGAGATATCCAAGAATCGGCTTGCCTTTGGAAAATGTATAAATCCGTGGCAGCTGGCCCGAGGCTGTAGCAGCAGCCCAGGATTTGTCTTGGTCCCAGCCCCTTGGAGAGGTTCTGCCATCTCCCAGCTTGGCTTCGAGTCTGTGCTGAGCACTTTCCAGGAGCAAGGGCAGAGCGGGAGTGCCAAAGGCTCTGTCCCTCTGTCCCTCTGTCCCTCAGTCCCTCACGGCGCTGGTGCCGCTTTTCCCCAGCCCCGGGGTGCTCCTTGCGTGGCACCACGACCCCTCCAGCCTCGGCTCTGCGGGGCCCCTGGCCGGGAGCTCCTCCCTCGGCAGCTGCTGCTGCCCGCAGGATGCCAGGCTGGCGGGTCCCCGGGCTGTGACAGCCCTGCCCTTCCTGTTGTTGACAGCAGCCCCACGTCCCTGCACCTCCTCGGCAGAGGCGCTGAGCCCTCTCCTGACTGGAGAGCTCCGGTGGAGGTGACACGGTCAGACCGTGTTCAGCGTGCCATGGAAGGGGAGGGGGCTTTGGATGGTGCTGCCTGTTCCAAGAGCAGGGGTTGGGGAAGAGAGATGACTTCCAGGCTCCTGGAGAGACAAGGATCTGGTCCTGCCTTGCCTGCTGACCCAAACCAGGCATTTAGTGGTGGCTTGGCAGTGCTGGGTTGGACTCAATGATCTCAGAGAGCTTTTCCAATCTAAATAGTTCTAGGACTCCATGTGTGATCTGGCTTGGGATCCTCTCCAATCACCTGGGATTGTTGGCAATGGCTTGGGGCCCCTTGGGATCCCCTGCGGTCGGTTGGGATCAGGGCAGTGGGCTGTGTTTTCTGGCAGGTTTAACATGGGTTTGACCCTTTTGTGCTGCAGGCAGGAGCAGCAGGAGCTCACCATGGCCCTGGCAGACCCCGTGGGCTGTGCCAAAGGCAGCGAGGACAACAACCCCTTCCCTGACATCATCGAGCTGAACGTGGGGGGACAGGTGTACATCACCCGGCACCCCACGCTGGTCAGCGTGCCCGGCTCGCTGCTCTGGGAGATGTTCACGCAGAAGAACGTGCGCTCGCTGGCCCGCGACAGCAAGGGCCGCTTCTTCGTGGATCGGGACGGGTTCCTGTTCCGCTACATCCTGGATTACATGAGGGACCGGCACCTGGTGCTGCCCGAGCACTTCCCGGAGCGCGGCCGGCTGCAGCGCGAGGCCGAGTACTTCATGCTGCCCGAGCTGGTGAAGCTGCTGGCGCCCAAGCTCAGCGAGCAGAACTCCCTGGGGGACGATCCCTGCCAGAGCGACCCCGAGGAGCTCTCCCCCGGTGCGGACACCGCCCGCAGCCTGACCTCGGCCACGGCCGTGCTGCCCAGCGTCGTGTCCGGCGGCCCCGGCGGTGCCAGCGCTGTCGGCGCCGAGGGCCGCAGGGCGGGGTTCATCACCATCGGCTACCGCGGCTCCTACACGCTGGGCAGGGACAGCCAGACGGACGCCAAGTTCCGCAGGGTGGCCCGGATCATGGTGTGCGGCAAGACCTCGCTGGCCAAGGAGGTCTTTGGGGACACCTTGAACGAGAGCAGGGACCCGGACAGGCCTCCAGAGAGGTACACGTCCAGGTACTACCTCAAATTCACCTTCCTGGAGCAAGCCTTTGACAAACTGGCCGATGCCGGCTTCCACATGGTGGCCTGCAACTCCACGGGCACCTGTGCCTTCGCCCACGAGCAGACGGACGACAGGATCTGGACCTCTTACACCGAATATGTTTTCTATCGTGAGTGACACAAAACCAACCCTCCACCAACCAACCACTGACTGTCCCTTTCCTGTCCCGTGCTGGCTGTGGCCTAGAAGGTAGCGATCCATCCCTGAATCCCGGCGTCCTCCCTTTGCCTCCTTTTCAGTTGATTCTTGGGTTTTTTCCCTCCTCCTTGCTCCACGTTGAACCTGCCCAGCTCTTCCTTGTAGCAGCTGCTGACCTCCAACCTTCCTCCCTTTCTCCGACTTCTGCGGTCGCTCCCAACCCTCCCTGGATGCGTGGACTCGGACACTGCTGTGGACGTGGGTTGGGTGGGAGGGGTGGGATACACCGGACACTGCTCTGGGCTGGAATTCCTGCCGCTGGATGAGCTTGGACACTGAACTGGGCTCTCTGGTCCCGTGCAGCTCCGTGGGATTCTGCTGCACATGCTGTGACCTGCCTGGGGGGTTGGGAGAGGAATCACTGGGATAAATTCATGGAAAAGGTGGGAAGCAGAGCCGGGGAGGGGGTGGGGGCTGGAAAGTCGCAGCCTGGCAGCACGGCTAGATTGGCAGGAGCCCTGTAAGCAGCTTAGCCTGAGACTGGCAGTGCTTGGGAAGGGGAGAGGCTCCCCCTGTGCTCGCAGCTCTGAGCTGAGGCATTGCTGCGGCTCCGGGATGCTTCGGGGGGGATTTTGGGGGGATTTTTGGGAGGGTGGGAGGGGCAGATGCTCTGTGAGGGAGGTGGGGGGGAGTGGGGAAGGCTTGACATGCTCGAGGGTATAAAATGCTCATACAGCTCTCCAGGTCCTTGAGCCTTATCAGCCAAAAAGTCCTTTCGTTTTTTCCTGGGAGCACAGCGGGAATCCCTGGGATGAGGTTGGGATGCTCCGGTGGCGGTCAGGCCACAGCTTCACCCAGGAAAGGGGATTTTGGCCATTTTGGTGATCTCTTGTGAGGTGTCTCCAGTCCCAGCTGCCCAGGCCCTCCCGGGACTGGAGCTGCGGCTGCTCTCCCCCGCTGGGCAGTGCGGAATGAAGGGACAGCCCGGAGTGGCCGTGTGCCCACATGCCCAGCTGGCACAGGGATGGGGGGGGTTCGGCGGGGGGGTTCCAAGAGGAGGAGGAAGGAGGGAACACGGAGTTATGGCAGCCTCTGTGCCCTGCTCTGCCCCCTCTGTCCCTGCTGGGCAGGCTGCCAGGGCAGCCCAGCCCCAAGCCCAGCCCTGGGTGATGCCCAGCCCCAGCTGTGGCACACGGCCTCAGCCTGCAGGACTGGTGCCAGTGCTTGCAGGAGCGGTGGGAGGTGACCCTGATGTCCCCATCTGCTGCCTGTGCCTGTCCCCTGGTGCTCTGCCACCCATCCCAGCTCCCACCACCCATCCCTCCTCCTCCACCCATCCATGACACCCACCACCCATCCCCGCTCCCACCCTCCATCCCAGCTCCTACCCTCCTTCCCTGCTCCCACCCTCCATCCCTGCTCCCACCCTCCATCCCTGCTCCCACACCCTCCATCCCTGCTCCTGCACCCTCCATCCCTGCTCCTGCACCCTCCATCCCAGCTCCCACCCTCCATCCCAGCTCCCACCCTCCATCCCTGCTCCAACCACCCATCCCAGCTCCCACCCTCCATCCCAGCTCCCACCCTCCATCCCTGCTCCCACCCTCCTTCCCTGCTCCCACCCTC
>NW_024581134.1:6535536-6538351 GCF_017639235.1 Corvus kubaryi | reverse complement strand
CCCAGCTTCTTGCTGAGCTTTTCCAACAGCAGGAAAAAAGGGGAATCCAGGGAGAGTCGAGCCGGGTTTTCTGGCATTTATGTCACGAGCTTGGGGCTCCAACCCCTCTGTGCACCTGAGCTTGGTGCCTCCTGCCAAGGGACTGGCATTCCCTGGGATCCAGCAGGGATCACTGGCACTGCCAGGGCTCCGGGGCAGGGCCTGGGTACCCGAGCAGATGGACCCAGCTGCACAGGAAGCTCCCAGTGCTGTTATTCCTGGCTGGATTAATCCCATAAAACAGATCAACCCAGGCAAAGTCAGGTCCTGAGACTGACGGGATGCAGCTGGTTTGGATTGGGCACTGGGATGTTGTGGATACACCCTGGATACCCCCTCCCCACGCTTCCCAAACCCAACGTGCTCTTCCAGCTCGTTTGGAAAATTGTATCCACCACTTTTTGGCCCACACCACCCAAGTTTAAGAGGCTGGAAGGAATTTTAAGAAGCTTGTAAAGGAACTGAGGCATTCCTGGTGCACCCCAAGCCACGCGCTGCTCCTGCTGTTCCCATTCGAACACTGGAGGGAAGAGAGCTGCTGAAATAAAGCCATGGAAGAGAAACACGGAATGGTTTGGGACGGAAGGACCTTGAAGCCCATCCAGTTCCATCCCTGCTGCGGGCAGGGACACCTTCTGTGTCCTGTGACCAGCCCCCTTTAGGCTCTGAGGTGTCCCTGTGTCCTTCCCTTCTCCAGCTGGGCACCCCCAGCTCTCCCAGCCTGGCTCCAGAGGGGCTCCAGCCCTGCAGCAGCTCCGGGGCCTCCTCTTTCCTGTAGCTTTGGACAAACATCCCAGTTTTTCCTCAGGTTTATCCTTCCTCACATTTCGAGCTCTGTGAGACCAGCCCCTGACTGGCATTAAGGGGGTGCCACCCCTCAGACGATCCAAGGACACTCCACAGTCCCGAGTGTCCCTCCCAGCTGCTGGACTGGGAACAGGGATCAGCCTGGCTGATTTTTCTGATCCTTGCTCCCCCAGATTTCCCTTCCCTGGTGCCACTTTTGCTTTAGAGCTCCAATTAAATTCAGCAGCGACACTTCCGAGCAGCCCCGTGGAGCCGCTGGAGTCCTGCTGGGGGCAATTATCGGCTCCTGCCGCTGGTTTTGCGGGAAGCACACACTGTCCCCACCCCTGCGGCTCTGGGACAGCGCTTTGTTATTCCAGAGGCTGTGACAGGGACAGGAGCTCGGGCCCAGGCTCACAGCACGGGATTTGCTGCTCTCCGACGCTGCTTCCATCCCCAGGGATGGCGCAAGGTCCCAAGGGCAGGGGGAATAGGTCATTCCTGGGTGATCCCGAATGAGGGATCTGCAGCTCACACTCCGTCGGGCTCCGGGATTTCCTTCCTTTCCTTTCTTTTCCTTTCCCACCATTTGCTGCAGAGACCCAACTTCTCCCAAAATAGCCAGGCAGGGATTTTTTTATGAGATCCTGGAAGGAATGGCTTCCAGTGCCAGAGGGCAGGGCTGGATGGGAGATTGGGCAGGAATTGTTCCCTGGGAGGGTGGGCAGGCCCTGGCACAGGGTGCCCAGAGCAGCTGGGGCTGCCCCTGGATCCCTGGCAGTGCCCAAGGCCAGGCTGGACATTGGGGCTGGGAGCAGCCTGGGACAGTGGGAGGTGTCCCTGCCCATGGCAGGGGTGGCACTGGATGGGCTTTGAGGTCCCTCCTAACCCAAACCATTCCCTGATTCCATGATTCCATTACTCTGTTATTCTCTCCTTTTATTTTGTTTCCTGAAGGATTCTCCAAGCCCAGCCCAAACAAAGAGTTGGGCTTTGGAGGAAAAGCCCATCCATGGGCAGAGGCAGAGCTGGGTTCCTCTCAGGCTGTTCCTCTTCCATGGCTTTATTCCAGAGGCTCTTTTCCTTCCAGTTTTGAAATAAATGGGGTGAGTTTTAGGTCCCTCCCAACCCAAACCATTCCAGGATTCTGGGATTAAGAGCAAGGAGATTTCAGGACTGTGGAGGTTGTGGGTTTGTAACCTTGCCAGACCCCCCAAAGGACACCAGGATGGTGGGATAGGAGGAATATTCAGGACCCATCCCCAGGAAACCTGGCTTTGCTTTCAGCCTGGTGACCTGAACAGTTCTCTGTGCCTCAGACGGGAATAATGGGATGTAAAATTGAAAACTTCGGAGGATAAATGTTATCCTTAACCCGCCACAGTCGCGGGATCCTCCGGGAGCTGAGATGCTGGAGAGGAACTGAAGGATTTGAATTCATTCCCCAGCTCAGCAGGAGGCTCCTTCTGGGAATTTGGGTGCTTAAATTCCCCAGCCTCAGCTCCACGTTTCCCAAAAGCAGCTCCCAGGTTCACAGATAAGATGATTAAAGCAACTTCAAGGCTTCATCCCATCACTCAAAGAATCTGGGGCAAAGATCCATCCCTGTAACTTCCCGGAGAGATTTGCCAAAGCAAATTCAGCCTTCAAGGGTTCTGCTCGCTGATGGGTGACATTCCTGCTTCCCACCTCCAGCGACGGCAGAGCTGGAGCTGCTCAGCAAATGTCAAAATGGAAAAAAAAAGAAGAAGGAAAAGGGGGGAAAAAAATCCAACTCTGTCCTTACAAAGTTTTCAAGGAAAAAGAAAAATCCCCCTTGACATTTTTCTGCTCCAGTGCAGGGGGAATTCAAAATGGGAATAGTTTATTCCTTGTTTTGTACCTCTGCCACCGGATGTAGTTTTAAAAGGATTCCCAGCAGGTCTCTTATCTCCCTCTCCCTTATCTCCCTCATCTCCTTCATCTTCCTCCTCTCCCTCTTCTCCCCCAT